>NC_136633.1:619015-634015 GCF_933228915.1 Telmatherina bonti
AGACGACGTTGGACCGATCGCTGGTGGAGACGGGATGAAGACGACGTTGGACCGATCGCTGGTGGAGACGGGATGAAGACGACGTTGGACCGATCGCTGGTGGAGACGGGATGAAGACGACGTTGGACCGATCGCTGGTGGAGACGGGATGAAGACGACGTTGGACCGATCGCTGTTGGGGATGGGATGAAGACGACGTTGGACCGTTCGCTGTTTGGGATGGGATGAAGACGACGTTGGACCGATCGCTGGTGGAGACGGGATGAAGACGACGTTGGACCGATCGCTGTTTGGGATGGGATGAAGACGACGATGGACCGATCGCTGGTGGAGACGGGATGAAGACGACGTTGGACCGATCGCTGTTGGGGACGATCTCAGAGAGGAGACGGGATGAAGACAACGTTGGAACCATCGCTGTTTGGGACGGGATGAAGACAACGTTGGACCCATTGCTGGTAGGGACAGGATGAAGACGACGTTGGACCGATCACTGTTGGAGACAATCTAAGAGAGGAGACGGGATGAAGACAACGTTGGAACCATCGCTGTTTGGGACGGGATAAAGACAACGTTGGAACCATCGCTGTTGGGGACGATCTTAGAGAGGAGACGGGATGAAGACGACGTTGGACCCATCGCTGGTAGGGACAGGGTGAAGACGACGTTGGACCGATCGCTGGTGGGGACGGGATGAAGACGACGTTGGACCGATCGCTGTTGGGAACGGGATGAAGACGACGTTGGACCGATCGCTGTTTGGGATGGGATGAAGACGACGTTGGACCGATCGCTGTTGGGGACGGGATGAAGACAACGTTGGAACCATCGCTGTTTGGGACGGGATGAAGACAACGTTGGACCCATCGCTGGTAGGGACAGGATGAAGACGACGTTGGACCGATCACTGTTGGAGACAATCTAAGAGAGGAGACGGGATGAAGACAACGTTGGAACCATCGCTGTTTGGGACGGGATAAAGACAACGTTGGAACCATCGCTGTTGGGGACGATCTTAGAGAGGAGACGGGATGAAGACGACGTTGGACCCATCGCTGGTAGGGACAGGGTGAAGACGACGTTGGACCGATCGCTGGTGGGGACGGGATGAAGACGACGTTGGACCGATCGCTGTTGGGAACGGGATGAAGACGACGTTGGACCGATTGCTGTTAGGGACGATCTTAGAGAGGAGACGGATGAAGACGACGTTGGACCCATCGCTGGTAGGGACAGGATGAAGACGACGTTGGAACCATTGCTTTTTGGGATGGGATGAAGACGACGTTGGACCAATCGCTATTGGAGATGGGATAAAGACGATGTTGGATTGATCGCTGTTTGGGACGGGATGAAGACGACGTTGGACCGATCGCTGGTGGAGACGGGATGAAGACGACGTTGGACCGATCGCTGTTGGGGATGTGATGAAGACGACGTTGGACCGATCGCTGTTGGGGATGGGATGAAGACGACGTTGGACCGATCGCTGTTGGGGATGGGATGAAGACGACGTTGGACCGATCGCTGTTGGGGATGGGATGAAGACGACGTTGGACCGATCGCTGTTGGGGACGGGATGAAAACGACGTTGGACCGATCGCTGTTTGGGATGGGATGAAGACGACGTTGGACCGATCGCTGTTGGGGACGGGATGAAGACGACGTTGGACCGATCGCTGTTGGGGATGGGATGAAGACGACGTTGGACCGATCGCTGTTTGGGACGGGATGAAGACGACGTTGGACCGATCGCTGTTTGGGATGGGATGAAGACGACGTTGGACCGATCGCTGGTGGGGACGGGATGAAGACGACGTTGGACCGATCGCTGGTGGGGACGGGATGAAGACGACGTTGGACCGATCGCTGTTGGGAACGGGATGAAGACGACGTTGGACCGATTGCTGTTAGGGACGATCTTTGAGAGGAGACGGATGAAGACGACGTTGGACCCATCGCTGGTAGGGACAGGATGAAGACGACGTTGGACCGATTACTGTTGGAGACAATCTAAGAGAGGAGACGGGATGAAAACAACGTTGGACCGATCGCTGGTGGAGACGGGATGAAGACGACGTTGGACCGATCGCTGGTGGAGACGGGATGAAGACGACGTTGGACCGATCGCTGTTGGGGATGGGATGAAGACGACGTTGGACCGATCGCTGTTTGGGATGGGATGAAGACGACGTTGGACCGATCGCTGTTTGGGATGGGATGAAGACGACGATGGACCGATCGCTGGTGGAGACGGGATGAAGACGACGTTGGACCGATCGCTGTTGGGGACGATCTCAGAGAGGAGACGGGATGAAGACAACGTTGGAACCATCGCTGTTTGGGACGGGATGAAGACAACGTTGGACCCATTGCTGGTAGGGACAGGATGAAGACGACGTTGGACCGATCACTGTTGGAGACAATCTAAGAGAGGAGACGGGATGAAGACAACGTTGGAACCATCGCTGTTTGGGACGGGATAAAGACAACGTTGGAACCATCGCTGTTGGGGACGATCTTAGAGAGGAGACGGGATGAAGATGACGTTGGACCGATCGCTGGTAGGGACAGGGTGAAGACGACGTTGGACCGATCGCTGGTGGGGACGGGATGAAGACGACGTTGGACCGATCGCTGTTGGGAACGGGATGAAGACGACGATTGACCGATCGCTGTTTGGGATGGGATGAAGACGACGTTGGACCGATCGCTGTTGGGGACGGGATGAAGACAACGTTGGAACCATCGCTGTTTGGGACGGGATGAAGACAACGTTGGACCCATCGCTGGTAGGGACAGGATGAAGACGACGTTGGACCGATCACTGTTGGAGACAATCTAAGAGAGGAGACGGGATGAAGACAACGTTGGAACCATCGCTGTTTGGGACGGGATAAAGACAACGTTGGAACCATCGCTGTTGGGGACGATCTTAGAGAGGAGACGGGATGAAGACGACGTTGGACCCATCGCTGGTAGGGACAGGGTGAAGACGACGTTGGACCGATCGCTGGTGGGGACGGGATGAAGACGACGTTGGACCGATCACTGTTGGAGACAATCTAAGAGAGGAGACGGGATGAAGACAACGTTGGAACCATCGCTGTTTGGGACGGGATAAAGACAACGTTGGAACCATCGCTGTTGGGGACGATCTTAGAGAGGAGACGGGATGAAGACGACGTTGGACCCATCGCTGGTAGGGACAGGGTGAAGACGACGTTGGACCGATCGCTGGTGGGGACGGGATGAAGACGACGTTGGAACCATCGCTGTTGGGGACGATCTTAGAGAGGAGACGGGATGAAGACGACATTGGACCCATCGCTGGTAGGGACAGGGTGAAGACGACGTTGGACCGATCGCTGGTGGGGACGGGATGAAGACGACGTTGGACAGATCGCTGTTGGGAACGGGATGAAGACGACGTTGGACCGATTGCTGTTAGGGACGATCTTAGAGAGGAGACGGATGAAGACGACGTTGGACCCATCGCTGGTAGGGACAGGATGAAGACAACGTTGGAACCATCGCTTTTTGGGATGGGATGAAGACGACGTTGGACCAATCGCTATTGGAGACGGGATAAAGACGATGTTGGATTGATCGCTGTTTGGGACGGGATGAAGACGACGTTGGACCGATCGCTGGTGGAGACGGGATGAAGACGATGTTGGACCGATCACTGTTGGAGACAATCTAAGAGAGGAGATGGGATGAAGACAACGTTGGACCGATCGCTGTTGGGGATGGGATGAAGACGACGTTGGACCGATCGCTGTTGGGGATGGGATGAAGACGACGTTGGACCGATCGCTGTTGGGGACGGGATGAAGACGACGTTGGACCGATCGCTGTTGGGGATTGGATGAAGACAACGTTGGACCGATCGCTGTTGGGGATGGGATGAAGACGACGTTGGACCGATCGCTGTTGGGGATTGGATGAAGACGACGTTGGACCGATCGCTGTTGGGAATGGGATGAAGACGACGTTGGACCGATCGCTGTTGGGGATGGGATGAAGACGACGTTGGACCGATCGCTGTTGGGGATGGGATGAAGACGACGTTGGACCGATCGGTGTTGGGGACGGGATGAAGACGACGTTGGACCGATCGCTGTTGGGGACGGGATGAAGACGACGTTGGACCGATCGCTGTTGGGGACGGGATGAAGACGACGTTGGACCGATCGCTGTTGGGGATTGGATGAAGACAACGTTGGACCGATCGCTGTTGGGGATGGGATGAAGACGACGTTGGACCGATCGCTGTTGGGGACGGGATGAAGACGACGTTGGACCGATCGCTGTTGGGGATTGGATGAAGACGACGTTGGACCGATCGCTGTTGGGGATTGGATGAAGACGACGTTGGACCGATCGCTGTTGGGGAAGGGATGAAGACGACGTTGGACCGATCGCTGTTGGGGATGGGATGAAGACGACGTTGGACCGATCGCTGTTGGGGACGGGATGAAGACGACGTTGGACCGATCGCTGTTTGGGATGGGATGAAGACGACGTTGGATCGATCGCTGTTGGGGACGGGATGAAGACGACGTTGGACCGATCGCTGTTGGGGATGGGATGAAGACGACGTTGGACCGATCGCTGTTGGGGATGGGATGAAGACGACGTTGGACCGATCGCTGTTTGGGACGGGATGAAGACGACGTTGGACCGATCGCTGTTTGGGGACGGGATGAAGACGACGTTGGACCAATCGCTGTTTGGGATGGGATGAAGACGACGTTGGACCGATCGATGTTTGGGATGGGATGAAGACGACGTTGGACCGATCGATGTTTGGGATGGGATGAAGACGACGTTGGACCGATCGCTGTTTGGGATGGGATGAAGACGACGTTGGACCGATCGCTGTTGGGGACGGGATGAAGACGACGTTGGACCGATCGCTGTTGGGGATGGGATGAAGACGACGTTGGACCGATCGCTGTTGGGGATGGGATGAAGACGACGTTGGACCGATCGCTGTTGGGGACGGGATGAAGACGACGTTGGACCGATCGCTGTTGGGGATGGGATGAAGACGACGTTGGACCGATCGCTGTTGGGGACGGGATGAAGACGACGTTGGACCGATCGCTGTTTGGGATGGGATGAAGACGACGTTGGACCGATCGCTGTTGGGGATGGGATGAAGACGACGTTGGACCGATCGCTGTTGGGGATGGGATGAAGACGACGTTGGACCGATCGCTGTTGGGGACGGGATGAAGACGACGTTGGACCGATCGCTGTTGGGGATGGGATGAAGACGACGTTGGACCGATCGCTGTTTGGGACGGGATGAAGACGACGTTGGACCGATCGCTGTTTGGGGACGGGATGAAGACGACGTTGGACCAATCGCTGTTTGGGATGGGATGAAGACGACGTTGGACCGATCGATGTTTGGGATGGGATGAAGACGACGTTGGACCGATCGATGTTTGGGATGGGATGAAGACGACATTGGACCGATCGCTGTTTGGGATGGGATGAAGACGACGTTGGACCGATCGCTGGTAGGGACAGGATGAAGACGACGTTGGACCGATCACTGTTGGAGACAATCTAAGAGAGGAGACGGGATGAAGACAACGTTGGAACCATCGCTGTTTGGGATGGGATGAAGACGACGTTGGACCAATCGCTATTGGAGACGGGATAAAGACGATGTTGGACTGATCGCTGTTTGGGACGGGATGAAGACGACGTTGGACCGATCGCTGGTGGGGACGGGATAAAGACGACTTTGGACCGATCGCTGTTTGGGATGGGATGAAGACGACGTTGGACCGATCGCTGCTGGGGATGGGATGAAGACGACGTTGGACCGATCGCTGTTGGGGATGGGATGAAGACGACGTTGGACCGATCGCTGTTGGGGACGGGATGAAGACGACGTTGGACCGATCGCTGCTGGGGATGGGATGAAGACGACGTTGGACCGATCGCTGTTGGGGATGGGATGAAGACGACGTTGGACCGATCGCTGTTGGGGACGGGATGAAGACGACGTTGGACCGATCGCTGTTGGGGATGGGATGAAGACGACGTTGGACCGATCGCTGTTGGGGATGGGATGAAGATGACGTTGGACCGATCGCTGTTTGGGATGGGATGAAGACGACGTTGGACCGATCGCTGTTGGGGACGGGATGAAGACGACGTTGGACCGATCGCTGTTTGGGACGGGATGAAGACGACGTTGGACCGATCGCTGTTGGGGACGGGATGAAGACGACGTTGGACCAATCGCTGTTTGGGATGGGATGAAGACGACGTTGGACCGATCGATGTTTGGGATGGGATGAAGACGACGTTGGACCGATCGATGTTTGGGATGGGATGAAGACGACATTGGACCGATCGCTGTTTGGGATGGGATGAAGACGACGTTGGACCGATCGCTGTTGGGGACGGGATGAAGACGACGTTGGACCGATCGCTGTTGGGGATGGGATGAAGACGACGTTGGACCGATCGCTGTTGGGGATGGGATGAAGACGACGTTGGACCGATCGCTGTTGGGGATGGGATGAAGACGACGTTGGACCGATCGCTGTTGGGGACGGGATGAAGACGACGTTGGACCGATCGCTGTTTGGGATGGGATGAAGACGACGTTGGACCGATCGCTGTTGGGGATGGGATGAAGACGACGTTGGACCGATCGCTGTTGGGGATGGGATGAAGACGACGTTGGACCGATCGCTGTTGGGGACGGGATGAAGACGACGTTGGACCGATCGCTGTTGGGGATGGGATGAAGACGACGTTGGACCGATCGCTGTTTGGGACGGGATGAAGACGACGTTGGACCGATCGCTGTTTGGGGACGGGATGAAGACGACGTTGGACCAATCGCTGTTTGGGATGGGATGAAGACGACGTTGGACCGATCGATGTTTGGGATGGGATGAAGACGACGTTGGACCGATCGATGTTTGGGATGGGATGAAGACGACATTGGACCGATCGCTGTTTGGGATGGGATGAAGACGACGTTGGACCGATCGCTGGTAGGGACAGGATGAAGACGACGTTGGACCGATCACTGTTGGAGACAATCTAAGAGAGGAGACGGGATGAAGACAACGTTGGAACCATCGCTGTTTGGGATGGGATGAAGACGACGTTGGACCAATCGCTATTGGAGACGGGATAAAGACGATGTTGGACTGATCGCTGTTTGGGACGGGATGAAGACGACGTTGGACCGATCGCTGGTGGGGACGGGATAAAGACGACTTTGGACCGATCGCTGTTTGGGATGGGATGAAGACGACGTTGGACCGATCGCTGCTGGGGATGGGATGAAGACGACGTTGGACCGATCGCTGTTGGGGATGGGATGAAGACGACGTTGGACCGATCGCTGTTGGGGATGGGATGAAGACGACGTTGGACCGATCGCTGTTGGGGATGGGATGAAGATGACGTTGGACCGATCGCTGTTTGGGATGGGATGAAGACGACGTTGGACCGATCGCTGTTGGGGACGGGATGAAGACGACGTTGGACCGATCGCTGTTTGGGATGGGATGAAGACGACGTTGGACCGATCGCTGTTGGGGATGGGATGAAGACGACGTTGGACCGATCGCTGTTGGGGATGGGATGAAGACGACGTTGGACCGATCGCTGTTTGGGACGGGATGAAGACGACGTTGGACCGATCGCTGTTTGGGGACGGGATGAAGACGACGTTGGACCAATCGCTGTTTGGGATGGGATGAAGACGACGTTGGACCGATCGATGTTTGGGATGGGATGAAGACGACGTTGGACCGATCGATGTTTGGGATGGGATGAAGACGACATTGGACCGATCGCTGTTTGGGATGGGATGAAGACGACGTTGGACCGATCGCTGTTGGGGACGGGATGAAGACGACGTTGGACCGATCGCTGTTGGGGATGGGATGAAGACGACGTTGGACCGATCGCTGTTGGGGATGGGATGAAGACGACGTTGGACCGATCGCTGTTGGGGACGGGATGAAGACGACGTTGGACCGATCGCTGTTGGGGATGGGATGAAGACGACGTTGGACCGATCGCTGTTGGGGACGGGATGAAGACGACGTTGGACCGATCGCTGTTTGGGATGGGATGAAGACGACGTTGGACCGATCGCTGTTGGGGATGGGATGAAGACGACGTTGGACCGATCGCTGTTGGGGATGGGATGAAGACGACGTTGGACCGATCGCTGTTGGGGACGGGATGAAGACGACGTTGGACCGATCGCTGTTTGGGATGGGATGAAGACGACGTTGGACCGATCGCTGTTGGGGACGGGATGAAGACGACGTTGGACCGATCGCTGTTTGGGATGGGATGAAGACGACGTTGGACCGATCGCTGTTGGGGATGGGATGAAGACGACGTTGGACCGATCGCTGTTGGGGATGGGATGAAGACGACGTTGGACCGATCGCTGTTTGGGACGGGATGAAGACGACGTTGGACCGATCGCTGTTTGGGGACGGGATGAAGACGACGTTGGACCAATCGCTGTTTGGGATGGGATGAAGACGACGTTGGACCGATCGATGTTTGGGATGGGATGAAGACGACGTTGGACCGATCGATGTTTGGGATGGGATGAAGACGACATTGGACCGATCGCTGTTTGGGATGGGATGAAGACGACGTTGGACCGATCGCTGGTAGGGACGGGATGAAGACGACGTTGGACCGATCACTGTTGGAGACAATCTAAGAGAGGAGACGGGATGAAGACAACGTTGGAACCATCGCTGTTTGGGATGGGATGAAGACGACGTTGGACCAATCGCTATTGGAGACGGGATAAAGACGATGTTGGACTGATCGCTGTTTGGGACGGGATGAAGACGACGTTGGACCGATCGCTGGTGGGGACGGGATAAAGACGACTTTGGACCGATCGCTGTTTGGGATGGGATGAAGACGACGTTGGACCGATCGCTGCTGGGGATGGGATGAAGACGACGTTGGACCGATCGCTGTTGGGGATGGGATGAAGACGACGTTGGACCGATCGCTGTTGGGGACGGGATGAAGACGACGTTGGACCGATCGCTGTTGGGGATGGGATGAAGACGACGTTGGACCGATCGCTGTTGGGGATGGGATGAAGATGACGTTGGACCGATCGCTGTTTGGGATGGGATGAAGACGACGTTGGACCGATCGCTGTTGGGGACGGGATGAAGACGACGTTGGACCGATCGCTGTTGGGGACGGGATGAAGACGACGTTGGACCGATCGCTGTTGGGGACGGGATGAAGACGACGTTGGACCGATCGCTGTTGGGGACGGGATGAAGACGACGTTGGACCGATCGCTGTTGGGGACGGGATGAAGACGACGTTGGACCGATCGCTGTTGGGGACGGGATGAAGACGACGTTGGACCGATCGCTTTTGGGGATTGGATGAAGACGACGTTGGACCGATCGCTGTTGGGGATGGGATGAAGACGACGTTGGACCGATCGCTGTTGGGGACGGGATGAAGACGACGTTGGACCGATCGCTGTTGGGGACGGGATGAAGACGACGTTGGACCGATCGCTGTTGGGGATTGGATGAAGACAACGTTGGACCGATCGCTGTTGGGGATGGGATGAAGACGACGTTGGACCGATCGCTGTTGGGGATGGGATGAAGACGACGTTGGACCGATCGCTGTTGGGGATGGGATGAAGACGACGTTGGACCGATCGCTGTTGGGGATGGGATGAAGACGACGTTGGACCGATCGCTGTTGGGGATGGGATGAAGACGACGTTGGACCGATCGCTGTTTGGGACGGGATGAAGACGACGTTGGACCGATCGCTGTTTGGGGACGGGATGAAGACGACGTTGGACCAATCGCTGTTTGGGATGGGATGAAGACGACGTTGGACCGATCGATGTTTGGGATGGGATGAAGACGACGTTGGACCGATCGATGTTTGGGATGGGATGAAGACGACATTGGACCGATCGCTGTTTGGGATGGGATGAAGACGACGTTGGACCGATCGCTGGTAGGGACGGGATGAAGACGACGTTGGACCGATCACTGTTGGAGACAATCTAAGAGAGGAGACGGGATGAAGACAACGTTGGAACCATCGCTGTTTGGGACGGGATGAAGACGACGTTGGACCGATCGCTGGTGGGGATGGGATGAAGACGACGTTGGACCGATCGCTGTTGGGGATGGGATGAAGACGACGTTGGACCGATCGCTGTTGGGGACGGGATGAAGACGACGTTGGACCGATCGCTGTTGGGGATGGGATGAAGACGACGTTGGACCGATCGCTGTTGGGGACGGGATGAAGACGACGTTGGACCGATCGCTGTTTGGGATGGGATGAAGACGACGTTGGACCGATCGCTGTTGGGGATGGGATGAAGACGACGTTGGACCGATCGCTGTTGGGGACGGGATGAAGACGACGTTGGACTGATCGCTGTTTGGGATGGGATGAAGACGACGTTGGACCGATCGCTGTTTGGGATGGGATGAAGACGACGTTGGACCGATCGCTGTTGGGGATGGGATGAAGACGACGTTGGACCGATCGCTGTTGGGGACGGGATGAAGACGACGTTGGACTGATCGCTGTTGGGGATGGGATGAAGACGACGTTGGACCGATCGCTGGTGGAGACGGGATGAAGACGACGTTGGACCGATCGCTGGTGGAGATGGGATGAAGACGACGTTGGACCGATCGCTGGTGGAGACGGGATGAAGACGACGTTGGACCGATCGCTGGTGGAGACGGGATGAAGACAACGTTGGACCGATCGCTGGTGGAGACGGGATGAAGACGACATTGGACCGATCGCTGTTTGGGATGGGATGAAGACGACGTTGGAACCATCGCTGTTTGGGATGGGATGAAGACGACGTTGGAACCATCGCTGTTTGGGATGGGATGAAGACGACGTTGGACCAATCGCTATTGGAGACGGGATAAAGACGATGTTGGACTGATCGCTGTTTGGGACGGGATGAAGACGACGTTGGACCGATCGCTGGTGGGGACGGGATAAAGACGACTTTGGACCGATCGCTGTTTGGGATGGGATGAAGACGACGTTGGACCGATCGCTGCTGGGGATGGGATGAAGACGACGTTGGACCGATCGCTGTTTGGGATGGGATGAAGACGACGTTGGACCGATCGCTGTTTGGGACGGGATGAAGACGACGTTGGACCGATCGCTGTTGGGGATGGGATGAAGACGACGTTGGACCGATCGCTGTTTGGGATGGGATGAAGACGACGTTGGACCGATCGCTGTTTGGGACGGGATGAAGACGACGTTGGACCGATCGCTGTTTGGGATGGGATGAAGACGACGTTGGACCGATCGCTGTTTGGGATGGGATGAAGACGACGTTGGACCGATCGCTGTTGGGGATGGGATGAAGACGACGTTGGACCGATCGCTGTTTGGGATGGGATGAAGACGACGTTGGACCGATCGCTGTTTGGGATGGGATGAAGACGACGTTGGACCGATCGCTGTTGGGGATTGGATGAAGACGACGTTGGACCGATCGCTGTTGGGGATTGGATGAAGACGACGTTGGACCGATCGCTGTTGGGGACGGGATGAAGACGACGTTGGACCGATCGCTGTTGGGGACGGGATGAAGACGACGTTGGACCGATCGCTGTTGGGGATTGGATGAAGACGACGTTGGACCGATCGCTGTTGGGGATTGGATGAAGACGACGTTGGACCGATCGCTGTTGGGGACGGGATGAAGACGACGTTGGACCGATCGCTGTTGGGGACGGGATGAAGACGACGTTGGACCGATCGCTGTTGGGGACGGGATGAAGACGACGTTGGACCGATCGCTGTTGGGGATTGGATGAAGACAACGTTGGACCGATCGCTGTTGGGGACGGGATGAAGACGACGTTGGACCGATCGCTGTTGGGGATTGGATGAAGACGACGTTGGACCGATCGCTGTTGGGGATTGGATGAAGACGACGTTGGACCGATCGCTGTTGGGGATTGGATGAAGACGACGTTGGACCGATCGCTGTTGGGGACGGGATGAAGACGACGTTGGACCGATCGCTGTTGGGGACGGGATGAAGACGACGTTGGACCGATCGCTGTTGGGGATTGGATGAAGACGACGTTGGACCGATCGCTGTTGGGGATGGGATGAAGACGACGTTGGACCGATCGCTGTTGGGGATTGGATGAAGACGACGTTGGACCGATCGCTGTTGGGGATGGGATGAAGACGACGTTGGACCGATCGCTGTTGGGGATGGGATGAAGACAACAGTTTTAAAAGACTAAACTTTCCAGAAATTTTCATCCGACATCCGTTCAGATCTTTTTTCCCTCAGAAGAAGAAGAAAGGAACTTTTTCTTTCCTGTCCATTTTTCTACGACCGTGTTTCCTTTTTTTGGTGTCTAAGACTGAAAGTGTGTCATAATGATGTTTAACAGATGAGTACACACACAGATGTTTAGGGCTGGAACATGTGGTGTCGCACGCCTCCCACAAACACACACACACACACACACTCCAACACAACGTGCTGACTGCAGCATGTTCGTCTCTGCCCCACACACACCGGCTTCATCAATTCTGGTGGCCCCAGGACGACTGTGAGCGGCGCCATCCCCATGCATCACCCTAAAGCTGCCTCGCTATCGCACAGGAGACGCAAATTTGTCAAAAGGAAAAGAAAAAAGCTCCTCAGATGACAATAAAGCCTGGCTAATATTTCATGAGAACGAGGTGTTGTGGCACAGTTTACAGTGGCCGGGAAGGGACGGTGGGGAGACATGACCAAATGAATGGATGCAAAGCTCTTATCACAGAGTTTTTCCTTACATGGAGGTCACGGGAGGCTGTGGCCCCCAGGGGCCACAAGGATCAGGCGTCTGAATGGGAAACAGATGCTACCAGGAGTCCTCGGTGTACAGAAGCTTCTTAGCATCCAGCAGAGGTGGTCCCCAAACATCCATGGAAATATCGTAGAAAGGCTAAAATATCTTGTTTTCATAGAGTTTAGATCAGACAAAATCTCGGTTTTATTTTTTAGTAGAAGTCCAGTAGAAATGTGGCCATCCTCTTCGTCCTGACTGTGGAGACAACGTTTCAGTTGTTGGAAAGCATCAAAGTCTAAATCACATGCTGAATTCCTTTAGGCCGAAAAAACAGTGAAATTCCTCCGGTGGTGCAACACAAGTCGTGTCGCTGAAACAGCCTGAATTAATGAAAGTTTAATAATATTCTCATATTTTCCGGATCTTTTTGGGCCCATATCAAGTCGAGGGCCCAGGAAACGTCCTAACTTCCCCCCTTCCCCCCTCTGTTTACCACACATCCACTAAAACCGGAGTTTGTGTGTGCAAACAGAATTTTGCATGTGGGGGTGAACCACGGTTAGCAGGTGATTTACTAAAAGTGATGAATAGATGACAGGTGCAAACATGTTGTATTCTGTATTTAAAGAGGGTTTTGTGAGTGACACGGTTTGCAGCATGTAGAGTCTGGAGAGAAAACATGACCTGCAGCATAGAAACACAAAGAAACGCTACACGGAGCACATTCATGAAAGAGGTGAAACTGTCGGTAAAACGATGCCGATGGGATGGAGTGAAAAGATGGTAGGAAGTAAAATGTCTCCAAACAGTATTTACTGTTGTCTTTAAAAAAGAAAACAAACATCTTGTTTTCATTTTTCCAAAGGATTTCATAGACCGACCCACCAGCCCGCCATCTGAAACTGAATCAGACTAAAACTTATTTCCTAAAATAATCAAGATTCTTTGCACGTGGGGCACCATCAATTGCTCCTAATACTCTAAGAAATCCAGCTACTGGGGAGAAACTGTTCCGTTTCTCAGACTGCAGAGTCTGTTTAACCCAACTGTGACCACCTGGTGAGACAAGGCCTTTAGCACTGAGACAGTCTGGATTCCAGCTCCGACACCAATATCTGCAGGCATGCAGGACTCTCCACATCCATCCTGAGCTCCTACAACAGCCTCAAAATGCTGATTACATGATATGTTTTCATTATTGTTTCCTCCTCCATTACCAAAGTACTGACATGAGTGTGAAAAGGCGTTCTCTAGCTCCGACGCGTCCTCTTGTCACAAGAACCGTAACCATGTCACACACCGGCTCTGGGCACGGCCGTCTGAAACGTTACATTCATTGCTTCTATGATGTCAGGTTTCATCACATTGCAGAAAACAAAAGAATATGTTGGGATTTTCTGCTGCCAACACATGTGAACACCCCATAATAAATAATAACTGTCTGGCTGCTGTTAG
Organism: Telmatherina bonti; assembly: GCF_933228915.1. Lineage (NCBI taxonomy): Eukaryota > Metazoa > Chordata > Actinopteri > Atheriniformes > Telmatherinidae > Telmatherina > Telmatherina bonti. Next base: position 633,343 of record NC_136633.1, read on the forward strand.
GACATTAGTTTGCATTTTTTGATGCGTGAAGCGAGTTTGCACGTTTTAGTCTGAAGCATCCATATCAGCCCAGTGAACACTGTATCACTGCACTGTATCAGCCCAGGTTAGGTCCAAACCACACAGGCATGTAACCCCCCCCTCCACAAAGGCAAGGCATGATGTGCTTCAACCGTGGGTACAGACCGAGACATGTCCCCCACAGACATGACAAAAGCTGTGATTTCCAACGACAGCTACATCCCCCGTTGCTTGTGGCTTCTGGAACAACCGTTCCAGTCTGCAGGGAACAAAGCAGGATTCATCAGTTTGTTGATAAATGTCTCAGACCTTCAGGTCCTGGTCCAGACTGAGAGCTGGATCTGTCCAGAAAACAGATATTCCAGCTGCTCTTTGTGTCAGTGCAGAACTCAAACACCTCCCTCTGCTAACGGAGGAGGAGGTGGCACGTCGCTCCATTCCATGGCTAACTCCTCCTCACTCCGATACCACACACTTAGGGTCTCTCCGGACGTTGCTGCTTGCATTCTGGTCGTATCCCGGCCTCGAGGAGGTCCTACAGATGGTCTAGTCTCTGAACTGGACATGTTACTCTGGACTGGACATTCCTGATCATGACACACAGCAAACTGGGAGACATGAACATGGACGGTAGCAGAAAGGCTTCCTGGCT
>NC_136633.1:639015-734015 GCF_933228915.1 Telmatherina bonti
ATCCAAGCTGGGACCAGATCCACGCTGGGACCAGATCCACAATGGGACCAGATCCAAGCTGGGACCAGATCCACGCTGGGACCGGATCCACGCTGGGCCCGGATCCACGCTGGGCCCAGATCCACGCTGGGACCAGATCCACAATGGGACCAGATCCAAGCTGGGACCAGATCCACGCTGGAAACAGATCCACAATGGGACCAGATCCACGCTGGGACCAGATCCACGCTGGGACCGGATCCACGCTGGGCCCAGATCCACGCTGGGACCAGATCCACAATGGGACCAGGTCCAAGCTGGGACCAGATCCACGCTGGGCCCAGATCCACGCTGGGACCAGATCCACAATGGGACCAGATCCACGCTGGGACCAGATCCACGCTGGGACCGGATCCACGCTGGGACTAGATCCACGCTGGGACCGGATCCACGCTGGGACCAGATCCAAGCTGGGACCAGATCCAAGCTGGGACCAGATCAACACTAAGACCAGAATCCATACTGGAACATGATCCACGCTGGGACCAGATCCACACTGGGACCAGATCCATGCTGGGACCAGATCCACGCTGGGCCCAGATCCACGCTGGGACCAGATCCACGCTGGGCCCAGATCCATGCTGGGATCAGACGCTACACTGGGGCCAGATCCACGCTGGGACCAGATCCATGCTGGGACCAGACGCTACACTGGGGCCAGATCCACACTGGGACCAGATCCATGCTGGGACCAGATCCACGCTGGGACCAGATCCACGCTGGGCCCAGATCCACGCTGGGCCCAGATCCATGCTGGGACCAGACGCTACACTGGGACCAGATCCACGCTGGGACCAGATCCATGCTGGGACCAGACGCTACACTGGGGCCAGATCCACGCTGGGCCCAGATCCACGCTGGGACCAGATCCACAATGGGACCAGATCCAAGCTGGGACCAGATCCACGCTGGAACCAGATCCAGAATTGGACCAGATCCACGCTGGGACCAGATCCACGCTGGGACCAGATCCACGCTGGGACCGGATCCACGCTGGGCCCAGATCCACGCTGGGACCAGATCCACAATGGGACCAGGTCCAAGCTGGGACCAGATCCACGCTGGGCCCAGATCCACGCTGGGACCAGATCCACTATGGGACCAGATCCACGCTGGGACCAGATCCACGCTGGGACCGGATCCACGCTGGGACCAGATCCAAGCTGGGACCAGATCAACACTAAGACCAGAATCCATACTGGAACATGATCCACGCTGGAACCAGATCCACGCTGGGACCAGATCCACGCTGGGACCAGATCCATGCTGGGACCAGATCCACGCTGGGCCCAGATCCACGCTGGGACCAGATCCACGCTGGGCCCAGATCCATGCTGGGATCAGACGCTACACTGGGGCCAGATCCACGCTGGGACCAGATCCATGCTGGGACCAGACGCTACACTGGGGCCAGATCCACACTGGGACCAGATCCATGCTGGGACCAGATCCACGCTGGGCCCAGATCCACGCTGGGACCAGATCCACGCTGGGCCCAGATCCATGCTGGGACCAGACGCTACACTGGGACCAGACCCACGCTGGGACCAGATCGGGGCTGGGACCAGATCCATGCTGGGACCAGAATCCACACTGGGACCAGATCGGGGCTGGGACCAGATCCACGCTGGGACCAGAATCCATACTGGGACATGATCCACGCTGGGCCCAGATCCACGCTGGGACCAGATCCACAATGGGACCAGGTCCAAGCTGGGACCAGATCCACGCTGGGCCCAGATCCATGCTGGGACCAGACGCTACACTGGGACCAGACCCACGCTGGGACCAGATCGGGGCTGGGACCAGATCCATGCTGGGACCAGAATCCACACTGGGACCAGATCGGGGCTGGGACCAGATCCACGCTGGGACCAGAATCCATACTGGGACATGATCCACGCTGGGACCAGATCCACACTGGGACCAGATCCACACTGGGACCAGATCCACACTAAGACCAGAATACACACTGGGACCAGATCGGGGCTGGGACCAGATCCATGCTGGGACCAGAATCCACACTGGGACCAGATCGGGGCTGGGACCAGATCCATGCTGGGAAAAGATCCTCACTTAGACCAGAATCCACACTGGGACCAGAATCCTAACTGGGACCAGAATCTACACTAGGACAAGAATCCACACTGGGACCAGAATCCACACTGGGACCAGATCCAGGCTGGGACGAGATCCACGCTGGGACCAGAATCTACACTGGGACCAGATCGGGGCTGGGACCAGATCCACGCTGGGACCAGAATCCACACTGGGACCAGATCGGGACTGGGACCAGATCCATGCTGGGACCAGAATCTACACTGGGACCAGATCGGGGCTGGGACCAGAATCGACACTCAGACCAGAATCCACACTCTGACCAGATCAATACTGGGACCGGACCCAGGCTGGGACGAGATCCACGCTGGGACGAGATCCACGCTGGGACCAGATCCACGGTGGGACGAGATCCACACTGGGACCAGAATCCACATTGTGACCAGAGTGCATGCTGGGACTAGATCCACACTGGACCAGAATCCACACTGGGACCAGATCCACACTGGGACCAGATCCACACTGAGCCCAGATCCAAACTGAGACCAGAATCCACACTGGAACCAGATTCACGGTGTGACTAGATCCACGCTGGGACCAGAATCCACACTGGGACCAGAATGCTTACTAGGACCAGAATCCATACTGGCACCAGAATTCATACTGAGACCAGAATCCACACTGGGACCAGAATCCAGACTGGGACCAGAATCTTTACTAGTACCAGAATCCATACTGGGACCAGAATCCAGACTGGGACCAGAATCCACACTGGGACCAGAATCCAGACTGGGACCAGAATCTTTATTAGTACCAGAATCCATACTGGGACCAGAATCCAGACTGGGACCAGAATCCATACTGGGACCAGAATCCACACTGGGACCAGAATCCACAATGGGAACAGAATGCACAGAAGGACCAGAATCCATACTGGGACAAGAATCCACTCTGGGACAAGAATCCACACTGGGACCAGAATGCTTACTAGGACCAGAATCCACACTAGGACCAGAATCCATATTGGGACCAGAATCCTTACTAGGACCAGAATCCATACTGAGACCAGAATCCATACTGGGACCAGAATCCATACTGGGACCAGAATCCACACTGGGACAAGAATCCATACTGGGACCAGAATCCACACTGAGACCAGAATCCACATTGGGACCAGAATCCACATTGGGACCATAATCCACATTGGGACCAGAATCCACACTAGGACCAAAATCCACACTGGGATCAGAATCCACACTAGGACCAGAATCCACACTGGGACCAGAATGCTTACTAGGACCAGAATCCACACTAGGACCAGAATCCATAATGGGACCAGAATCCTTACTAAGACCAGAATCCATACTGGGACCAGAATCCAGACTGGGACCAGAATCCATACTGGGAACAGAATCCATACTGGGACCAGAATCCAGACTGGGACCAGAATCCACACTGGGACAATAATCCATACTGGGACCAGAATCCACAATAGGACCAGAGTCCATACGGGGACCAGAATCCACACTGGGACCAGAATCCGTTGTAGGACCAAAATCAACAATTGGATCAGAATCCACACTGGGACCAGAATCCACATTGGGACCAGAATCCACATTGGGACCAGAATCCACACTAGGACCAGAATGCACAGAATGACCAGAATCCATATTGGGACCAGAATCCACACTGGGACCAGAATCCACATTAGGACCAGAATCCCCATTAGGACCAGAATCCCCATTAGGACCAGAATAAATGCTGGGACCAGATCGGGGCTGGGAAAAGATCCACGCTGGGACCAGAATCCACACTGGCACCAGATCGGGACTCGGACCAGATCCATGCTGGGACCAGAATCTACACTGGGACCAGATCGGGGCTGGAACCAGAATCCACACTCAGACCAGAATCCACACTCTGACCAGATCAATACTGGGACCGGACCCAGGCTGGGACGAGATCCACGCTGGGACGAGATCCACGCTGGGACCAGATCCACGGTGGGACGAAATCCACACTGGACCAGAATCCACACTGGGACCAGATCCACACTGGGACCAGATCCACGCTGGAACCAGAATCCACACTCTGACCAGATCAATACTGTGACCGGACCCAGGCTGGGACGAGATCCACGCTGGGATGAGATCCACGCTGGGACCAGATCCACGCTGGGACCAGAATACATACTGGGACATGATCCACGCTGGGACCAGATCCACACTGGGACCAGATCCACATTGGGACCAGATTCACGGTGTGACCAGATATACGCTGGGACCAAAATCCACACTGGGACCAGATTCACGCTGGGACCAGAATCCACACTAAGACCACAATCCACACTGGGACCAGATCCTCACTGGGACCAGATCCATGCTGGGACCAGAATACACACTGGGACCAGATCGGGGCTGGGACAAGATCCACGCTGGGACCAGAAGCCACACTGGGACCAGATCCACGCTGGGACCAGAATCCACACTCAGACCAGAATCCACACTCTGACCAGATCAATACTGGGACTGGACCCAGGCTGGGACGAGATCCACACTGGGACCAGATCCACGGTGGGACCAGATCCACACTGGGACCAGAATCCACATTGGGACCAGAGTGCACGCTGGGACTAGATCCACACTGGACCAGAATCCACACTGGGACCAGAGTGCACGCTGGGACTAGATCCACACTGGACCAGAATCCACACTGAGCCCAGATCCAAACTGGGCCCAGAACCATGCTGGGTCCAGAATTCACATTGGGACCAGAATCCACACTGGGACCATAATCCAAAGTGGGAACAGAATCAAGGCTGGGACCACATCAACGCTGGGATCAGATCCACACTGGGACCAGATCCACGCTCGGACCAGAATCCACACTAAGACCACAATCCACACTGGGACCAGATTCACGCTGGGACCAGAATCCACACTGGGACCAGATTCACGCTCGGACCAGAATCCACACTAAGACCACAATCCACGCTGGGACCAGATCGGGACTGGGACCACATCCATACTGGGACCAGAATCCAGACTGGGACCAGATTCCATACTGGGACCAGAATCCATACTGGGACCAGAATCCACACAAGGACCAGAATCCACACAAGGACCAGAATCCACACTAAGACCACAATCCACGCTGGGACCAGATCGGGACTGGGACCACATCCATACTGGGACCAGAATCCAGACTGGGACCAGATTCCATACTGGGACCAGAATCCAGACTGGGACCAGATTCCATACTGGGAACAGAATCCATACTGGGACCAGAATCCATACTGGGACCAGAATCCACAATAGGACAAGAATCCATACTGGGACCAAAATACACTCTGGGACAAGAATCCACACTAGGACCAGAATCCACACTGAGACCAGAATCCACACTGGGACCAGAATCCACACTGAGACCAGAATCCACACTGGGACCAGAATCCACACTAGGACCAAAATCCATACTGGGACCAGAATCCAAACTGGGACCAGAATCCAAACTGGGACCAGAATACACTCTGGGACAAGAATGCACAGAAGGACAAGAATCCATACTGGGACCAGAATACACTCTGGGACAAGAATCCACACGAGGACCAGAATCCACACTGAGACCAGAATCCATACTGGGACCAGAATTCACACTGGGACCAGAATCCACAATAGGCCCAGTATCCCCACTAGGACCAGAATCAATACTGGGACCAGAGTCCACACTGGGACCAGAATCCGTTCTAGAACCAAAATCCACACTAGGACCAGAATACACACTGGGGCCAGAATGCACACTGGAACCAGAATCCACACTAGGACCAAAATCCACACTAGGACCAGAATCCACACTAGGCCCAGTATCCCCACTAGGACCAGAATCAATACTGGGACCAGAGTCCACACTGGAACCAGAATCCACACTAGGACCAAAATCCACACTAGGACCAGAATCCACACTGGGACCAGAATGCACATTGGGACCAGAATCCACATTGGGACCAGAATCCACACTGGGACCAGATCAATACTGGGACCGGACCCAGGCTGGGACGAGATCCACGCTGGGACGAGATCCACGCTGGGACCAGATCCACGCTGGGACCAGAATCCATACTGGGACATGATCCACACTGGGACCAGATCCACACTGGTACCAGATCCACGCTGGGACCAGACGCTACACTGGGACCAGATCCACATTGGGACCAGATTCACGGTGTGACCAGATATACGCTGGGACCAGAATCCACACTGGGACCAGATTCACGCTGGGACCAGAATCCACACTAAGACCACAATCCACACTGGGACCAGATCCTCACTGGGACCAGATCCATGCTGGGACCAGAATACACACTGGGACCAGATCGGGGCTGGGACCAGAATCCACACTCAGACCAGAATCCACACTCTGACCAGATCAATACTGGGACTGGACCCAGGCTGGGACGAGATCTTAACTGGGACCAGATTCCATACTGGGACCAGAATCCATACTGGGACCAGAATCCACACAAGGACCAGAATCCATACTGGGACCAGAATCCAGACTGGGACCAGATTCACGCTCGGACCAGAATCCACACTAAGACCACAATCCACGCTGGGACCAGATCGGGACTGGGAACAGAATACAAACTGGGACCAGAATCCACACTGGGACCAGATTCCACACTGAGACCAGAATCCACACTGGGACCAGAATCCACACTAGGACCAAAATCCATACTGGGACCAGAATCCAAACTGGGACCAGAATCCAAACTGGGATCAGAATCCATACTGGGACCAGAATCCACAATAGGACAAGAATGCCCAGAAGGACAAGAATCCATACTGGGACCAGAATCCACACTGGGACCAGAATCCACACTAGGACCAAAATCCATACTGGGACCAGAATCCAAACTGGGACAGGAATCCAAACTGGGATCAGAATCCATACTAGGACCAGAATCCACAATAGGACAAGAATCCATACTGGGACCAGAATCCACACTGGGACCAGAATCCACACTAGGACCAAAATCCATACTGGGACCAGAATCCAAACTGGGACCAGGATCCAAACTGGGATCAGAATCCATACTGGGACCAGAATCCACAATAGGACAAGAATGCCCAGAAGGACAAGAATCCATACTGGGACCAGAATACACTCTGGGACAAGAATCCATACTGGGACCAGAATACACTCTGGGACAAGAATCCACACGAGGACCAGAATCCACACTGAGACCAGAATCCATACTGGGACCAGAATTCACACTGGGACCAGAATCCACACTAGGCCCAGTATCCCCACTAGGACCAGAATCAATACTGGGACCAGAGTCCACACTGGGACCAGAATCCGTTCTAGAACCAAAATCCACACTGGGACCAGATCCACTGTGGGACCAGATCCACACTGGGACCAGAATCCACATTGGGACCAGATCCACGCTTGGACCAGAATCCACACTCAGACCAGAATCCACACTCTGACCAGATCAATACTGGGACTGGACCCAGGCTGGGACGAGATCCACACTGGGACCAGATCCACGGTGGGACCAGATCCACACTGGGACCAGAATCCACATTGGGACCAGAGTGCACGCTGGGACTAGATCCACACTGGACCAGAATCCACACTGGGACCAGAGTGCACGCTGGGACTAGATCCACACTGGACCAGAATCCACACTGAGCCCAGATCCAAACTGGGCCCAGATCCATGCTGGGTCCAGAATTCACATTGGGACCAGAATCCACACTGGGACCATAATCCAAAGTGGGAACAGAATCAAGGCTGGGACCACATCAACGCTGGGATCAGATCCACACTGGGACAAGATCCACGCTCGGACCAGAATCCACACTAAGACCACAATCCACACTGGGACCAGATTCACGCTGGGACCAGAATCCACACTGGGACCAGATTCACGCTCGGACCAGAATCCACATTAAGACCACAATCCACGCTGGGACCAGATCGGGACTGGGACCACATCCATACTGGGACCAGAATCCAGACTGGGACCAGATTCCATACTGGGACCAGAATCCATACTGGGACCAGAATCCACACAAGGACCAGAATCCATACTGGGACCAGAATACACTCTGGGACAAGAATCCACACTAGGACCAGAATCCACACTGAGACCAGAATCCACACTGGGACCAGAATCCACACTAGGACCAAAATCCACACTAGGACCAGAATCCACACTGGGACCAGAATGCACATTGGGACCAGAATCCACACTGGGACCGGAATCCACACTGGGACCAGAATCCGTTCTAGGACCAAAATCCACACTAGGACCAGAATCCACACTGGGACCAGAATGCACATTGGGACCAGAATCCACACTGGGACCAGAATCCGTTCTAGGACCAAAATCCACACTGGGTCCAGAATGCACACTGGGACCAGAATCCACAATGGGACCAGAATCCACACAAGGACCAGAATCCATACTGGGACCAGAATCCAGACTGGGACCAGATTCCATACTGGGAACAGAATCCATACTGGGACCAGAATCCACACTGGGACCAGAGTGCACGCTGGGACTAGATCCACACTGGACCAGAATCCACACTGAGCCCAGATCCAAACTGGGCCCAGATCCATGCTGGGTCCAGAATTCACATTGGGACCAGAATCCACACTGGGACCATAATCCAAAGTGGGAACAGAATCAAGGCTGGGACCACATCAACGCTGGGATCAGATCCACACTGGGACCAGATCCACACTAAGACTAGAATCGACACTGGGACCTGTATCCACACTGGGACCAGATTCACGCTCGGACCAGAATCCACACTAAGACCACAATCCACGCTGGGACCAGATCGGGACTGGGACCAGATCCATACTGGGACCAGAATCCAGACTGGGACCAGATTCCATACTGGGAACAGAATACATACTGGGACCAGAATCCACACTGAGACCAGAATCCACACTGGGACCAGATTCCACACTGAGACCAGAATCCACACTGGGACCAGAATCCACACTAGGACCAAAATCCATACTGGGACCAGAATCCAAACTGGGACCAGAATCCAAACTGGGATCAGAATCCATACTGGGACCAGAATCCACAATAGGACAAGAATGCCCAGAAGGACAAGAATCCATACTGGGACCAGAATCCACACTGGGACCAGAATCCACACTAGGACCAAAATCCATACTGGGACCAGAATCCAAACTGGGACCAGAATCCAAACTGGGATCAGAATCCATACTGGGACCAGAATCCACAATAGGACAAGAATGCCCAGAAGGACAAGAATCCATACTGGGACCAGAATACACTCTGGGACAAGAATCCATACTGGGACCAGAATACACTCTGGGACAAGAATCCATACTGGGACCAGAATACACTCTGGGACAAGAATCCACACGAGGACCAGAATCCACACTGAGACCAGAATCCATACTGGGACCAGAATTCACACTGGGACCAGAATCCACACTAGGCCCAGTATCCCCACTAGGACCAGAATCAATACTGGGACCAGAGTCCACACTGGGACCAGAATCCGTTCTAGAACCAAAATCCACACTAGGACCAGAATCCACACTGGGGCCAGAATGCACACTGGAACCAGAATCCACACTAGGACCAAAATCCACACTAGGACCAGAATCCACACTGGGACCAGAATGCACATTGGGACCAGAATCCACACTGGGACCAGATCAATACTGGGACCGGACCCAGGCTGGGACGAGATCCACGCTGGGACGAGATCCACGCTGGGACGAGATCCACGCTGGGACCAGATCCACGCTGGGACCAGAATCCATACTGGGACATGATCCACACTGGGACCAGATCCACACTGGTACCAGATCCACGCTGGGACCAGACGCTACACTGGGACCAGATCCACATTGGGACCAGATTCACGGTGTGACCAGATATACGCTGGGACCAGAATCCACACTGGGACCAGATTCACGCTGGGACCAGAATCCACACTAAGACCACAATCCACACTGGGACCAGATCCTCACTGGGACCAGATCCATGCTGGGAGCAGAATACACACTGGGACCAGATCGGGGCAGGGACCAGAATCCACACTCAGACCAGAATCCACACTCTGACCAGATCAATACTGGGACTGGACCCAGGCTGGGACGAGATCCACACTGGGACCAGATCCACGGTGGGACCAGATCCACACTGGGACCAGAATCCACATTGGGACCAGATCCACGCTTGGACCAGAATCCACACTCAGACCAGAATCCACACTCTGACCAGATCAATACTGGGACTGGACCCAGGCTGGGACGAGATCCACACTGGGACCAGATCCACGGTGGGACCAGATCCACACTGGGACCAGAATCCACATTGGGACCAGAGTGCACGCTGGGACTAGATCCACACTGGACCAGAATCCACACTGGGACCAGAGTGCACGCTGGGACTAGATCCACACTGGACCAGAATCCACACTGAGCCCAGATCCAAACTGGGCCCAGATCCATGCTGGGTCCAGAATTCACATTGGGACCAGAATCCACACTGGGACCATAATCCAAAGTGGGAACAGAATCAAGGCTGGGACCACATCAACGCTGGGATCAGATCCACACTGGGACCAGATCCACGCTCGGACCAGAATCCACACTAAGACCACAATCCACACTGGGACCAGATTCACGCTGGGACCAGAATCCACACTGGGACCAGATTCACGCTCGGACCAGAATCCACATTAAGACCACAATCCACGCTGGGACCAGATCGGGACTGGGACCACATCCATACTGGGACCAGAATCCAGACTGGGACCAGATTCCATACTGGGACCAGAATCCATACTGGGACCAGAATCCACACAAGGACCAGAATCCATACTGGGACCAGAATACACTCTGGGACAAGAATCCACACTAGGACCAGAATCCACACTGAGACCAGAATCCACACTGGGACCAGAATCCACACTAGGACCAAAATCCATACTGGGACCAGAATCCAAACTGGGACCAGAATCCAAACTGGGACCAGAATCCAAACTGGGATCAGAATCCATACTGGGACCAGAATCCACACTAGGCCCAGTATCCCCACTAGGACCAGAATCCAAAATGGGACCAGAATCCAAACTGGGACCAGAATCCACACTGGGACCAGAATCCACACTAGGACCAGAATCCACACTGGGACCAGAATACACTCTGGGACAAGAATGCACACTAGGACCAGAATCGACACTGAGACCAGAATCCACACTGGGACCAGAATCCAAACTGGGACCAGAATCCAAACTGGGACCAGAATCCATACTGGGATCAGAATCCATACTGGGACCAGAATCCACAATAGGCCCAGTATCCCCACTAGGACCAGAATCAATACTGGGACCAGAGTCCTCACTGGGACCAGAATCCGTTCTAGGACCAAAATCCACACTAGGACCAGAATCCACACTGGGGCCAGAATGCACACTGGAACCAGAATCCACACTAGGACCAAAATCCACACTAGGACCAGAATCCACACTGGGACCAGAATGCACATTGGGACCAGAATCCACACTGGGACCGGAATCCACACTGGGACCAGAATCCGTTCTAGGACCAAAATCCACACTAGGACCAGAATCCACACTGGGACCAGAATGCACATTGGGACCAGAATGCACATTGGGACCAGAATCCACACTGGGACCGGAATCCACACTGGGACCAGAATCCGTTCTAGGACCAAAATCCACACTAGGACCAGAATCCACACTGGGGCCAGAATGCACACTGGAACCAGAATCCACACTAGGACCAAAATCCACACTAGGACCAGAATCCACACTGGGACCAGAATGCACATTGGGACCAGAATCCACACTGGGACCGGAATCCACACTGGGACCAGAATCCGTTCTAGGACCAAAATCCACACTAGGACCAGAATCCACACTGGGACCAGAATCCACACTGGGACCAGAATGCACATTGGGACCAGAATCCACACTGGGACCAGAATCCGTTCTAGGACCAAAATCCACACTGGGTCCAGAATGCACACTGGGACCAGAATCCACAATAGGACAAGAATGCACAATAGGACAAGAATCCATAGCAGGACCAGAATACACTCTGAGACCAGAATCCACACTGGGACCAGAATCCACACTAGGACCAAAATCAATACTGGGACCAGAATCCAAACTGGGACAAGAATCCAAACTGGGACCAGAATCCACAATAGGACAAGAATGCACAGAAGGACAAGAATCCATACTGGGACCAGAATACACTCTGGGACAAGAATCCACACGAGGACCAGAATCCATACTGGGACCAGAATGCACATTGGGACCAGAATCCACACTGGGACCAGAATCCACACTAGGACCAAAATCAATACTGGGACCAGAATCCAAACTGGGACAAGAATCCAAACTGGGATCAGAATCCATACTGGGACCAGAATCCACAATAGGACAAGAATGCACAGAAGGACAAGAATCCATACTGGGACCAGAATACACTCTGGGACAAGAATCCACACGAGGACCAGAATCCATACTGGGACCAGAATGCACATTGGGACCAGAATCCACACTGGGACCAGAATCCGTTCTAGGACCAAAATCCACACTGGGTCCAGAATGCACACTGGGACCAGAATCCACATTGGGACCAGAATCCACACAAGGACCAGAATCCGTTCTAGGACCAAAATCCACACTAGGACCAGAATCCACACTGGGACCAGAATGCACATTGGGACCAGAATCCACACTGGGACCAGAATCCGTTCTAGGACCAGAATCCACACTGGGTCCAGAATGCACACTGGGACCAGAATCCACAATGGGACCAGAATCCACACAAGGACCAGAATCCATACTGGGACCAGAATCCAGACTGGGACCAGATTCCATACTGGGAACAGAATCCATACTGGGACCAGAATCCATACTGGGACCAGAATCCACACTGGGACCAGAATCCAAACTAGGATGAGAATCCATACTGGGACAAGAATCCACTCTTGGACAAGAATCCACACTTGGACCAGAATCCACACTGAGACCAGAATCCACACTGGGACCAGAATCCACACTAGGACCAGAATCCATACTGGGACCAGACTCCAGACTGGGACCAGATTCCATACTGGGAACAGAATCCATACTGGGACCAGAATCCATACTGGGACCAGAATCCACACTGGGACCAGAATTCACACTAGGACCAGAATTCACAGAAGGACCAGAATCCATACGGGGACCAGAATAGACTCTGGGACAAGAATCCACACTAGGACCAGAATGCACAGAAGGACCAGAATCCATACTGGGACCAGAATCCACACTGGGACCAGTATCCTTACTGGGACCAGAATCCACACTAGGACCAGAATGGACAGAAGGACCAGAATCCATACTGGGACCAGAATCCACTCTGGGACCAGAATCCACTCTAGGACCAGAATCCACACTAAGACCAGAATCCACAATGGGACGAGAATCCACACTGGGACCAGAATGCTTACTAGGACCAGAATCCACACTAGGACCAGAATCCACACTGGGACAAGAATCCTTACTAGGACCAGAATCCATACTGGGACCAGAATCCAGACTGGGACCAGAATTCATACTGGGAACAGAATCCATACTGGCACCAGAATCCAGACTGGGACCAAAATCCATACTGGGACCAGAATCCACACTGGTACCAGAATCCAAACTGGGATCAGAATCCATACTGGGACCAGAATTCATACAAGGACCAGAATGCACAGAAGGACCAGAATCCATACTGGGACCAGAATCCACACTGGGACCAGAATCCAAACTGGGATCAGAATCCATACTGGGACCAGAATACACTCTTGGACAAGAATCCACACTAGGACCAGAATCCACACTGAGACCAGAATCCACACTGGGACTAGAATCCACACTAGGACCAGAATCCATACTGGGACCAGAATCCAGACTGGGACCAGATTCCATACTGGGAACAGAATCCATACTGGGACCATGATCCATACTGGGACCAGAATCCACACTGGGACACGAATCCAAACTGGGATCAGAATCCACACTGAGACCAGAATCCACACTGGGACCAGAATTCACACTAGGACCAGAATGCACAGAAGGACCAGAATCCATACTGGGACCAGAATCCACACTGGGACCAGTATCCTTACTGGGACCAGAATCCACACTGGGACCAGAATCCATACTGGGACCAGAATCCACAATAGGACCAGAATGCACAGAAGGACAAGAATCCATACTGGGACCAGAATTCACACTAGGACCAGAATGCACAGAAGGACAAGAATCCATACTGGGACCAGAATCCACACTGTGACCAGAATCCACACTAGGACCAAAATCCATACTGGGACCAGAATCCACACTGGGACCAGAATCCACACTAGGACCAAAATCCATACTGGGACCAGAATCCAAACTGGAACAAGAATCCACACGAGGACCAGAATCCACACTGAGACCAGAATCCATACTGGGACCAGAATTCACACTGGGACCAGAATCCAATCTAGGCCCAGTATCCCCACGAGGACCAGAATCAATACTGGGACCAGAATCCACACTGGGACCAGAATCCACACTGGGACCAGAATCCGTTCTAGGACCAAAATCCACACTAGGACCAGAATCCACACTGGGACCAGAATGCACATTGGGACCAGAATCCACACTGGGACCGGAATCCACACTGGGACCAGAATCCGTTCTAGGACCAAAATCCATACTAGGACCAGAATCCACACTGGGACCAGAATGCAGATTGGGACCAGAATCCACACTGGGACCAGAATCCGTTCTAGGACCAAAATCCACACTGGGTCCAGAATGCACTCTGGGACCAGATCCACACTGGGAGCAGAATCCACACTGAGACCAGAATCCATACTGGGACCAGAATTCACACTGGGACCAGAATCCACACTAGGCCCAGTATCCCCACTAGGACCAGAATCAATACTGGGACCAGAGTCCACACTGGGACCAGAATCCGTTCTAGAACCAAAATCCACACTAGGACCAGAATCCACACTGGGGCCAGAATGCACACTGGAACCAGAATCCACACTAGGACCAAAATCCACACTAGGACCAGAATCCATACTGGGACCAGAATGCACATTGGGACCAGAATCCACACTGGGACCAGAATCCGTTCTAGGACCAGAATGCACACTGGGACCAGAATCCACAATGGGACCAGAATCCACACAAGGACCAGAATCCATACTGGGACCAGAATCCAGACTGGGACAAGATTCCATACTGGGAACAGAATCCATACTGGGACAAGAATCCACTCTTGGACAAGAATCCACACTTGGACCAGAATCCACACTGAGACCAGAATCCACACTGGGACCAGAATCCACACTAGGACCAGAATCCATACTGGGACCAGACTCCAGACTGGGACCAGATTCCATACTGGGAACAGAATCTATACTGGGACCAGAATCCATACTGGGACCAGAATCCACACTGGGACCAGAATCCACACAAGGACCAGAATCCGTTCTAGGACCAAAATCCACACTAGGACCAGAATCCACACTGGGACCAGAATGCACATTGGGACCAGAATCCACACTGGGACCAGAATCCGTTCTAGGACCAGAATCCACACTGGGTCCAGAATGCACACTGGGACCAGAATCCACAATGGGACCAGAATCCACACAAGGACCAGAATCCATACTGGGACCAGAATCCAGACTGGGACCAGATTCCATACTGGGAACAGAATCCATACTGGGACAAGAATCCGCTCTTGGACAAGAATCCACACTTGGACCAGAATCCAAACTGAGACCAGAATCCACACTGGGACCAGAATCCACACTAGGACCAGAATCCATACTGGGACCAGACTCCAAACTGGGACCAGATTCCATACTGGGAACAGAATCCATACTGGGACCAGAATCCATACTGGGACCAGAATCCACACTGGGACCAGAATTCACACTAGGACCAGAATTCACAGAAGGACCAGAATCCATACTGGGACCAGAATCCACACTGGGACCAGTATCCTTACTGGGACCAGAATCCACACTAGGACAAGAATGGACAGAAGGACCAGAATCCATACTGGGACCAGAATCCACTCTGGGACCAGAATCCACACTAGGACCAGAATCCACACTGGGACCAGAATGCTTACTAGGACCAGAATCCACACTAGGACCAGAATCCACACTGGGACAAGAATCCTTACTAGGACCAGAATCCATACTGGGACCAGAATCCAGACTGGGACCAGAATTCATACTGGGAACAGAATCCATACTGGGACCAGAATCCAGACTGGGACCAAAATCCATACTGGGACCAGAATCCACACTGGGACCAGAATCCAAACTGGGATCAGAATCCATACTGGGACCAGAATTCATACAAGGACCAGAATGCACAGAAGGACCAGAATCCATACTGGGACCAGAATCCACACTGGGACCAGAATCCAAACTGGGATCAGAATCCATACTGGGACCAGAATACACTCTTGGACCAGAATCCACACTAGGACCAGAATCCACACTGAGACCAGAATCCACACTGGGACTAGAATCCACACTAGGACCAGAATCCATACTGGGACCAGAATCCAGACTGGGACCAGATTCCATACTGGGATCAGAATCCACACTGGGACACGAATCCAAACTGGGATCAGAATCCACACTGAGACCAGAATCCACACTGGGACCAGAATTCACACTAGGACCAGAATGCACAGAAGGACCAGAATCCATACTGGGACCAGAATAGACTCTGGGACAAGCATCCACACTAGGACCAGAATGCACAGAAGGACCAGAATCCATACTGGGACCAGAATCCACACTGGGACCAGTATCCTTACTGGGACCAGAATCCACACTGGGACCAGAATCCACAATAGGACCAGAATGCACAGAAGGACAAGAATCCATACTGGGACCAGAATGCACAGAAGGACAAGAATCCATACTGGGACCAGAATTCACACTAGGACCAGAATGCACAGAAGGACAAGAATCCATACTGGGACCAGAATCCACACTGCGACCAGAATCCACACTGAGACCAGAATCCACACTGGGACCAGAATCCACACTGGGACCAGAATCCACACTAGGACCAAAATCCATACTGGGACCAGAATCCACACTGGGACCAGAATCCACACTAGGACCAAAATCCACACTAGGACCAAAATCCATACTGGGACCAGAATCCAAACTGGGACAAGAATCCACACGAGGACCAGAATCCACACTGAGACCAGAATCCATACTGGGACCAGAATTCACACTGGGACCAGAATCCAATCTAGGCCCAGTATCCCCACGAGGACCAGAATCAATACTGGGACCAGAATCCACACTGGGACCAGAATCCGTTCTAGGACCAAAATCCACACTAGGACCAGAATCCACACTGGGACCAGAATGCACATTGGGACCAGAATCCACACTGGGACCGGAATCCACACTGGGACCAGAATCCGTTCTAGGACCAAAATCCACACTAGGACCAGAATCCACACTGGGACCAGAATGCAGATTGGGACCAGAATTCATACTGGGAACAGAATCCATACTGGGACCAGAATCCATACTGGGACCAGAATCCACACTGGGACCAGAATTCACACTAGGACCAGAATTCACAGAAGGACCAGAATCCATACTGGGACCAGAATCCACACTGGGACCAGTATCCTTACTGGGACCAGAATCCACACTAGGACCAGAATGGACAGAAGGACCAGAATCCATACTGGGACCAGAATCCACTCTGGGACCAGAATCCACACTAGGACCAGAATCCACACTAAGACCAGAATCCACAATGGGACCAGAATCCACACTGGGACCAGAATGCTTACTAAGACCAGAATCCACACTAGGACCAGAATCCACACTGGGACAAGAATCCTTACTAGGACCAGAATCCATACTGGGACCAGAATCCAGACTGGGACCAGAATTCATACTGGGAACAGAATCCATACTGGGACCAGAATCCAGACTGGGACCAAAATCCATACTGGGACCAGAATCCACACTGGGACCAGAATCCAAACTGGGATCAGAATCCATACTGGGACCAGAATTCATACAAGGACCAGAATCCATACTGGGACCAGAATACACTCTTGGACAAGAATCCACACTAGGACCAGAATCCACACTGAGACCAGAATCCACACTGGGACTAGAATCCACACTAGGACCAGAATCCATACTGGGACCAGAATCCAGACTGGGACCAGATTCCATACTGGGAACAGAATCCATACTGGGACCAGAATCCATACTGGGACCAGAATCCACACTGGGACACGAATCCAAACTGGGATCAGAATCCACACTGAGACCAGAATCCACACTGGCACCAGAATTCACACTAGGACCAGAATGCACAGAAGGACCAGAATCCATACTGGGACCAGAATAGACTCTGGGACAAGCATCCACACTAGGACCAGAATGCACAGAAGGACCAGAATCCATACTGGGACCAGAATCCACACTGGGACCAGTATCCTTACTGGGACCAGAATCCACACTGGGACCAGAATCCACAATAGGACCAGAATGCACAGAAGGACAAGAATCCATACTGGGACCAGAATGCACAGAAGGATAAGAATCCATACTGGGACCAGAATTCACACTAGGACCAGAATGCACAGAAGGGCAAGAATCCATACTGGGACCAGAATCCACACTGCGACCAGAATCCACACTGAGACCAGAATCCACACTGGGACCAGAATCCACACTGGGACCAGAATCCACACTAGGACCAAAATCCATACTGGGACCAGAATCCACACTGGGACCAGAATCCACACTAGGACCAAAATCCACACTAGGATCAAAATCCATACTGGGACCAGAATCCAAACTGGGACAAGAATCCACACGAGGACCAGAATCCACACTGAGACCAGAATCCATACTGGGACCAGAATTCACACTGGGACCAGAATCCAATCTAGGCCCAGTATCCCCACGAGGACCAGAATCAATACTGGGACCAGAATCCACACTGGGACCAGAATCCGTTCTAGGACCAAAATCCACACTAGGACCAGAATCCACACTGGGACCAGAATGCACATTGGGACCAGAATCCACACTGGGACCGGAATCCACACTGGGACCAGAATCCGTTCTAGGACCAAAATCCACACTAGGACCAGAATCCACACTGGGACCAGAATGCAGATTGGGACCAGAATCCACACTGGGACCAGAATCTGTTCTAGGACCAAAATCCACACTGGGTCCAGAATGCACACTGGGACCAGATCCACACTGGGAGCAGAATCCACACTGGGACCAGTATCCTTACTGGGACCAGAATCCACACTAGGACCAGAATGCACACAAGGACCAGAATCCATACTGGGACCAGAATCCATACTGGGACAAGAATCCACACTTGGACCAGAATCCACACTGAGACCAGAATCCACACTGGGACCAGAATCCACACTAGGACCAGAATCCATACTGGGACCAGAATCCACACTGGGACCAGAATGCTTACTAGGACCAGAATCCACACTAGGACCAGAATCCACACTGGGACAAGAATCCTTACTAGGACCAGAATCCGTACTGGGACCAGAATCCAGACTGGGACCAGAATGCATACTGGGAACAGAATCCATACTGGGACCAGAATCCAGACTGGTACCAAAATCCATACTGGGACCAGAATCCACACTGGGACCAGAATCCAAACTGGGATCAGAATCCATACTGGGACCAGAATTCATACAAGGACCAGA
Organism: Telmatherina bonti; assembly: GCF_933228915.1. NCBI lineage: Eukaryota > Metazoa > Chordata > Actinopteri > Atheriniformes > Telmatherinidae > Telmatherina > Telmatherina bonti. The sequence goes on from NC_136633.1 coordinate 658,960, forward strand.
ATGCACAGAAGGACCAGAATCCATACTGGGACCAGAATCCACACTGGGACCAGAATCCAAACTGGGATCAGAATCCATACTGGGACCAGAATACACTCTTGGACAAGAATCCACACTAGGACCAGAATCCACACTGAGACCAGAATCCACACTGGGACTAGAATCCACACTAGGACCAGAATCCATACTGGGACCAGAATCCAGACTGGGACCAGATTCCATACTGGGAACAGAATCCATACTGGGACCAGAATCCACACTGGGGCCAGAATCCATACTGGGACCAGAATCCACACTGGGACACGAATCCAAACTGGGATCAGAATCCACACTGAGACCAGAATCCACACTGGGACCAGAATTCACACTAGGACCAGAATGCACAGAAGGACCAGAATCCATACTGGGACCAGAATAGACTCTGGGACAAGCATCCACACTAGGACCAGAATGCACAGAAGGACCAGAATCCATACTGGGACCAGAATCCACACTGGGACCAGTATCCTTACTGGGACCAGAATCCACACTGGGACCAGAATCCACAATAGGACCAGAATGCACAGAAGGACAAGAATCCATACTGGGACCAGAATGCACACTGGGACCAGAATCCACACTAGGACCAAAATCCATACTGGGACCAGAATCCACACTGGGACCAGAATCCACACTAGGACCAAAATCCACACTAGGAACAAAATCCATACTGGGACCAGAATCCAAACTGGGACAAGAATCCACACGAGGACCAGAATCCACACTGAGACCAGAATCCACACTGGGACCAGAATTCACACTAGGACCAGAATGCACAGAAGGACCAGAATCCATACTGGGACCAGAATAGACTCTGGGACAAGCATCCACACTAGGACCAGAATGCACAGAAGGACCAGAATCCATACTGGGACCAGAATCCACACTGGGACCAGTATCCTTACTGGGACCAGAATCCACACTGGGACCAGAATCCACAATAGGACCAGAATGCACAGAAGGACAAGAATCCATACTGGGACCAGAATGCACACTGGGACCAGAATCCACACTAGGACCAGAATCCATACTGGGACCAGAATGCACACTGGAACCAGAATCCACACTAGGACCAAAATCCACACTAGGACCAGAATCCATACTGGGACCAGAATGCACATTGGGACCAGAATCCACACTGGGACCAGAATCCGTTCTAGGACCAAAATCCACACTGGGACCAGTATCCTTACTGGGACCAGAATCCACACTGGGACCAGAATCCACAATAGGACCAGAATGCACAGAAGGACAAGAATCCATACTGGGACCAGAATGCACACTGGGACCAGAATCCACACTAGGACCAAAATCCATACTGGGACCAGAATCCACACTGGGACCAGAATCCACACTAGGACCAAAATCCACACTAGGAACAAAATCCATACTGGGACCAGAATCCAAACTGGGAAAAGAATCCACACGAGGACCAGAATCCACACTGAGACCAGAATCCACACTGGGACCAGAATTCACACTAGGACCAGAATGCACAGAAGGACCAGAATCCATACTGGGACCAGAATAGACTCTGGGACAAGCATCCACACTAGGACCAGAATGCACAGAAGGACCAGAATCCATACTGGGACCAGAATCCACACTGGGACCAGTATCCTTACTGGGACCAGAATCCACACTGGGACCAGAATCCACAATAGGACCAGAATGCACAGAAGGACAAGAATCCATACTGGGACCAGAATGCACACTGGGACCAGAATCCACACTAGGACCAGAATCCATACTGGGACCAGACTCCAGACTGGGACCAGATTCCATACTGGGAACAGAATCCATACTGGGACCAGAATCCACACTGGGGCCAGAATGCACACTGGAACCAGAATCCACACTAGGACCAAAATCCACACTAGGACCAGAATCCATACTGGGACCAGAATGCACATTGGGACCAGAATCCACACTGGGACCAGAATCCGTTCTAGGACCAAAATCCACACTGGGTCCAGAATGCACACTGGGACCAGAATCCACAATGGGACCAGAATCCACACAAGGACCAGAATCCGTTCTAGGACCAAAATCCACACTAGGACCAGAATCCATACTGGGACCAGAATGCACACTGGGACCAGAATCCACAATGGGACCAGAATCCACACAAGGACCAGAATCCATACTGGGACCAGAATCCAGACTGGGACCAGATTCCATACTGGGAACAGAATCCATACTGGGACAAGAATCCACTCTTGGACAAGAATCCACACTTGGACCAGAATCCACACTGAGACCAGAATCCACACTGGGACCAGAATCCACACTAGGACCAGAATCCATACTGGGACCAGACTCCAGACTGGGACCAGATTCCATACTGGGAACAGAATCCATACTGGGACCAGAATCCATACTGGGACCAGAATCCACACTGGGACCAGAATCCACACTGGGTCCAGAATCCGTTCTAGGACCAAAATCCACACTAGGACCAGAATCCACACTGGGACCAGAATGCACATTGGGACCAGAATCCACACTGGGACCAGAATCCACACTGGGACCAGAATCCGTTCTAGGACCAAAATCCACACTAGGACCAGAATCCACACTGGGACCAGAATGCACATTGGGACCAGAATCCACACTGGGACCAGAATCCGTTCTAGGACCAGAATCCACACTGGGTCCAGAATGCACACTGGGACCAGAATCCACACTTGGACCAGAATCCACACTGAGACCAGAATCCACACTGGGACCAGAATCCACACTAGGACCACAATCCATACTGGGACCAGACTCCAGACTGGGACCAGATTCCATACTGGGAAGAGAATCCATACTGGGACCAGAATCCATACTGGGACCAGAATCCACACTGGGACCAGAATTCACACTAGGACCAGAATTCACAGAAGGACCAGAATCCATACTGGGACCAGAATCCACACTGGGACCAGTATCCTTACTGGGACCAGAATCCACACTAGGACCAGAATGGACAGAAGGACCAGAATCCATACTGGGACCAGAATCCACTCTGGGACCAGAATCCACACTAGGCTCAGAATCCACACTAAGACCAGAATCCACAATGGGACCAGAATCCACACTGGGACCAGAATGCTTACTAGGACCAGAATCCACACTAGGACCAGAATCCACACAGGGACAAGAATCCTTACTAGGACCAGAATCCATACTGGGACCAGAATCCAGACTGGGACCAAAATCCATACTGGGACCAGAATCCACACTGGGACCAGAATCCAAACTGGGATCAGAATCCATACTGGGACCAGAATTCATACAAGGACCAGAATGCACAGAAGGACCAGAATCCATACTAGGACAGGAATCCACACTGGGACCAGAATCCAAACTGGGATCAGAATCCATACTGGGACCAGAATACACTCTTGGACAAGAATCCACACTAGGACCAGAATCCACACTGAGACCAGAATCCACACTGGGACTAGAATCCACACTAGGACCAGATTCCATACTGGGAACAGAATCCATACTGGGACCAGAATCCATACTGGGACCAGAATCCACACTGGGACACGAATCCAAACTGGGATCAGAATCCACACTGAGACCAGAATCCACACTGGGACCAGAATTCACACTAGGACCAGAATGCACAGAAGGACCAGAATCCATACTGGGACCAGAATAGACTCTGGGACAAGCATCCACACTAGGACCAGAATGCACAGAAGGACCAGAATCCATACTGGGACCAGAATCCACACTGGGACCAGTATCCTTACTGGGACCAGAATCCACACTGGGACCAGAATCCACAATAGGACCAGAATGCACAGAAGGACAAGAATCCATACTGGGACCAGAATGCACAGAAGGACAAGAATCCATACTGGGACCAGAATTCACACTAGGACCAGAATGCACAGAAGGACAAGAATCCATACTGGGACCAGAATCCACACTGCGACCAGAATCCACACTGAGACCAGAATCCACACTGGGACCAGAATCCACACTGGCACCAGAATCCACACTAGGACCAAAATCCATACTGGGACCAGAATCCACACTGGGACCAGAATCCACACTAGGACCAAAATCCACACTAGGACCAAAATCCATACTGGGACCAGAATCCAAACTGGGACAAGAATCCACACGAGGACCAGAATCCACACTGAGACCAGAATCCATACTGGGACCAGAATTCACACTGGGACCAGAATCCAATCTAGGCCCAGTATCCCCACGAGGACCAGAATCAATACTGGGACCAGAATCCACACTGGGACCAGAATCCGTTCTAGGACCAAAATCCACACTAGGACCAGAATCCACACTGGGACCAGAATGCACATTGGGACCAGAATCCACACTGGGACCGGAATCCACACTGGGACCAGAATCCGATCTAGGACCAAAATCCACACTGGGTCCAGAATGCACACTGGGACCAGATCCACACTGGGAGCAGAATCCACACTGGGACCAGATCCACACTGGGACCAGAATCCACACTAGGACCAGAATGCACAGAAGGACTAGAATCCATACTGGGACCAGAATCCATACTGGGACAATAATCCACACTAGGACCAGAATCCACACTGAGACCAGAATCCACACTGGGACCAGAATCCACACTAGGACCAGAATCCATACTGGGACCAGAATCCACACTGGGACCAGAATGCTTACTAGGACCAGAATCCACACTAGGACCAGAATCCACACTGGGACAAGAATCCTTACTAGGACCAGAATCCATACTGGGACCAGAATCCAGACTGGGACCAGAATTCATACTGGGAACAGAATCCATACTGGGACCAGAATCCAGACTGGAACCAAAATCCATACTGGGACCAGAATCCACACTGGGACCAGAATCCAAACTGGGATCAGAATCCATACTGGGACCAGAATTCATACAAGGACCAGAATCCACACTGGGACCCGAATCCACACTGGGACCAGAATCCAAACTGGGATCAGAATCCATACTGGGACCAGAATACACTCTTGGACAAGAATCCACACTAGGACCAGAATCCACACTGGGACTAGAATCCACACTAGGACCAGAATCCATACTGGGACCAGAATCCAGACTGGGACCAGATTCCATACTGGGAACAGAATCCATACTGGGACCAGAATCCATACTGGGACCAGAATCCACACTGGGACACGAATCCAAACTGGGATCAGAATCCACACTGAGACCAGAATCCACACTGGGACCAGAATTCACACAAGGACCAGAATGAACAGAAGGACCAGAATCCATACTGGGACCAGAATAGACTCTGGGACAAGCATCCACACTAGGACCAGAATGCACAGAAGGACCAGAATCCATACTGGGACCAGAATCCACACTGGGACCAGTATACTTACTGGGACCAGAATCCACACTGGGACCAGAATCCACAATAGGACCAGAATGCACAGAAGGACAAGAATCCATACTGGGACCAGAATGCACACTGGGACCAGAATCCACACTAGGACCAAAATCCATACTGGGACCAGAATCCACACTGGGACCAGAATCCACACTAGGACCAAAATCCACACTAGGAACAAAATCCATACTGGGACCAGAATCCAAACTGGGACAAGAATCCACACGAGGACCAGAATCCACACTGAGACCAGAATCCATACTGGGACCAGAATTCACACTGGGACCAGAATCCAATTTAGGCCCAGTATCCCCACGAGGACCAGAATCAATACTGGGACCAGAATCCACACTGGGACCAGAATCCACACTGGGACCAGAATCCACAATAGGACCAGAATGCACAGAAGGACAAGAATCCATACTGGGACCAGAATGCACAGAAGGACAAGAATCCATACTGGGACCAGAATTCACACTAGGACCAGAATGCACAGAACGACAAGAATCCATACTGGGACCAGAATCCACACTGCGACCAGAATCCACACTGGGACCAGAATCCACACTGGGACCAGAATCCACACTAGGACCAAAATCCATACTGGGACCAGAATCCACACTGGGACCAGAATCCACACTAGGACCAAAATCCACACTAGGACCAGAATCCATACTGGGACCAGAATGCACAGAAGGACAAGAATCCATACTGGGACCAGAATTCACACTAGGACCAGAATGCACAGAAGGACAAGAATCCATACTGGGACCAGAATCCACACTGCGACCAGAATCCACACTGAGACCAGAATCCACACTGGGACCAGAATCCACACTGGGACCAGAATCCACACTGGGACCAGAATCCACACTAGGACCAAAATCCACACTGGGACTAGAATCCACACTAGGACCAGAATCCATACTGGGACCAGAATCCAGACTGGGACCAGATTCCATACTGGGAACAGAATCCATACTGGGACCAGAATCCATACTGGGACCAGAATCCACACTGGGACACGAATCCAAACTGGGATTAGAATCCACACTGAGACCAGAATCCACACTGGGACCAGAATTCACACTAGGACCAGAATGAACAGAAGGACCAGAATCCATACTGGGACCAGAATAGACTCTGGGACAAGCATCCACACTAGGACCAGAATGCACAGAAGGACCAGAATCCATACTGGGACCAGAATCCACACTGGGACCAGTATACTTACTGGGACCAGAATCCACAATAGGACCAGAATGCACAGAAGGACAAGAATCCATACTGGGACCAGAATGCACACTGGGACCAGAATCCACACTAGGACCAAAATCCATACTGGGACCAGAATCCACACTGGGACCAGAATCCACACTAGGACCAAAATCCACACTAGGAACAAAATCCATACTGGGACCAGAATCCAAACTGGGACAAGAATCCACACAAGGACCAGAATCCACACTGAGACCAGAATCCATACTGGGACCAGAATTCACACTGGGACCAGAATCCAATTTAGGCCCAGTATCCCCACGAGGACCAGAATCAATACTGGGACCAGAATCCACACTGGGACCAGAATCCACACTGGGACCAGAATCCACAATAGGACCAGAATGCACAGAAGGACAAGAATCCATACTGGGACCAGAATGCACAGAAGGACAAGAATCCATACTGGGACCAGAATTCACACTAGGACCAGAATGCACAGAAGGACAAGAATCCATACTGGGACCAGAATCCACACTGCGACCAGAATCCACACTGGGACCAGAATCCACACTGGGACCAGAATCCACACTAGGACCAAAATCCATACTGGGACCAGAATCCACACTGGGACCAGAATCCACACTAGGACCAAAATCCACACTAGGACCAAAATCCTTACTGGGACCAGAATCCAAACTGGGACAAGAATCCACACGAGGACCAGAATCCACACTGAGACCAGAATCCATACTGGGACCAGAATGCACAGAAGGACAAGAATCCATACTAGGACCAGAATTCACACTAGGACCAGAATGCACAGAAGGACAAGAATCCATACTGGGACCAGAATCCACACTGCGACCAGAATCCACACTGAGACCAGAATCCACACTGGGACCAGAATCCACACTGGGACCAGAATCCACACTAGGACCAAAATCCATACTGGGACCAGAATCCACACTGGGACCAGAATCCACACTAGGACCAAAATCCACACTAGGACCAAAATCCATACTGGGACCAGAATCCAAACTGGGACAAGAATCCACACGAGGACCAGAATCCACACTGAGACCAGAATCCATACTGGGACCAGAATTCACACTGGGACCAGAATCCAATCTAGGCCCAGTATCCCCACGAGGACCAGAATCAATACTGGGAACAGAATCCATACTGGGACCAGAATCCATACTGGGACCAGAATCCACACTGGGACACGAATCCAAACTGGGATTAGAATCCACACTGAGACCAGAATCCACACTGGGACCAGAATTCACACTAGGACCAGAATGAACAGAAGGACCAGAATCCATACTGGGACCAGAATAGACTCTGGGACAAGCATCCACACTAGGACCAGAATGCACAGAAGGACCAGAATCCATACTGGGACCAGAATCCACACTGGGACCAGTATACTTACTGGGACCAGAATCCACAATAGGACCAGAATGCACAGAAGGACAAGAATCCATACTGGGACCAGAATGCACACTGGGACCAGAATCCACACTAGGACCAAAATCCATACTGGGACCAGAATCCACACTGGGACCAGAATCCACACTAGGACCAAAATCCACACTAGGAACAAAATCCATACTGGGACCAGAATCCAAACTGGGACAAGAATCCACACAAGGACCAGAATCCACACTGAGACCAGAATCCATACTGGGACCAGAATTCACACTGGGACCAGAATCCAATTTAGGCCCAGTATCCCCACGAGGACCAGAATCAATACTGGGACCAGAATCCACACTGGGACCAGAATCCACACTGGGACCAGAATCCACAATAGGACCAGAATGCACAGAAGGACAAGAATCCATACTGGGACCAGAATGCACAGAAGGACAAGAATCCATACTGGGACCAGAATTCACACTAGGACCAGAATGCACAGAAGGACAAGAATCCATACTGGGACCAGAATCCACACTGCGACCAGAATCCACACTGGGACCAGAATCCACACTGGGACCAGAATCCACACTAGGACCAAAATCCATACTGGGACCAGAATCCACACTGGGACCAGAATCCACACTAGGACCAAAATCCACACTAGGACCAAAATCCTTACTGGGACCAGAATCCAAACTGGGACAAGAATCCACACGAGGACCAGAATCCACACTGAGACCAGAATCCATACTGGGACCAGAATGCACAGAAGGACAAGAATCCATACTAGGACCAGAATTCACACTAGGACCAGAATGCACAGAAGGACAAGAATCCATACTGGGACCAGAATCCACACTGCGACCAGAATCCACACTGAGACCAGAATCCACACTGGGACCAGAATCCACACTGGGACCAGAATCCACACTAGGACCAAAATCCATACTGGGACCAGAATCCACACTGGGACCAGAATCCACACTAGGACCAAAATCCACACTAGGACCAAAATCCATACTGGGACCAGAATCCAAACTGGGACAAGAATCCACACGAGGACCAGAATCCACACTGAGACCAGAATCCATACTGGGACCAGAATTCACACTGGGACCAGAATCCAATCTAGGCCCAGTATCCCCACGAGGACCAGAATCAATACTGGGACCAGAATCCACACTGGGACCAGAATCCTTTCTAGGACCAAAATCCACACTAGGACCAGAATCCACACTGGGACCAGAATGCACATTGGGACCAGAATCCACACTGGGACCGGAATCCACACTGGGACCAGAATCCGTTCTAGGACCAAAATCCACACTAGGACCAGAATCACACTGGGACCAGAATGCAGATTGGGACCAGAATCCACACTGGGACCAGAATCCGTTCTAGGACCAAAATCCACACTAGGACCAGAATCCACACTGGGACCAGAATGCAGATTGGGACCAGAATCCACACTGGGACCAGAATCCGTTCTAGGACCAAAATCCACACTGGGTCCAGAATGCACACTGGGACCAGATCCACACTGGGAGCAGAATCCACACTGGGACCAGTATCCTTACTGGGACCAGAATCCACACTAGGACCAGAATGCACAGAAGGACCAGAATCCATACTGGGACCAGAATCCATACTGGGACAAGAATCCACACTAGGACCAGAATCCACACTGAGACCAGAATCCACACTGGGACCAGAATCCACACTAGGACCAGAATCCATACTGGGACCAGAATCCACTCTGGGACAAGAATCCACACTAGGACCAGAATCCACACTGAGACCAGAATCCACACTGGGACCAGAATCCACACTAGGACCAGAATCCATACTGGGACCAGAATCCAGACTGGGACCAGAATCCGTTCTAGGACCAAAATCCACACTGGGTCCAGAATGCACACTGGGACCAGAATCCACAATGGGACCAGAATCCACACAAGGACCAGAATTCACAGAAGGACCAGAATCCATACTGGGACCAGAATAGACTCTGGGACAAGAATCCACACTAGGACCAGAATGCACAGAAGGACCAGAATCCATACTGGGACCAGAATCCACACTGGGACCAGTATCCTTACTACGACCAGAATCCACACTAGGACCAGAATGGACAGAAGGACCAGAATCCATACTGGGACCAGAATCCACTCTGGGACCAGAATCCACACTAGGACCAGAATCCACACTATGACCAGAATCCACAATTGGACCAGAATCCACACTGGGACCAGAATGCTTACTAGGACCAGAATCCACACTAGGACCAGAATCCATACTGGGACAAGAATCCTTACTAGGACCAGAATCCATACTGGGACCAGAATCCAGACTGTGACCAGAATTCATACTGGGACCAGAATCCATACTGGGACCAGAATCCAGACTGGGACCAAACTCCATACTGGGACCAGAATCCACACTGGGACCAGAATCCAAACTGGGATCAGAATCCATACTGGGACCAGAATTCATACAAGGACCAGAATGCACAGAAGGACCAGAATCCATACTGGGACCAGAATAGACTCTGGGACAAGCATCCACACTAGGACCAGAATGCACAGAAGGACCAGAATCCATACTGGGACCAGAATCCACACTGGGACCAGTATCCTTACTGGGACCAGAATCCACACTGGGACCAGAATCCACACTAGGACCAGAATCCATACTGGGACCAGAATCCAGACTGGGACCAGAATCCGTTCTAGGACCAAAATCCACACTGGGTCCAGAATGCACACTGGGACCAGAATCCACAATGGGACCAGAATCCACACAAGGACCAGAATCCGTTCTAGGACCAAAATCCACACTAGGACTAGAATCCACACTGGGACCAGAATGCACATTGGGACCAGAATCCACACTGGGACCAGAATCCGTTCTAGGACCAGAATCCACACTGGGTCCAGAATGCACACTGGGACCAGAATCCACAATGGGACCAGAATCCACACAAGGACCAGAATCCATACTGGGACCAGAATCCAGACTGGGACCAGATTCCATACTGGGAACAGAATCCATACTGGGTCCAGAATCCATACTGGGACCAGAATCCACACTGGGACCAGAATCCAAACTAGGATGAGAATCCATACTGGGACAAGAATCCACTCTTGGACAAGAATCCACACTTGGACCAGAATCCACACTGAGACCAGAATCCACACTGGGACCAGAATCCACACTAGGACCAGAATCCATACTGGGACCAGACTCCAGACTGGGACCAGATTCCATACTGGGAACAGAATCCATACTGGGACCAGAATCCATACTGGGACCAGAATCCACACTGGGACCAGAATTCACACTAGGACCAGAATTCACAGAAGGACCAGAATCCATACTGGGACCAGAATAGACTCTGGGACAAGAATCCACACTAGGACCAGAATGCACAGAAGGACCAGAATCCATACTGGGACCAGAATCCACACTGGGACCAGTATCCTTACTGGGACCAGAATCCACACTAGGACCAGAATGGACAGAAGGACCAGAATCCATACTGGGACCAGAATCCACTCTGGGACCAGAATCCACACTAGGACCAGAATCCACACTATGACCAGAATCCACAATGGGACCAGAATCCACACTGGGACCAGAATGCTTACTAGGACCAGAATCCACACTAGGACCAGAATCCATACTGGGACAAGAATACTTACTAGGACCAGAATCCATACTGGGACCAGAATCCAGACTGGGACCAGAATCCAGACTGGGACCAAACTCCACACTGGGACCAGAATCCACACTGGGACCAGAATCCAAACTGGGATCAGAATCCATACTGGGACCAGAATTCATACAAGGACCAGAATGCACAGAAGGACCAGAATCCATACTGGGACCAGAATCCACACTGGGACCAGAATCCAAACTGGGATCAGAATCCATACTGGGACCAGAATGCACAGAAGGACAAGAATCCAGACTGGGACCAGAATCCACACTGGGACTAGAATCCACACTGAGACCAGAATCCACACTGGGACTAGAATCCACACTAGGACCAGAATCCATACTGGGACCAGAATCCAGACTGGGACCAGATTCCATACTGGGAACAGAATCCATACTGGGACCAGAATCCACACTGGGACACGAATCCACACTGGGATCAGAATCCACACTGGGACCAGAATTCACACTAGGACCAGAATGCACAGAAGGACCAGAATCCATACTGGGACCAGAATAGACTCTGGGACAAGCATCCACACTAGGACCAGAATGCACAGAAGGACCAGAATCCATACTGGGACCAGAATCCACACTGGGACCAGTATCCTTACTGGGACCAGAATCCACACTAGGACCAGAATGGACAGAAGGACCAGAATCCACACTGGGACCAGAATCCAAACTGGGATCAGAATCCATACTGGGACCAGAATTCATACAAGGACCAGAATGCACAGAAGGACCAGAATCCACACTGGGACCAGAATCCGTTCTAGGACCAAAATCCACACTAGGACCAGAATCCACACTGGGACCAGAATGCAGATTGGGACCAGAATCCACACTGGGACCAGAATCCGTTCTAGGACCAAAATCCACACTGGGTCCAGAATGCACACTGGGACCAGATCCACACTGGGAGCAGAATCCAAACTGGGACCAGTATCCTTACTGGGACCAGAATCCACACTAGGACCAGAATGCACAGAAGGACCAGAATCCATACTGGGACCAGAATCCATACTGGGACAAGAATCCACACTGTGACCAGAATCCACACTGAGACCAGAATCCACACTGGGACCAGAATCCACACTAGGACCAGAATCCATACTGGGACCAGAATCCATACTGGGACCAGAATCCAGACTGGGACCAGATTCCATACTGGGAACAGAATCCATACTGGGACCAGAATCCATACTGGGACCAGAATCCACACTGGGACACGAATCCACACTGGGATCAGAATCCACACTGGGACCAGAATTCACACTAGGACCAGAATGCACAGAAGGACCAGAATCCATACTGGGACCAGAATAGACTCTGGGACAAGCATCCACACTAGGACCAGAATGCACAGAAGGACCAGAATCCATACTGGGACCAGAATCCACACTGGGACCAGTATCCTTACTGGGACCAGAATCCACACTGGGACCAGAATCCAAACTGGGACCAGAATCCAAACTGGGATCAGAATCCATACTGGGACCAGAATCCACAATAGGACCAGAATGCACAGAAGGACAAGAATCCATACTGGGACCAGAATCCACACTGCGACCAGAATCCACACTGAGACCAGAATCCACACTGGGACCAGAATCCACACTAGGACCAAAATCCATACTGGGACCAGAATGCACACTAGGACCAGAATCCACACTAGGACCAAAATCCATACTGGGACCAGAATCCAAACTGGGACTAGAATCCACACGAGGACCAGAATCCACACTGGGACCAGAATCCACACTAGGACCAGAATCCACACTAGGACCAAAATCCATACTGGGACCAGAATCCAATCTAGGCCCAGTATCCCCACGAGGACCAGAATCAATACTGGGACCAGAATCCACACTGGGACTAGAATCCACACTGGGACCAGAATGCACATTGGGACCAGAATCCACACTGGGACCAGAATCCGTTCTAGGACCAGAATCCACACTGGGTCCAGAATGCACACTGGGACCAGAATCCACAATGGGACCAGAATCCACACAAGGACCAGAATCCATACTGGGACCAGAATCCAGACTGGGACCAGATTCCATACTGGGAACAGAATCCATACTGGGTCCAGAATCCATACTGGGACCAGAATCCACACTGGGACAAGAATCCAAACTAGGATGAGAATCCATACTTGGACAAGAATCCACTCTTGGACAAGAATCCACACTTGGACCAGAATCCACACTGAGACCAGAATCCACACTGGGACCAGAATCCACACTAGGACCAGAATCCATACTGGGACCAGACTCCAGACTGGGACCAGATTCCATACTGGGACCAAACTCCACACTGGGACCAGAATCCACACTGGGACCAGAATCCAAACTGGGATCAGAATCCATACTGGGACCAGAATCCAGACTGGGACCAGATTCCATACTGGGAACAGAATCCATACTGGGTCCAGAATCCATACTGGGACCAGAATCCACACTGGGACCAGAATCCAAACTAGGATGAGAATCCATACTGGGACAAGAATCCACTCTTGGACAAGAATCCACACTTGGACCAGAATCCACACTGAGACCAGAATCCACACTGGGACCAGAATCCACACTAGGACCAGAATCCATACTGGGACCAGACTCCAGACTGGGACCAGATTCCATACTGGGAACAGAATCCATACTGGGACCAGAATTCACACTAGGACCAGAATTCACAGAAGGACCAGAATCCATACTGGGACCAGAATAGACTCTGGGACAAGAATCCACACTAGGACCAGAATGCACAGAAGGACCAGAATCCATACTGGGACCAGAATCCACACTGGGACCAGTATCCTTACTGGGACCAGAATCCACACTAGGTCCAGAATGGACAGAAGGACCAGAATCCATACTGGGACCAGAATCCACTCTGGGACCAGAATCCACACTAGGACCAGAATCCACACTATGACCAGAATCCAGAATGGGACCAGAATCCACACTGGGACCAGAATGCTTACTAGGACCAGAATCCACACTAGGACCAGAATCCATACTGGGACAAGAATACTTACTAGGACCAGAATCCATACTGGGACCAGAATCCAGACTGGGACCAGAATTCATACTGGGACCAGAATCCATACTGGGACCAGAATCCAGACTGGGACCAAACTCCACACTGGGACCAGAATCCACACTGGGACCAGAATCCAAACTGGGATCAGAATCCATACTGGGACCAGAATTCATACAAGGGCCAGAATGCACAGAAGGACCAGAATCCATACTGGGACCAGAATCCACACTGGGACCAGAATCCAAACTGGGATCAGAATCCATACTGGGACCAGAATGCACAGAAGGACAAGAATCCAGACTGGGACCAGAATCCACACTGGGACTAGAATCCACACTGAGACCAGAATCCACACTGGGACTAGAATCCACACTAGGACCAGAATCCATACTGGGACCAGAATCCAGACTGGGACCAGATTCCATACTGGGAACAGAATCCATACTGGGACCAGAATCCATACTGGGACCAGAATCCACACTGGGACACGAATCCACACTGGGATCAGAATCCACACTGGGACCAGAATTCACACTAGGACCAGAATGCACAGAAGGACCAGAATCCATACTGGGACCAGAATAGACTCTGGGACAAGCATCCACACTAGGACCAGAATGCACAGAAGGACCAGAATCCATACTGGGACCAGAATCCACACTGGGACCAGTATCCTTACTGGGACCAGAATCCACACTGGGACCAGAATCCAAACTGGGACCAGAATCCAAACTGGGATCAGAATCCATACTGGGACCAGAATCCACAATAGGACCAGAATGCACAGAAGGACAAGAATCCATACTGGGACCAGAATCCACACTGCGACCAGAATCCACACTGAGACCAGAATCCACACTGGGACCAGAATCCACACTAGGACCAAAATCCATACTGGGACCAGAATCCACACTAGGACCAGAATCCACACTAGGACCAAAATCCATACTGGGACCAGAATCCAAACTGGGACTAGAATCCACACGAGGACCAGAATCCACACTGGGACCAGAATCCACACTAGGATCAGAATCCACACTAGGACCAAAATCCATACTGGGACCAGAATCCAATCTAGGCCCAGTATCCCCACGAGGACCAGAATCAATACTGGGACCAGAATCCACACTGGGACTAGAATCCACACTGGGACCAGAATGCACATTGGGACCAGAATCCACACTGGGACCAGAATCCGTTCTAGGACCAGAATCCACACTGGGTCCAGAATGCACACTGGGACCAGAATCCACAATGGGACCAGAATCCACACAAGGACCAGAATCCATACTGGGACCAGAATCCAGACTGGGACCAGATTCCATACTGGGAACAGAATCCATACTGGGTCCAGAATCCATACTGGGACCAGAATCCACACTGGGACAAGAATCCAAACTAGGATGAGAATCCATACTGGGACAAGAATCCACTCTTGGACAAGAATCCACACTTGGACCAGAATCCACACTGAGACCAGAATCCACACTGGGACCAGAATCCACACTAGGACCAGAATCCATACTGGGACCAGACTCCAGACTGGGACCAGATTCCATACTGGGAACAGAATCCATACTGGGACCAGAATCCATACTGGGACCAGAATCCACACTGGGACCAGAATTCACACTAGGACCAGAATTCACAGAAGGACCAGAATCCATACTGGGACCAGAATAGACTCTGGGACAAGAATCCACACTAGGACCAGAATGCACAGAAGGACCAGAATCCATACTGGGACCAGAATCCACACTGGGACCAGTATCCTTACTGGGACCAGAATCCACACTAGGACCAGAATGGACAGAAGGACCAGAATCCATACTGGGACCAGAATCCACTCTGGGACCAGAATCCACACTAGGACCAGAATCCACACTATGACCAGAATCCACAATGGGACCAGAATCCACACTGGGACCAGAATGCTTACTAGGACCAGAATCCACACTAGGACCAGAATCCATACTGGGACAAGAATACTTACTAGGACCAGAATCCATACTGGGACCAGAATCCAGACTGGGACCAGAATCCAGACTGGGACCAAACTCCACACTGGGACCAGAATCCACACTGGGACCAGAATCCAAACTGGGATCAGAATCCATACTGGGACCAGAATTCATACAAGGACCAGAATGCACAGAAGGACCAGAATCCATACTGGGACCAGAATCCACACTGGGACCAGAATCCAAACTGGGATCAGAATCCATACTGGGACCAGAATGCACAGAAGGACAAGAATCCAGACTGGGACCAGAATCCACACTGGGACTAGAATCCACACTGAGACCAGAATCCACACTGGGACTAGAATCCACACTAGGACCAGAATCCATACTGGGACCAGAATCCAGACTGGGACCAGATTCCATACTGGGAACAGAATCCATACTGGGACCAGAATCCACACTGGGACACGAATCCACACTGGGATCAGAATCCACACTGGGACCAGAATTCACACTAGGACCAGAATCCATACTGGGACCAGAATAGACTCTGGGACAAGCATCCACACTAGGACCAGAATGCACAGAAGGACCAGAATCCATACTGGGACCAGAATCCACACTGGGACCAGTATCCTTACTGGGACCAGAATCCACACTAGGACCAGAATGGACAGAAGGACCAGAATCCACACTGGGACCAGAATCCAAACTGGGATCAGAATCCATACTGGGACCAGAATTCATACAAGGACCAGAATGCACAGAAGGACCAGAATCCATACTGGGACCAGAATAGACTCTGGGACAAGCATCCACACTAGGACCAGAATGCACAGAAGGACCAGAATCCATACTGGGACCAGAATCCACACTGGGACCAGTATCCTTACTGGGACCAGAATCCACACTAGGACCAGAATGGACAGAAGGACCAGAATCCACACTGGGACCAGAATCCAAACTGGGATCAGAATCCATACTGGGACCAGAATTCATACAAGGACCAGAATGCACAGAAGGACCAGAATCCATACTGGGACCAGAATAGACTCTGGGACAAGCATCCACACTAGGACCAGAATGCACAGAAGGACCAGAATCCATACTGGGACCAGAATCCACACTGGGACCAGTATCCTTACTGGGACCAGAATCCACACTGGGACCAGAATCCACACTAGGACCAGAATCCATACTGGGACCAGAATCCAGACTGGGACCAGAATCCGTTCTAGGACCAATATCCACACTGGGTCCAGAATGCACACTGGGACCAGAATCCACAATGGGACCAGAATCCACACAAGGACCAGAATCCGTTCTAGGACCAAAATCCACACTAGGACTAGAATCCACACTGGGACCAGAATGCACATTGGGACCAGAATCCACACTGGGACCAGAATCCGTTCTAGGACCAGAATCCACACTGGGTCCAGAATGCACACTGGGACCAGAATCCACAATGGGACCAGAATCCACACAAGGACCAGAATCCATACTGGGACCAGAATCCAGACTGGGACCAGATTCCATACTGGGAACAGAATCCATACTGGGTCCAGAATCCATACTGGGACCAGAATCCACACTGGGACCAGAATCCAAACTAGGATGAGAATCCATACTGGGACAAGAATCCACTCTTGGACAAGAATCCACACTTGGACCAGAATCCACACTGAGACCAGAATCCACACTGGGACCAGAATCCACACTAGGACCAGAATCCATACTGGGACCAGACTCCAGACTGGGACCAGATTCCATACTGGGAACAGAATCCATACTGGGACCAGAATCCAAACTGGGACCAGAATCCACACTGGGACCAGAATTCACACTAGGACCAGAATTCACAGAAGGACCAGAATCCATACTGGGACCAGAATAGACTCTGGGACAAGAATCCACACTAGGACCAGAATGCACAGAAGGACCAGAATCCATACTGGGACCAGAATCCACACTGGGACCAGTATCCTTACTGGGACCAGAATCCACACTAGGACCAGAATGGACAGAAGGACCAGAATCCATACTGGGACCAGAATCCACTCTGGGACCAGAATCCACACTAGGACCAGAATCCACACTATGACCAGAATCCACAATGGGACCAGAATCCACACTGGGACCAGAATGCTTACTAGGACCAGAATCCACACTGGGACCAGAATCCATACTGGGACAAGAATACTTACTAGGACCAGAATCCATACTGGGACCAGAATCCAGACTGGGACCAGAATCCACACTGGGACCAGAATGCTTACTAGGACCAGAATCCACACTAGGACCAGAATCCATACTGGGACAAGAATACTTACTAGGACCAGAATCCATACTGGGACCAGAATCCAGACTGGGACCAGAATTCATACTGGGACCAGAATCCATACTGGGACCAGAATCCAGACTGGGACCAAACTCCACACTGGGACCAGAATCCACACTGGGACCAGAATCCAAACTGGGATCAGAATCCATACTGGGACCAGAATTCATACAAGGACCAGAATGCACAGAAGGACCAGAATCCATACTGGGACCAGAATCCACACTGGGACCAGAATCCAAACTGGGATCAGAATCCATACTGGGACCAGAATGCACAGAAGGACAAGAATCCAGACTGGGACCAGAATCCATACTGGGACTAGAATCCACACTGAGACCAGAATCCACACTGGGACTAGAATCCACACTAGGACCAGAATCCATACTGGGACCAGAATCCAGACTGGGACCAGATTCCATACTGGGAACAGAATCCATACTGGGACCAGAATCCATACTGGGACCAGAATCCACACTGGGACACGAATCCACACTGGGATCAGAATCCACACTGGGACCAGAATTCACACTAGGACCAGAATGCACAGAAGGACCAGAATCCATACTGGGACCAGAATAGACTCTGGGACAAGCATCCACACTAGGACCAGAATGCACAGAAGGACCAGAATCCATACTGGGACCAGAATCCACACTGGGACCAGTATCCTTACTGGGACCAGAATCCACACTGGGACCAGAATCCAAACTGGGACCAGAATCCAAACTGGGATCAGAATCCATACTGGGACCAGAATCCACAATAGGACCAGAATGCACAGAAGGACAAGAATCCATACTGGGACCAGAATCCACACTGCGACCAGAATCCACACTGAGACCAGAATCCACACTGGGACCAGAATCCACACTAGGACCAAAATCCATACTGGGACCAGAATCCACACTAGGACCAGAATCCACACTAGGACCAAAATCCATACTGGGACCAGAATCCAAACTGGGACTAGAATCCACACGAGGACCAGAATCCACACTGGGACCAGAATCCACACTAGGACCAGAATCCACACTAGGACCAAAATCCATACTGGGACCAGAATCCAATCTAGGCCCAGTATCCCCACGAGGACCAGAATCAATACTGGGACCAGAATCCACACTGGGACCAGAATGCAGATTGGGACCAGAATCCACACTGGGACCAGAATCCGTTCTAGGACCAAAATCCACACTGGGTCCATAATGCACACTTGGACCAGATCCACACTGGGAGCAGAATCCACACTGGGACCAGTATCCTTACTGGGACCAGAATCCACACTATGACCAGAATGCACAGATGGACCAGAATCCATACTGGGACCAGAATCCACTCTGGGACAAGAATCCACACTGGGACCAGAATCCACACTGAGACCAGAATCCACACTGGGACCAGAATCCACACTAGGACCAGAATCCATACTGGGACCAGAATCCACTCTGGGACAAGAATCCACACTAGGACCAGAATCCACACTGAGACCAGAATCCACACTGGGACCAGAATCCACACTAGGACCAGAATCCATACTGGGACCAGAATCCAGACTGGGACCAGATTCCATACTGGGAACAGAATCCATACTGGGACCAGAATCCATACTGGGACCAGAATCCACACTGGGACCAGAATCCAAACTAGGATGAGAGTCCATACTGGGACAAGAATCCACTCTTGGACAAGAATCCACACTTGGACCAGAATCCACACTGAGACCAGAATCCACACTGAGACCAGAATCCACACTGGGACCAGATTCCATACTGGGAACAGAATCCATACTGGGACCAGAATCCATACTGGGACCAGAATCCACACTGGGACCAGAATCCAAACTGGGATCAGAATCCACACTGAGACCAGAATCCACACTGAGACCAGAATCCATACTGGGACCAGAATCCACACTAGGACCAGAATGCACAGAAGGACGAGAATCCATACTGGGAGCAGAATCCACTCTGGGACCAGAATCCACACTAGGACCAGAATCCACACTAAGACCAGAATCCACAATGGGACCAGAATCCACACTGGGACCAGAATCCATACTGGGACAAGAATCCTTACTAGGACCAGAATCCACATTGGGACGAGAATCCACACTGGGATAAGAATCCACACAGGGACCAGAATCCATATTGGGACCAGTAGCCTTACTGGGATCAGAATCCACACTGGGACCAGAATCCACATTGGGACGAGAATCCACACTGGGACCAGAATCCACACTGAGACCAGAAACCACACTGGGACCAGAATGCACACTGCGACCAGAAACCACACTGGGACCAGAATCCACACTAGGACCAGAATCCATACTGGGACCAGAATCCACACTAGGACCAGAATCCACACTGGGACCAGAATGCTTTCTAGGACCAGAATCCACACTAGGACCAGAATCCACACTGGGACCAGAATGCTTTCTAGGACCAGAATCCACACTGGGACCAGAATGCACGCTGGGACCAGAATCCACACTAAGAACAGAATCCACACTGGGACCAGTATCCTTACTGGGACCAGAATCCACACTGGGATCAGAATCCACACTAGGACCAGAATTCATACTGGGACCAGAATCCACACTGGGACCAGACTCCAGACTGGGACCAGATTCCATACTGGGAACAGAATCCATACTGGGACCAGAATCCATACTGGGACCAGAATCCACACTGGGACCAGAATTCACACTAGGACCAGAATTCACAGAAGGACCAGAATCCATACTGGGACCAGAATAGACTCTGGGACAAGAATCCACACTAGGACCAGAATGCACACTAGGACCAGAATGCACAGAAGGACCAGAATCCATACTGGGACCAGAATAGACTCTGGGACAAGCATCCACACTAGGACCAGAATGCACAGAAGGACCAGAATCCATACTGGGACCAGAATCCACACTGGGACCAGTATCCTTACTGGGACCAGAATCCACACTGGGACCAGAATCCACACTAGGACCAGAATCCATACTGGGACCAGAATCCAGACTGGGACCAGAATTCGTTCTAGGACCAAAATCCACACTGGGTCCAGAAAGCACACTGGGACCAGAATCCACAATGGGACCAGAATCCACACAAGGACCAGAATCCACAATAGGACCAAAATCCACACTAGGACCAGAATCCACACTGGGACCAGAATGCACATTGGGACCAGAATCCACACTGGGACCAGAATCCGTTCTAGGACCAGAATCCACACTGGGTCCAGAATGCACACTGGGACCAGAATCCACAATGGGACCAGAATCCAGACAAGGACCAGAATCCATACTGGGACCAGAATCCAGACTGGGACCAGATTCCATACTGGGAACAGAATCCATACTGGGACCAGAATCCATACTGGGACCAGAATCCACACTGGGACCAGAATCCAAACTAGGATGAGAATCCATACTGGGACAAGAATCCACTCTTGGACAAGAATCCACACTTGGACCAGAATCCACACTGAGACCAGAATCCACACTGGGACCAGAATCAACACTAGGACCAGAATCCATACTGGGACCAGACTCCAGACTGGGACCAGATTCCATACTGGGAACAGAATCCATACTGGGACCAGAATCCATACTGGGACCAGAATCCACACTGGGACCAGAATTCACACTAGGACCAGAATTCACAGAAGGACCAGAATCCATACTGGGACCAGAATAGACTCTGGGACAAGAATCCACACTAGGACCAGAATGCACAGAAGGACCAGAATCCATACTGGGACCAGAATCCACACTGGGACCAGTATCCTTACTGGGACCAGAATCGACACTAGGACCAGAATGGACAAAAGGACCAGAATCCATACTGGGACCAGAATCCACTCTGGGACCAGAATCCACACTAGGACCAGAATCCACACTATGACCAGAATCCACAATGGGACCAGAATCCACACTGGGACCAGAATGCTTACTAGGACCAGAATCCACACTAGGACCAGAATCCATACTGGGACAAGAATCCTTACTAGGACCAGAATCCATACTGGGACCAGAATCCAGACTGGGACCAGAATTCATACTGGGACCAGAATCCATACTGGGACCAGAATCAAGACTGGGACCAAACTCCATACTGGGACCAGAATCCACACTGGGACCAGAATCCACACTGGGATCAGAATCCATACTGGGACCAGAATTCATACAAGGACCAGAATGCACAGAAGGACCAGAATCCATACTGGGACCAGAATCCACACTGGGACCAGAATCCAAACTGGGATCAGAATCCATACTGGGACCAGAATGCACAGAAGGACCAGAATCCAGACTGGGACCAGAATACACTCTTGGACAAGAATCCACACTAGGACCAGAATCCACACTGAGACCAGAATCCACACTGGGACTAGAATCCACACTAGGACCAGAATCCATACTGGGACCAGAATCCAGACTGGGACCAGATTCCATACTGGGAACAGAATCCATACTGGGACCAGAATCCATACTGGGACCAGAATCCACACTGGGACACGAATCCACACTGGGATCAGAATCGACACTGGGACCAGAATTCACACTAGGACCAGAATGCACAGAAGGACCAGAATCCATACTGGGACCAGAATAGACTCAGGGACAAGCATCCACACTAGGACCAGAATGCACAGAAGGACCAGAATCCATACTGGGACCAGAATCCACACTGGGACCAGTATCCTTACTGGGACCAGAATCCACACTGGGACCAGAATCCAAACTGGGACCAGAATCCAAACTGGGATCAGAATCCATACTGGGACCAGAATCCACAATAGGACCAGAATGCAAAGAAGGACAAGAATCCATACTGGGACCAGAATCCACACTGCGACCAGAATTCACACTGAGACCAGAATCCACACTGGGACCAGAATCCACACTGGGACCAGAATCCACACTAGGACCAAAATCTATACTGGGACCAGAATCCACACTGGGACCAGAATCCACACTAGGACCAAAATCCATACTGGGACCAGAATCCAAACTGGGACAAGAATCCACACGAGGACCAGAATCCACACTGGGACCAGAATCCACACTAGGACCAGAATCCACACTAGGACCAAAATCCATACTGGGACCAGAATTCACACTGGGACCAGAATCCAATCTAGGCCCAGTATCCCCACGAGGACCAGAATCAATACTGGGACCAGAATCCACACTGGGACCAGAATCCACACTGGGACCAGAATCCGTTCTAGGACCAAAATCCACACTAGGACCAGAATCCACACTGGGACCAGAATGCACATTGGGACCAGAATCCACACTGGGACCGGAATCCACACTGGGACCAGAATCCGTTCTAAGACCAAAATCCACACTAGGACCAGAATCCACACTGGGACCAGAATGCAGATTGGGACCAGAATCCACACTGGGACCAGAATCCGTTCTAGGACCAAAATCCACACTGGGTCCAGAATGCACACTTGGACCAGATCCACACTGGGAGCAGAATCCACACTGGGACCAGTATCCTTACTGGGACCAGAATCCACACTAGGACCAGAATGCACAGAAGGACCAGAATCCATACTGGGACCAGAATCCACTCTGGGACAAGAATCCACACTAGGACCAGAATCCACACTGAGACCAGAATCCACACTGGGACCAGAATCCACACTAGGACCAGAATCCATACTGGGACCAGAATCCACTCTGGGACAAGAATCCACACTAGGACCAGAATCCACACTGAGACCAGAATCCACACTGGGACCAGAATCCACACTAGGACCAGAATCCATACTGGGACCAGAATCCAGACTGGGACCAGATTCCATACTGGGAACAGAATCCATACTGGGACCAGAATCCATACTGGGACCAGAATCCACACTGGGACCAGAATCCAAACTAGGATGAGAGTCCATACTGGGACAAGAATCCACTCTTGGACAAGAATCCACACTTGGACCAGAATCCACACTGAGACCAGAATCCACACTGAGACCAGAATCCACACTGGGACCAGATTCCATACTGGGAACAGAATCCATACTGGGACCAGAATCCATACTGGGACCAGAATCCAAACTGGGATCAGAATCCACACTGAGACCAGAATCCACACTGAGACCAGAATCCATACTGGGACCAGAATCCACACTAGGACCAGAATGCACAGAAGGACGAGAATCCATACTGGGACCAGAATCCACTCTGGGACCAGAATCCACACTAGGACCAGAATCCACACTGAGACCAGAATCCACAATGGGACCAGAATCCACACTGGGACCAGAATCCATACTGGGACAAGAATCCTTACTAGGACCAGAATCCACATTGGGACGAGAATCCACACTGGGATAAGAATCCACACAGGGACCAGAATCCATATTGGGACCAGAATCCACACTGGGACCAGAATCCACACTGGGACCAGAAACCACACTGGGACCAGAATGCACACTGCGACCAGAAACCACACTGGGACCAGAATCCACACTAGGACCAGAATCCATACTGGGACCAGAATCCACACTAGGACCAGAATCCACACTGGGACCAGAATGCTTTCTAGGACCAGAATCCACACTGGGACCAGAATCCACACTGGGACCAGAATGCTTTCTAGGACCAGAATCCACACTGGGACCAGAATGCCCGCTGGGACCAGAATCCACACTAAGACCAGAATCCACACTGGGACCAGTATCCTTACTGGGACCAGAATCCACAATGGGATCAGAATCCACACTAGGACCAGAATTCATACTGGGACCAGAATCCACACTGGGACCAGACTCCAGACTGGGACCAGATTCCATACTGGGAACAGAATCCATACTGGGACCAGAATCCATACTGGGACCAGAATCCACACTGGGACCAGAATTCACACTAGGACCAGAATTCACAGAAGGACCAGAATCCATACTGGGACAAGAATAGACTCTGGGACAAGAATCCACACTAGGACCAGAATGCACAGAAGGACCAGAATCCATACTGGGAACAGAATCCATACTGGGACCAGAATCCATACTGGGACCAGAATCCACACTGGGACCAGAATTCACACTAGGACCAGAATTCACAGAAGGACCAGAATCCATACTGGGACCAGAATAGACTCTGGGACAAGAATCCACACTAGGACCAGAATGCACAGAAGGACCAGAATCCATACTGGGACCAGAATCCACACTAGGACCAGAATGGACAGAAGGACCAGAATCCATACTGGGACCAGAATCCACTCTGGGACCAGAATCCACACTAGGACCAGAATCCACACTATGACCAGAATCCACAATGGGACCAGAATCCACACTGGGACCAGAATGCTTACTAGGACCAGAATCCACACTAGGACCAGAATCCATACTGGGACAAGAATCCTTACTAGGACCAGAATCCATACTGGGACCAGAATCCAGACTGGGACCAGAATTCATACTGGGACCAGAATCCATACTGGGACCAGAATCCAGACTGGGACCAAACTCCATACTGGGACCAGAATCCACACTGGGACCAGAATCCAAACTGGGATCAGAATCCATACTGGGACCAGAATTCATACAAGGACCAGAATGCACAGAAGGACCAGAATCCATACTGGGACCAGAATCCACACTGGGACCAGAATCCAAACTGGGATCAGAATCCATACTGGGACCAGAATCCACAATAGGACCAGAATGCACAGAAGGACAAGATTCCAGACTGGGACCAGAATACACTCTTGGACAAGAATCCACACTAGGACCAGAATCCACACTGAGACCAGAATCCACACTGGGACTAGAATCCACACTAGGACCAGAATCCATACTGGGACCAGAATCCATACTGGGACCAGAATCCACAATAGGACCAGAATCCACACTAGGACCAAAATCCATACTGGGACCAGAATCCACACTGGGACCAGAATCCACACTAGGACCAAAATCCATACTGGGACCAGAATCCAAACTGGGACAAGAATCCACACGAGGACCAGAATCCACACTGGGACCAGAATCCACACTAGGACCAGAATCCACACAAGGACCAAAATCCATACTGGGACCAGAATTCACACTGGGACCAGAATCCAATCTAGGCCCAGTATCCCCACGAGGACCAGAATCAATACTGGGACCAGAATCCACACTGGGACCAGAATCCACACTGGGACCAGAATCCGTTCTAGGACCAAAATCCACACTAGGACCAGAATCCACACTGGGACCAGAATGCACATTGGGACCAGAATCCACACTGGGACCGGAATCCACACTGGGACCAGAATCCGTTCTAGGACCAAAATCCACACTAGGACCAGAATCCACACTGGGACCAGAATGCAGATTGGGACCAGAATCCACACTGGGACCAGAATCCATACTGGGACCAGAATCCAGACTGGGACCAAACTCCATACTGGGACCAGAATCCACACTGGGACACGAATCCAAACTGGGATCAGAATCCACACTGGGACCAGAATTCACACTAGGACCAGAATGCACAGAAGGACCAGAATCCATACTGGGACCAGATTAGACTCTGGGACAAGCATCCACACTAGGACCAGAATGCACAGAAGGACCAGAATCCATACTGGGACCAGAATCCACACTGGGACCAGTATCCTTACTGGGACCAGAATCCACACTGGGACCAGAATCCAAACTGGGACCAGAATCCAAACTGGGATCAGAATCCATACTGGGACCAGAATCCACAATAGGAGTAGAATGCACAGAAGGACAAGAATCCATACTGGGACCAGAATCCACACTGCGACCAGAATCCACACTGAGACCAGAATCCACACTGGGACCAGAATCCACACTGGGACCAGTATCCTTACTGGGACCAGAATCCACACTAGGACCAGAATGGACAGAAGGACCAGAATCCACACTGGGACCAGTATCCTTACTGGGACCAGAATCCACACTAGGACCAGAATGGACAGAAGGACCAGAATCCATACTGGGACCAGAATCCACTCTGGGACCAGAATCCACACTATGACCAGAATCCACAATGGGACCAGAATCCACACTGGGACCAGAATGCTGACTAGGACCAGAATCCACACTAGGACCAGAATCCATACTGGGACAAGGATCCTTACTAGGACCAGAATCCATACTGGGACCAGAATCCAGACTGGGACCAGAATTCATACTGGGACCAGAATCCATACTGGGACCAGAATCCAGACTGGGACCAAACTCCATACTGGGACCAGAATCCACACTGGGACCAGAATCCAAACTGGGATCAGAATCCATACTGGGACCAGAATTCATACAAGGACCAGAATGCACAGAAGGACCAGAATCCATACTGGGACCAGAATCCACACTGGGACCAGAATCCAAACTGGGATCAGAATCCATACTGGGACCAGAATCCACAATAGGACCAGAATGCACAGAAGGACAAGAATCCAGACTGGGACAAGAATACACTCTTGGACAAGAATCCACACTGAGACCAGAATCCACACTGGGACTAGAATCCACACTAGGACCAGAATCCATACTGGGACCAGAATCCAGACTGGGACCA
Organism: Telmatherina bonti; assembly: GCF_933228915.1. Lineage (NCBI taxonomy): Eukaryota > Metazoa > Chordata > Actinopteri > Atheriniformes > Telmatherinidae > Telmatherina > Telmatherina bonti. Next base: position 687,643 of record NC_136633.1, read on the forward strand.
GATTCCATACTGGGAACAGAATCCATACTGGGACCAGAATCCACACTGGGATCAGAATCCACACTGGGACCAGAATGCACAGAAGGACCAGAATCCATACTCGGACCAGAATAGACTCTGGGACAAGCATCCACACTAGGACCAGAATGCACAGAAGGACCAGAATCCATACTGGGACCAGAATCCACACTGGGACCAGTATCCTTACTGGGACCAGAATCCACACTGGGACCAGAATCCAGACTGGGACCAGAATCCAAACTGGGATCAGAATCCATACTGGGACCAGAATCTACAATAGGACCAGAATGCACAGAAGGACAGGAATCCATACTGGGACCAGAATCCACACTGCGACCAGAATCCACACTGAGACCAGAATCCACACTGGGACCAGAATCCACACTGGGACCAGAATCCACACTAGGACCAAAATCCATACTGGGACCAGAATCCACACTGGGACCAGAATCCACACTAGGACCAAAATCCATACTGGGACCAGAATCCAAACTGGGACAAGAATCCACACGAGGACCAGAATCCACACTGGGACCAGAATCCACACTAGGACCAGAATTCAAACTAGGACCAAAATCCATACTGGGACCAGAATCCAAACTGGGACAAGAATCCACACGAGGACCAGAATCCACACTGAGACCAGAATCCACACTGGGACACGAATCCAAACTGGGATCAGAATCCACACTGGGACCAGAATTCACACTAGGACCAGAATGCACAGAAGGACCAGAATCCATACTGGGACCAGAATCCACACTGGGACCAGTATCCTTACTGGGACCAGAATCCACACTGGGACCAGAATCCAAACTGGGACCAGAATCCAAACTGGGATCAGAATCCATACTGGGACCAGAATCCACAATAGGACCAGAATGCACAGAAGGACAAGAATCCATACTGGGACCAGAATCCACACTGCGACCAGAATCCACACTGAGACCAGAATCCACACTGGGACCAGAATCCACACTGGGACCAGAATCCACACTAGGACCAAAATCCATACTGGGACCAGAATCCACACTGGGACCAGAATCCACACTAGGACCAAAATCCATACTGGGACCAGAATCCAAACTGGGACAAGAATCCACACGAGGACCAGAATCCACACTGGGACCAGAATCCACACTAGGACCAGAATCCACACTAGGACCAAAATCCATACTGGGACCAGAATCCAAACTGGGACAAGAATCCACACGAGGACCAGAATCCACACTGAGACCAGAATCCACACTGGGACCAGAATTCACACTGGGACCAGAATCCAATCTAGGCCCAGTATCCCCACGAGGACCAGAATCAATACTGGGACCAGAATCCACACTGGGACCAGAATCCACACTGGGACCAGAATCCGTTCTAGGACCAAAATCCACACTAGGACCAGAATCCACACTGGGACCAGAATGCACATTGGGACCAGAATCCACACTGGGACCGGAATCCACACTGGGACCAGAATCCGTTCTAGGACCAAAATCCACACTAGGACCAGAATCCATACTGGGACCAGAATGCAGAATGGGACCAGAATCCACACTGGGACCAGAATCTGTTCTAGGACCAAAATCCACACTGGGTCCAGAATGCACACTTGGACCAGATCCACACTGGGAGCAGAATCCACACTGGGACCAGTATCCTTACTGGGACCAGAATCCACACTAGGACCAGAATGCACAGAAGGACCAGAATCCATACTGGGACTAGAATCCACTCTGGGACAAGAATCCACACTAGGACCAGAATCCACACTGAGACCAGAATCCACACTGGAACCAGAATCCACACTAGGACCAGAATCCATACTGGGACTAGAATCCACTCTGGGACAAGAATCCACACTAGGACCAGAATCCACACTGAGACCAGAATCCACACTGGGACCAGAATCCACACTAGGACCAGAATCCATACTGGGACCAGAATCCAGACTGGGACCAGATTCCATACTGGGAACAGAATCCATACTGGGACCAGAATCCATACTGGGACCAGAATCCACACTGGGACCAGAATCCAAACTAGGATGAGAGTCCATACTGGGACAAGAATCCACTCTTGGACAAGAATCCACACTTGGACCAGAATCCACACTGAGACCAGAATCCACACTGAGACAAGAATCCACACTGGGACCAGATTCCATACTGGGAACAGAATCCATACTGGGACCAGAATCCATACTGGGACCAGAATCCACACTGGGACCAGAATCCAAACTGGGATCAGAATCCACACTGAGACCAGAATCCACACTGAGACCAGAATCCATACTGGGACCAGAATCCACACTAGGACCAGAATGCACAGAAGGACGAGAATCCATACTGGGACCAGAATCCACTCTGGGACCAGAATCCACACTAGGACCAGAATCCACACTAAGACCAGAATCCACAATGGGACCAGAATCCACACTGGGACCAGAATCCATACTGGGACAAGAATCCTTACTAGGACCAGAATCCACATTGGGACGAGAATCCACACTGGGATAAGAATCCACACAGGGACCAGAATCCATATTGGGACCAGTAGCCTTACTGGGATCAGAATCCACACTGGGACCAGAATCCACATTGGGACGAGAATCCACACTGGGACCAGAATCCACACTGGGACCAGAAACCACACTGGGACCAGAATGCACACTGCGACCAGAAACCACACTGGGACCAGAATCCACACTAGGACCAGAATCCATACTGGGACCAGAATCCACACTAGGACCAGAATCCACACTAGGACCAGAATCCATACTGGGACCAGAATCCACACTGGGACCAGAATCCACACTGGGACCAGAATGCTTTCTAGGACCAGAATCCACACTGGGACCAGAATCCACACTGGGACCAGAATGCTTTCTAGGACCAGAATCCACACTGGGACCAGAATGCACGCTGGGACCAGAATCCACACTAAGACCAGAATCCACACTGGGACCAGTATCCTTACTGGGACCAGAATCCACACTGGGATCAGAATCCAAACTAGGACCAGAATTCATACTGGGACCAGAATCCACACTGGTACCAGAATCCACATTGGGGCCAGAATCCACACTGGGACCAGATCCAAACTAAGACCAGAATACATACTAGGACCAGAATCCATACTGGGACCAGAATCCATACTGGGACCAGAATGCTTTCTAGGACCAGAATCCATACTGGGACCCGAATCCATACTGGGACCAGAATCCACACTGGGACCAGATCCAAACTAAGACCAGAATCCACACTAGGACCAGAATCCATACTGGGACCAGAATCCATACTGGGACCAGAATCCACACTGGGACCAGATCCAAACTAAGACCAGAATCCACACTAGGACCAGAATCCATACTGGGACCAGAATCCATACTGGGACCAGAATCCATACTGGGACCAGAATGCTTTCTAGGACCAGAATCCACACTGGGACCAGAATCCATACTGGGACCTGAATGCTTTCTAGGACCAGAATCCATACTGGGACCAGAATCCACACTGGGACCAGATCCAAACTAAGACCAGAATCCACACTAGGACCAGAATCCATACTGGGACCAGAATGCTTTCTAGGACCAGAATCCACACTGGGACCAGAATCCATACTGGGACCAGAATGCTTTCTAGGACCAGAATCCACACAGGGATCAGAATCCACACTAGGACCAGAATTCATACTTGGACCAGAATCCACACTGGGACCAGAATCCACACTGGGATCAGAATCCACACTAGGACCAGAATTCATACTGGGACCAGAATCCACACTGGGACCAGAATCCACATTGGGGCCAGAATCCACACTGGGACTAGATCCAAACTAAGACCAGAATCCACACTAGGACCAGAATCCATACTGGGACCAGTATCCATACTGGGACCAGAATGCTTTCTAGGACCAGAATCCACACTGGGACCAGTATCCTTACTGGGACCAGAATCCACACTAGGACCAGAATGGACAGAAGGACCAGAATCCATACTGGGACCAGAATCCACTCTGGGACCAGAATCCACACTAGGACCAGAATCCACACTATGACCAGAATCCACAATGGGACCAGAATCCACACTGGGACCAGAATGCTTACTAGGACCAGAATCCACACTAGGACCAGAATCCATACAGGGACAAGAATCCTTACTAGGACCAGAATCCATACTGGGACGAGAATCCAGACTGGGACCAGAATTCATACTGGGAACAGAATCCATACTGGGACCAGAATCCAGACTGGGACCAAACTCCATACTGGGACCAGAATCCACACTAGGACCAGAATCCAAACTGGGATCAGAATCCATACTGGGACCAGAATTCATACAAGGACCAGAATGCACAGAAGGACCAGACTCCATACTGGGACCAGAATCCACACTGGGACCAGAATCCAAACTGGGATCAGAATCCATACTGGGACCAGAATCCACAATAGGACCAGAATGCACAGAAGGACAAGAATCCAGACTGGGACCAGAATACACTCTTGGACAAGAATCCACACTAGGACCAGAATCCACACTGAGACCAGAATCCACACTGGGACTAGAATCCACACTAGGACCAGAATCCATACTGGGACCAGAATCCAGACTGGGACCAGATTCCATACTGGGAACAGAATCCATACTGGGACCAGAATCCATACTGGGACCAGAATCCACACTGGCACACGAATCCAAACTGGGATCAGAATCCACACTGAGACCAGAATCCACACTGGGACCAGAATTCACACTAGGACCAGAATGCACAGAAGGACCAGAATCCATACTGGGACCAGAATAGACTCTGGGACAAGCATCCACACTAGGACCAGAATGCACAGAAGGACCAGAATCCATACTGGGACCAGAATCCACACTGGGACCAGTATCCTTACTGGGACCAGGATCCACACTGGGACCAGAATCCAAACTGGGACCAGAATCCAAACTGGGATCAGAATCCATACTGGGACCAGAATCCACAATAGGACCAGAATGCACAGAAGGACAAGAATCCATACTGGGACCAGAATTCACACTAGGACCAGAATGCACAGAAGGACAAGAATCCAAACTGGGACCAGAATCCATACTGGGACCAGAATCCACAATAGGACCAGAATGCACAGAAGGACCAGACTCCATACTGGGACCAGAATCCACACTGGGACCAGAATCCAAACTGGGATCAGAATCCATACTGGGAACAGAATCCACAATAGGACCAGAATGCACAGAAGGACAAGAATCCAGACTGGGACCAGAATACACTCTTGGACAAGAATCCACACTAGGACCAGAATCCACACTGAGACCAGAATCCACACTGGGACTAGAATCCACACTAGGACCAGAATCCATACTGGGACCAGAATCCAGACTGGGACCAGATTCCATACTGGGAACAGAATCCATACTGGGACCAGAATCCATACTGGGACCAGAATCCACACTGGGACACTAATCCAAACTGGGATCAGAATCCACACTGAGACCAGAATCCACACTGGGACCAGATTTCACACTAGGACCAGAATGCACAGAAGGACCAGAATCCATACTGGGACCAGAATAGACTCTGGGACAAGCATCCACACTAGGACCAGAATGCACAGAAGGACCAGAATCCATACTGGGACCAGAATCCACACTGGGACCAGTATCCTTACTGGGACCAGGATCCACACTGGGACCAGAATCCAAACTGGGACCAGAATCCAAACTGGGATCAGAATCCATACTGGGACCAGAATCCACAATAGGACCAGAATGCAAAGAAGGACAAGAATCCATACTGGGACCAGAATTCACACTAGGACCAGAATGCACAGAAGGACAAGAATCCAAACTGGGACCAGAATCCATACTGGGACCAGAATCCACACTAGGACCAAAATCCATACTGGGACCAGAATCCAAACTGGGACAAGAATCCACACGAGGACCAGAATCCACACTGAGACCAGAATCCACACTGGGACCAGAATCCACACTAGGACCAAAATCCATACTGGGACCAGAATCCAAACTGGGACAAGAATCCACACGAGGACCAGAATCCACACTAGGACCAGAATCCATACTGGGACAAGAATCCTTACTAGGAACAGAATCCATACTGGGACGAGAATCCAGACTTGGACCAGAATTCATACTGGGAACAGAATCCATACTGGGACCAGAATCCATACTGGGACCAAACTCCATACTGGGACCAGAATCCACACTGGGACCAGAATCCAAACTGGGATCAGAATCCATACTGGGACCAGAATTCATACAAGGACCAGAATGCACAGAAGGACCAGACTCCATACTGGGACCAGAATCCACACTGGGACCAGAATCCAAACTGGGATCAGAATCCATACTGGGACCAGAATCCACAATAGGACCAGAATGCACAGAAGGACAAGAATCCAGACTGGGACCAGAATACACTCTTGGACAAGAATCCACACTAGGACCAGAATCCACACTGAGACCAGAATCCACACTGGGACCAGAATTCACACTAGGACCAGAATGCACAGAAGGACCAGAATCCATACTGGGACCAGAATAGACTCTGGGACAAGCATCCACAGTAGGACCAGAATGCACAGAAGGACCAGAATCCATACTGGGACCAGAATTCATACAAGGACCAGAATGCACAGAAGGACCAGACTCCATACTGGGACCAGAATCCACACTGGGACCAGAATCCAAACTGGGATCAGAATCCATACTGGGACCAGAATCCACAATAGGACCAGAATGCACAGAAGGACAAGAATCCAGACTGGGACCAGAATACACTCTTGGACAAGAATCCACACTAGGACCAGAATCCACACTGAGACCAGAATCCACACTGGGACCAGAATTCACACTAGGACCAGAATGCACAGAAGGACCAGAATCCATACTGGGACCAGAATAGACTCTGGGACAAGCATCCACAGTAGGACCAGAATGCACAGAAGGACCAGAATCCATACTGGGACCAGAATCCACACTGGGACCAGTATCCTTACTGGGACCAGGATCCACACTGGGACCAGAATCCACAAATGGACCAGAATGCACAGAAGGACAAGAATCCATACTGGGACCAGAATTCACACTAGGACCAGAATGCACAGAAGGACAAGAATCCAAACTGGGACCAGAATCCATACTGGGACCAGAATCCACAATAGGACCAGAATGCACAGAAGGACAAGAATCCATACTGGGACCAGAATCCACACTGGGACCAGAATCCACACTAGGACCAAAATCCATACTGGGACCAGAATCCATACTGGGACCAGAATCCAAACTGGGACAAGAATCCACACGAGGACCAGAATCCACACTGAGACCATAATCCACACTGGGACCGGAATCCACACTGGGACCAGAATCCGTTCTAGGACCAAAATCCACACTAGGACCAGAATCCATACTGGGACCAGAATGCAGAATGGGACCAGAATCCACACTGGGACCAGAATCTGTTCTAGGACCAAAATCCACACTGGGTCCAGAATGCACACTTGGACCAGATCCACACTGGGAGCAGAATCCACACTGGGACCAGTATCCTTACTGGGACCAGAATCCACACTAGGACCAGAATGCACAGAAGGACCAGAATCCATACTGGGACTAGAATCCACTCTGGGACAAGAATCCACACTAGGACCAGAATCCACACTGAGACCAGAATCCACACTGGAACCAGAATCCACACTAGGACCAGAATCCATACTGGGACTAGAATCCACTCTGGGACAAGAATCCACACTAGGACCAGAATCCACACTGAGACCAGAATCCACACTGGGACCAGAATCCACACTAGGACCAGAATCCATACTGGGACCAGAATCCAGACTGGGACCAGATTCCATACTGGGAACAGAATCCATACTGGGACCAGAATCCATACTGGGACCAGAATCCACACTGGGACCAGAATCCAAACTAGGATGAGAGTCCATACTGGGACAAGAATCCACTCTTGGACAAGAATCCACACTTGGACCAGAATCCACACTGAGACCAGAATCCACACTGAGACAAGAATCCACACTGGGACCAGATTCCATACTGGGAACAGAATCCATACTGGGACCAGAATCCATACTGGGACCAGAATCCACACTGGGACCAGAATCCAAACTGGGATCAGAATCCACACTGAGACCAGAATCCACACTGAGACCAGAATCCATACTGGGACCAGAATCCACACTAGGACCAGAATGCACAGAAGGACGAGAATCCATACTGGGACCAGAATCCACTCTGGGACCAGAATCCACACTAGGACCAGAATCCACACTAAGACCAGAATCCACAATGGGACCAGAATCCACACTGGGACCAGAATCCATACTGGGACAAGAATCCTTACTAGGACCAGAATCCACATTGGGACGAGAATCCACACTGGGATAAGAATCCACACAGGGACCAGAATCCATATTGGGACCAGTAGCCTTACTGGGATCAGAATCCACACTGGGACCAGAATCCACATTGGGACGAGAATCCACACTGGGACCAGAATCCACACTGGGACCAGAAACCACACTGGGACCAGAATGCACACTGCGACCAGAAACCACACTGGGACCAGAATCCACACTAGGACCAGAATCCATACTGGGACCAGAATCCACACTAGGACCAGAATCCACACTAGGACCAGAATCCATACTGGGACCAGAATCCACACTGGGACCAGAATCCACACTGGGACCAGAATGCTTTCTAGGACCAGAATCCACACTGGGACCAGAATCCACACTGGGACCAGAATGCTTTCTAGGACCAGAATCCACACTGGGACCAGAATGCACGCTGGGACCAGAATCCACACTAAGACCAGAATCCACACTGGGACCAGTATCCTTACTGGGACCAGAATCCACACTGGGATCAGAATCCAAACTAGGACCAGAATTCATACTGGGACCAGAATCCACACTGGTACCAGAATCCACATTGGGGCCAGAATCCACACTGGGACCAGATCCAAACTAAGACCAGAATACATACTAGGACCAGAATCCATACTGGGACCAGAATCCATACTGGGACCAGAATGCTTTCTAGGACCAGAATCCATACTGGGACCCGAATCCATACTGGGACCAGAATCCACACTGGGACCAGATCCAAACTAAGACCAGAATCCACACTAGGACCAGAATCCATACTGGGACCAGAATCCATACTGGGACCAGAATCCACACTGGGACCAGATCCAAACTAAGACCAGAATCCACACTAGGACCAGAATCCATACTGGGACCAGAATCCATACTGGGACCAGAATCCATACTGGGACCAGAATGCTTTCTAGGACCAGAATCCACACTGGGACCAGAATCCATACTGGGACCTGAATGCTTTCTAGGACCAGAATCCATACTGGGACCAGAATCCACACTGGGACCAGATCCAAACTAAGACCAGAATCCACACTAGGACCAGAATCCATACTGGGACCAGAATGCTTTCTAGGACCAGAATCCACACTGGGACCAGAATCCATACTGGGACCAGAATGCTTTCTAGGACCAGAATCCACACTGGGATCAGAATCCACACTAGGACCAGAATTCATACTTGGACCAGAATCCACACTGGGACCAGAATCCACACTGGGATCAGAATCCACACTAGGACCAGAATTCATACTGGGACCAGAATCCACACTGGGACCAGAATCCACATTGGGGCCAGAATCCACACTGGGACTAGATCCAAACTAAGACCAGAATCCACACTAGGACCAGAATCCATACTGGGACCAGTATCCATACTGGGACCAGAATGCTTTCTAGGACCAGAATCCACACTGGGACCAGTATCCTTACTGGGACCAGAATCCACACTAGGACCAGAATGGACAGAAGGACCAGAATCCATACTGGGACCAGAATCCACTCTGGGACCAGAATCCACACTAGGACCAGAATCCACACTATGACCAGAATCCACAATGGGACCAGAATCCACACTGGGACCAGAATGCTTACTAGGACCAGAATCCACACTAGGACCAGAATCCATACAGGGACAAGAATCCTTACTAGGACCAGAATCCATACTGGGACGAGAATCCAGACTGGGACCAGAATTCATACTGGGAACAGAATCCATACTGGGACCAGAATCCAGACTGGGACCAAACTCCATACTGGGACCAGAATCCACACTAGGACCAGAATCCAAACTGGGATCAGAATCCATACTGGGACCAGAATTCATACAAGGACCAGAATGCACAGAAGGACCAGACTCCATACTGGGACCAGAATCCACACTGGGACCAGAATCCAAACTGGGATCAGAATCCATACTGGGACCAGAATCCACAATAGGACCAGAATGCACAGAAGGACAAGAATCCAGACTGGGACCAGAATACACTCTTGGACAAGAATCCACACTAGGACCAGAATCCACACTGAGACCAGAATCCACACTGGGACTAGAATCCACACTAGGACCAGAATCCATACTGGGACCAGAATCCAGACTGGGACCAGATTCCATACTGGGAACAGAATCCATACTGGGACCAGAATCCATACTGGGACCAGAATCCACACTGGCACACGAATCCAAACTGGGATCAGAATCCACACTGAGACCAGAATCCACACTGGGACCAGAATTCACACTAGGACCAGAATGCACAGAAGGACCAGAATCCATACTGGGACCAGAATAGACTCTGGGACAAGCATCCACAGTAGGACCAGAATGCACAGAAGGACCAGAATCCATACTGGGACCAGAATTCATACAAGGACCAGAATGCACAGAAGGACCAGACTCCATACTGGGACCAGAATCCACACTGGGACCAGAATCCAAACTGGGATCAGAATCCATACTGGGACCAGAATCCACAATAGGACCAGAATGCACAGAAGGACAAGAATCCAGACTGGGACCAGAATACACTCTTGGACAAGAATCCACACTAGGACCAGAATCCACACTGAGACCAGAATCCACACTGGGACCAGAATTCACACTAGGACCAGAATGCACAGAAGGACCAGAATCCATACTGGGACCAGAATAGACTCTGGGACAAGCATCCACAGTAGGACCAGAATGCACAGAAGGACCAGAATCCATACTGGGACCAGAATCCACACTGGGACCAGTATCCTTACTGGGACCAGGATCCACACTGGGACCAGAATCCACAAATGGACCAGAATGCACAGAAGGACAAGAATCCATACTGGGACCAGAATTCACACTAGGACCAGAATGCACAGAAGGACAAGAATCCAAACTGGGACCAGAATCCATACTGGGACCAGAATCCACAATAGGACCAGAATGCACAGAAGGACAAGAATCCATACTGGGACCAGAATCCACACTGGGACCAGAATCCATACTGGGACCAGAATCCAAACTGGGACAAGAATCCACACGAGGACCAGAATCCACACTGAGACCATAATCCATACTGGGACCAGAATTCACACTGGGACCAGAATCCACACTAGGACCAAAATCCACAATGGGACCAGAATCCAAACTGGGACAAGAATCCACACGAGGACCAGAATCCACATTGAGACCAGAATCCATACTGGGACCAGAATTCACACTGGGACCAGAATCCAATCTAGGCCCAGTATCCCCACGAGGACAGGAATCAATACTGGGACCAGAATCCACACTGGGACCAGAATCCACACTGGGACCGGAATCCACACTGGGACCAGAATCCGTTCTAGGACCAAAATCCACACTAGGACCAGAATCCACATTGGGACCAGAATGCGTTCTAGGACCAAAATCCACACTGGGTCCAGAATGCACACTTGGACCAGATCCACACTGGGAGCAGAATCCACACTGGGACCAGTATCCTTACTGGGACCAGAATCCACACTAGGACCAGAATGCACAGAAGGACCAGAATCCATACTGGGACCAGAATCCACTCTGGGACAAGAATCCACACTAGGACCAGAATCCACACTGAGACCAGAATCCACACTGGGACCAGAATCCACACTAGGACCAGAATCCATACTGGGACCAGAATCCACTCTGGGACAAGAATCCACACTAGGACCAGAATCCACACTGAGACCAGAATCCACACTGGGATCAGAATCCACACTAGGACCAGAATTCATACTGGGACCAGAATCCACACTAGGACCAGAATCCATACTGGGACCAGAATCCAGACTGGGACCAGATTCCATACTGGGAACAGAATCCATACTGGGACCAGAATCCAGACTGGGACCAGAATCCAAACTAGGATGAGAGTCCATACTGGGACAAGAATCCACTCTTGGACAAGAATCCACACTTGGACCAGAATCCACACTGAGACCAGAATCCACACTGAGACCAGAATCCACACTGAGACCAGAATCCAGACTGGGACCAGATTCCATACTGGGAACAGAATCCATACTGGGACCAGAATCCATACTGGGACCAGAATCCACACTGGGACACTAATCCAAACTGGGATCAGAATCCACACTGAGACCAGAATCCACACTGGGACCAGAATTCACACTAGGACCAGAATGCACAGAAGGACCAGAATCCATACTGGGACCAGAATAGACTCTGGGACAAGCATCCACACTAGGACCAGAATGCACAGAAGGACCAGAATCCATACTGGGACCAGAATCCACACTGGGACCAGTATCCTTACTGGGACCAGGATCCACACTGGGACCAGAATCCAAACTGGGACCAGAATCCAAACTGGGATCAGAATCCATACTGGGACCAGAATCCACAATAGGACCAGAATGCAAAGAAGGACAAGAATCCATACTGGGACCAGAATTCACACTAGGACCAGAATGCACAGAAGGACAAGAATCCAAACTGGGACCAAAATCCATACTGGGACCAGAATCCAAACTGGGACAAGAATCCACACGAGGACCAGAATCCACACTGAGACCAGAATCCACACTGGGACCAGAATCCAAACTGGGACAAGAATCCACACGAGGACCAGAATCCACACTGAGACCAGAATCCACACTGGGACCAGAATCCACACTAGGACCAAAATCCATACTGGGACCAGAATCCAAACTGGGACAAGAATCCACACGAGGACCAGAATCCACACTAGGACCAGAATCCATACTGGGACAAGAATCCTTACTAGGACCAGAATCCATACTGGGACGAGAATCCAGACTTGGACCAGAATTCATACTGGGAACAGAATCCATACTGGGACCAGAATCCAGACTGGGACCAAACTCCATACTGGGACCAGAATCCACACTGGGACCAGAATCCACACTAGGACCAAAATCCATACTGGGACCAGAATCCAAACTGGGACAAGAATCCACACGAGGACCAGAATCCACACTAGGACCAGAATCCATACTGGGACAAGAATCCTTACTAGGACCAGAATCCATACTGGGACGAGAATCCAGACTTGGACCAGAATTCATACTGGGAACAGAATCCATACTGGGACCAGAATCCAGACTGGGACCAAACTCCATACTGGGACCAGAATCCACACTGGGACCAGAATCCAAACTGGGATCAGAATCCATACTGGGACCAGAATTCATACAAGGACCAGAATGCACAGAAGGACCAGACTCCATACTGGGACCAGAATCCACACTGGGACCAGAATCCAAACTGGGATCAGAATCCATACTGGGACCAGAATCCACAATAGGACCAGAATGCACAGAAGGACAAGAATCCAGACTGGGACCAGAATACACTCTTGGACAAGAATCCACACTAGGACCAGAATCCACACTGAGACCAGAATCCACACTGGGACCAGAATTCACACTAGGACCAGAATGTACAGAAGGACCAGAATCCATACTGGGACCAGAATAGACTCTGGGACAAGCATCCACAGTAGGACCAGAATGCACAGAAGGACCAGAATCCATACTGGGACCAGAATTCATACAAGGACCAGAATGCACAGAAGGACCAGACTCCATACTGGGACCAGAATCCACACTGGGACCAGAATCCAAACTGGGATCAGAATCCATACTGGGACCAGAATCCACAATAGGACCAGAATGCACAGAAGGACAAGAATCCAGACTGGGACCAGAATACACTCTTGGACAAGAATCCACACTAGGACCAGAATCCACACTGAGACCAGAATCCACACTGGGACCAGAATTCACACTAGGACCAGAATGCACAGAAGGACCAGAATCCATACTGGGACCAGAATAGACTCTGGGACAAGCATCCACAGTAGGACCAGAATGCACAGAAGGACCAGAATCCATACTGGGACCAGAATCCACACTGGGACCAGTATCCTTACTGGGACCAGGATCCACACTGGGACCAGAATCCACAAATGGACCAGAATGCACAGAAGGACAAGAATCCATACTGGGACCAGAATTCACACTAGGACCAGAATGCACAGAAGGACAAGAATCCAAACTGGGACCAGAATCCATACTGGGACCAGAATCCACAATAGGACCAGAATGCACAGAAGGACAAGAATCCATACTGGGACCAGAATCCACACTGGGACCAGAATCCACACTAGGACCAAAATCCATACTGGGACCAGAATCCATACTGGGACCAGAATCCAAACTGGGACAAGAATCCACACGAGGACCAGAATCCACACTGAGACCATAATCCATACTGGGACCAGAATTCACACTGGGACCAGAATCCACACTAGGACCAAAATCCACAATGGGACCAGAATCCAAACTGGGACAAGAATCCACACGAGGACCAGAATCCACACTGAGACCAGAATCCATACTGGGACCAGAATTCACACTGGGACCAGAATCCAATCTAGGCCCAGTATCCCCACGAGGACAGGAATCAATACTGGGACCAGAATCCACACTGGGACCAGAATCCACACTGGGACCAGAATCCGTTCTAGGACCAAAATCCACACTAGGACCAGAATCCACACTGGGACCAGAATGCACATTGGGACCAGAATCCACACTGGGACCGGAATCCACACTGGGACCAGAATCCGTTCTAGGACCAAAATCCACACTAGGACCAGAATCCACATTGGGACCAGAATGCGTTCTAGGACCAAAATCCACACTGGGTCCAGAATGCACACTTGGACCAGATCCACACTGGGAGCAGAATCCACACTGGGACCAGTATCCTTACTGGGACCAGAATCCACACTAGGACCAGAATGCAAAGAAGGACCAGAATCCATACTGGGACCAGAATCCATACTGGGACCAGAATCCACTCTGGGACAAGAATCCACACTAGGACCAGAATCCACACTGAGACCAGAATCCACACTGGGACCAGAATCCACACTAGGACCAGAATCCATACTGGGACCAGAATCCACTCTGGGACAAGAATCCACACTAGGACCAGAATCCACACTGAGACCAGAATCCACACTAGGACCAGAATTCATACTGGGACCAGAATCCACACTAGGACCAGAATCCATACTGGGACCAGAATCCAGACTGGGACCAGATTCCATACTGGGAACAGAATCCATACTGGGACCAGAATCCAGACTGGGACCAGAATCCAAACTAGGATGAGAGTCCATACTGGGACAAGAATCCACTCTTGGACAAGAATCCACACTTGGACCAGAATCCACACTGAGACCAGAATCCACACTGAGACCAGAATCCACACTGAGACCAGAATCCACACTGGGACCAGATTCCATACTGGGAACAGAATCCATACTGGGACCAGAATCCATACTGGGACCAGAATCCACACTGGGACCAGAATCCAAACTGGGATCAGAATCCACACTGAGACAAGAATCCACACTGAGACCAGAATCCATACTGGGACCAGAATCCACACTAGGACCAGAATGCACAGAAGGACGAGAATCCAGACTGGGACCAGAATCCACTCTGGGACCAGAATCCACACTAGGACCAGAATCCACACTAAGACCAGAATCCACAATGGGACCAGAATCCACACTGGGACCAGAATCCATACTGGGACAAGAATCCTTACTAGGACCAGAATCCACATTGGGACGAGAATCCACACTGGGA
Source organism: Telmatherina bonti (assembly GCF_933228915.1). Classification (NCBI taxonomy): domain Eukaryota; kingdom Metazoa; phylum Chordata; class Actinopteri; order Atheriniformes; family Telmatherinidae; genus Telmatherina; species Telmatherina bonti. The sequence continues at coordinate 703,736 of NC_136633.1, forward strand.
TAAGAATCCACACAGGGACCAGAATCCATATTGGGACCAGTAGCCTCACTGGGATCAGAATCCACACTGGGACCAGAATCCACATTGGGACGAGAATCCACACTGGGACCAGAATCCACACTGGGACGAGAAACCACACTGGGACCAGAATGCACACTGCGACCAGAAACCACACTGGGACCAGAATCCACACTAGGACCAGAATCCATACTGGGACCAGAATCCACACTAGGACCAGAATCCACACTAGGACCAGAATCCATACTGGGACCAGAATCCACACTGGGACCAGAATCCACACTGGGACCAGAATGCTTTCTAGGACCAGAATCCACACTGGGACCAGAATCCATACTGGGACCAGAATGCTTTCTAGGACCAGAATCCACACTGGGACCAGAATCCACACTAAGACCAGAATCCACACTGGGACCAGTATCCTTACTGGGACCAGAATCCACACTGGGATCAGAATCCACACTAGGACCAGAATTCATACTGGGACCAGAATCCACACTGGGACTAGAATCCACATTGGGGCCAGAATCCACACTGGGACCAGATCCAAACTAAGACCAGAATCCATACTAGGACCAGAATCCATACTGGGACCAGAATGCTTTCTAGGACCAGAATCCACACTAGGACCAGAATCCATACTGGGAACAGAATCCACACTGGGACCAGATCCAAACTAAGACCAGAATCCACACTAGGACCAGAATCCATACTGGGACCAGAATCCATACTGGGACCAGAATGCTTTCTAGGACCAGAATCCACACTGGGACCAGAATCCATACTGGGACCAGAATGCTTTCTAGGACCAGAATCCATACTGGGACCAGAATCCACACTGGGACCAGATCCAAACTAAGACCAGAATCTACACTAGGACCAGAATCCATACTGGGACCAGAATCCATACTGGGACCAGAATCCATACTGGGACCAGAATGCTTTCTAGGACCAGAATCCACACTGGGATCAGAATTCATACTGGGACCAGAATGCTTTCTAGGACCAGAATCCACACTGGGACCAGATCCAAACTAAGACCAGAATCCACACTAGGACCAGAATCCATACTGGGACCAGAATGCTTTCTAGGACCAGAATCCACACTGGGATCAGAATTCATACTGGGACCAGAATCCATACTGGGACCAGAATGCTTTCTAGGACCAGAATCCACACTGGGATCAGAATTCATACTGGGACCAGAATCCATACTGGGACCAGAATCCACATTGGGGCCAGAATCCACACTGGGACCAGAATTCATACTGGGACCAGAATCCACACTGGGACCAGAATCCACACTGGGATCAGAATCCACACTAGGACCAGAATTCATACTGGGACCAGAATCCACACTGGGACCAGAATCCACACTGGGACGAGAAACCACACTGGGACCAGAATGCACACTGCGACCAGAAACCACACTGGGACCAGAATCCACACTAGGACCAGAATCCACACTAGGACCAGAATCCATACTGGGACCAGAATCCACACTAGGACCAGAATCCACACTAGGACCAGAAACCACACTGGGACCAGAATCCACACTGGGACCAGAATCCACACTGGGACCAGAATCCACACTGGGACCAGAATGCTTTCTAGGACCAGAATCCACACTGGGACCAGAATCCATACTGGGACCAGAATGCTTTCTAGGACCAGAATCCACACTGGGACCAGAATGCACGCTGGGACCAGAATCCACACTAAGACCAGAATCCACACTGGGACCAGTATCCTTACTGGGACCAGAATCCACACTGGGATCAGAATCCACACTAGGACCAGAATTCATACTGGGACCAGAATCCATACTGGGACCAGAATCCATACTGGGACCAGAATGCTTTCTAGGACCAGAATCCACACTGGGACCAGAATCCATACTGGGACCAGAATCCACACTGGGACCAGATCCAAACTAAGACCAGAATCCACACTAGGACCAGAATCCATACTGGGAACAGAATCCATACTGGGACCAGAATCCACACTAGGACCAGATCCAAACTAAGACCAGAATCCACACTAGGACCAGAATCCATACTGGGACCAGAATCCATACTGGGACCAGAATCCACACTGGGACCAGTTCCAAACTAAGACCAGAATCCACACTAGGACCTGAATCCATACTGGGACCAGAATCCATACTGGGACCAGAATGCTTTCTAGGACCAGAATCCACACTGGGACCAGAATCCATACTGGGACCAGAATGCTTTCCAGGACCAGAATCCACACTGGGATCAGAATTCATACTGGGACCAGAATCCATACTGGGACCAGAATTCATACTGGGACCAGAATCCACACTGGGACCAGAATTCATACTGGGACCAGAATCCACATTGGGGCCAGAATCCACACTGGGACCAGAATTCATACTGGGACCAGAATCCACACTGGGACCAGAATTCATACTGGGACCAGAATCCACATTGGGGCCAGAATCCACACTGGGACCAGAATTCATACTGGGACCAGAATCCACACTGGGACCAGAATTCATACTGGGACCAGAATCCACACTGGGACCAGAATCCACACTGGGATCAGAATCCACACTAGGACCAGAATTCATACTGGGACCAGAATCCACACTGGGACCAGAATCCACATTGGGGCCAGAATCCACACTGGGACCAGATCCAAACTAAGACCAGAATCCACACTAGGACCAGAATCCATACTGGGACCAGTATCCATACTGGGACCAGAATCCACATTGGGACCAGAATCCACACTGGGACCAGAATTCATACTGGGACCAGAATCCACACTAGGACCAGAATCCATACTGGGACCAGTATCCATACTGGGACCAGAATCCACATTGGGACCAGAATCCACACTGGGACCAGAATTCATACTGGGACCAGAATCCACACTGGGACCAGAATTCATACTGGGACCAGAATCCACACTGGGACCAGAATCCACACTGGGATCAGAATCCACACTAGGACCAGAATTCATACTGGGACCAGAATCCACACTGGGACCAGAATCCACATTGGGGCCAGAATCCACACTGGGACCAGATCCAAACTAAGACCAGAATCCACACTAGGACCAGAATCCATACTGGGACCAGAATGCTTTCTAGGACCAGATTTCATACTGGGACCAGAATGCAGGTCTTGTTCAATCGATCACACATCGACGTCTGACCTGGACCAAGAAGGTGGTTCTGAACAGGATGTGTCATTTTCAGAATTTTAAACCCAGGATGAGGTGTCCTCTCAGACCTCTCACACACCTCATATAAAGGTGTGTCAGAGGTCATATACCTCATGTAAAGTCAATACTAGTGGGATGCTGTTATCGCCCTCCCAGTGCCGCTAGCAAATACCTGATTACAATGACTGAGATGTTGGACTACAGCAGTACTGTGGGTTTAGAGATGTATTTCATGGGAGACCTTAACATTGACTGGCTATCACATAACTGTTCATTTAGAGCAAAACTATCTGATGCTGCAACTGCAATAGGACTTGTACAATTAGTAAGCATGCCAACAAGAATTTACCCAAAAAATGATGGTACAGTTACTTCAACTTGTATTGATTATATTTTTACAAATGCTCCAGAATTGTGTACAAGGACTATCTCTGTTCCAACAAGCTGTAGTGACCATAATTTAATTATTACTTTGCGGAAAGCAAAAGTGGAGAAGGTGGGGCCTAGGTTTATTTCCAAAAGATCTTTCAAAACTTTCAACCAAGATGCATTCAGGGAGGATGTGAGAAATATATGCTGGTCTCATGTATTTACAGAAACAAATGCTAATGATTCATTAAATGAATTCAACCAACCATTTATGTCCAAGTATGTCCATACTTATGCATCAGAAATCAAAGTGGTTATGGGTTCAGGATAGGCTTTTATACTCCTTATTGTGTATGTTCAGGAATGTTTCTGTCACTAAAGTACCACAGACTCTCTACCAAAATCTATTGTTTAGTTCCAGCATACATGATTATGCAACTAGACATGCATCTGCAAACAAATTTATTTTACCAAGAGCTGTGACACATCACAGGAAAAGAACATTTGCATATAGGGGCATGAATGAATGGAATCTGCTGCCTAAGCAAATTATTTGCATGCAAAATCAACTAAGATTCAAAATTTCTCTTAAAGAGTTTATTCTACTAAACGGATGACTCTTTGGAAAGTAGTTCTATAATGTTTACTAATAAATATAAATTTGTAAAGTTACTAAATACCACTAGTAAATTTACAAATTAAATATTGAATACTGATTTACTAATTAAACATAGAGATGTGCTCTTCTGTTTCAGATTAAAGTCTGTAATTTGAAATAATCATATATGTATTGGATGTTATTTTTATTTTATTTTATTTTTTTTTAATTGATTTATTGTAATGAAAAATGTACTGTTGAGTGTCTTTTCTCCAAAGAACTGTTTTATCAGTTGTACAATGGATTGTATAATGGTTGTTTATTTCATTTTAATATTATTGTATTTTTTTATGGACCCCAGGAAGAATAGCAGCAGCATCTGCTGTGGCTAATGGGGATCCAAATAAATAAACAAACAAATAAACAAACAAACACACATCTTGTATATCTACAGATTACATAGAGCCGCTGTGTCCTCTCTGATCTCTCACACACATCTTGTATATCTACAGATTACATAGAGCCGCTGTGTCATCTCTGATCTCTCACACACATCTTGTATATCTACAGATTACATAGAGCCGCTGTGTCATCTCTGATCTCTCACACACATCTTGTATATCTACAGATTACATAGAGCCGCTGTGTCATCTCTGATCTCTCACACACATCTTGTATATCTACAGATTACATAGAGCCGCTGTGTCATCTCTGATCTCTCACACACATCTTGTATATCTACAGATTACATAGAGCCGCTGTGTCATCTCTGATCTCTCACACACATCTTGTATATCTACAGATTACATAGAGCCGCTGTGTCATCTCTGATCTCTCACACACATCTTGTATATCTACAGATTACATAGAGCCGCTGTGTCATCTCTGATCTCTCACACACATCTTGTATATCTACAGATTACATAGAGCCGCTGCCTGGGCTGAAGGGAATGATGGGGTTCTCCCACCGAGAGTTTATCTCTGGGATGGGGGACCCTGATTCAAGCACCACTAATCATAACAGTGTGAGGTGGTGAAATGATACAGCGGTGATGACATGGCAAACTAAATGTACAACGAGAACAAACAGAAGGAAACTGCAGCAGCAAAATTCCAGGCTTGGCTAAACAGTTGTTCAGGAGTTGGCAGCCTGGGATACCTGGAAAGCAAAGGGGGAATTCCTTCAGCCCAAAAGCAGAGGAAACATTTAAACAGAGTTGAATTATCCTCGCAGCTTTCAGTACACAAACCTTCCTCATCCTAAGGTTTCTCTTCAGGCACCTTTAATCAGGACAACAGTTAATTCTGGCTTGTTAATTCAATGTTATTAAGATGAAAAAAAACCAAACAAAAATGGAGTCAAACAACTCGTTATGCCTAATATATCACCTTAGATGATAGGTCGCTGTTGCGGGCAGAGGTGGGCAGCGAGGAGATGCTTAGACTGAACTGGCGACTGGAGAAGGAGGGCGGAGGCTGGATGAGAGGCGGAGTGTGTCCGAAGGCGCTGAGCCCTCGCTGCTGGGAGAGGAGCTGCTGGTAGGCCATGGGGTTGATGGGATGAGGGAAGGGGAAAGACGGGCTGCAGCACCAAAACAAACTGAAGATTATTCAGTTCATCGCATGGATGACACATCACCAAGAAAGACAGGAAGGATCAATGGTACCTGAGTCCTCCAACAGACAGATGTCCGTAAGAGCTGCTGGCTGCTGAGCTGGAGCGCGAGTTGTTGATGTACGCCACCAAGGAGTTGGGCGAGGTGCGGATCATCGTCTGCAGGTCGATACTGGCGTCGGATAGTGGTGAGATAGAGAGAGCTCGCTTCCTGCTGAACCTGGGCGTCAGTCTTGGGCTGGTGAACCGTGACACTGTGGACATGAATGGAGATGAGTCGGACGTTTGACTCAGTTGAGTTGATCCATCAAAAATATACAGCTCAATGGAGTGACAAGCAACTGCAGCCATTAAGTTATTACTGTGTTGCATTGTGGGAAGGAGTTCAGAGACGAACTCTGTTTTGCTGAAATAATAACAATGGAAACAATGAACCTGTTGCCATAACACAGGGAGCCTGAGAGCAACAACCTAGCCTGATCACAAGAAGCTAACCTGATCACAACAAGCTAGCCTGATCACAATAACCTAGCCTGATCACAAGAAGCTAACCTGATCACAACCAGCTAGCCTGATCACAACAAGCTAGCCTGATCACAACAAGCTAGCCTGATCGCAACAAGCTAACCTGATCACAACAAGCTAACCTGATCACAACAAGCTAGCCTGATCACAACAAGCTAGCCTGATCACAACAAGCTAGCCTGATCACAACAACCTAGCCTGATCACAACAAGCTAGCCTGATCACAACAAGCTAGCCTGATCACAACAACCTAGCCTGATCACAAGAAGCTAGCCTGATCACAACAACCTAGCCTGATCACAACAAGCTAGCCTGATCACAACAACCTAGCCTGATCACAAGAAGCTAGCCTGATCACAACAAGCTAGCCTGATCACAACAACCTAGCCTGATCACAAGAAGCTAGCCTGATCACAACAAGCTAGCCTGATCACAATAACCTAGCCTGATCACAAGAAGCTAGCCTGATCACAACAAGCTAGCCTGATCACAAGAAGCTAGCCTGATCACAACAAGCTAGCCTGATTGCAACAAGCTAACCTGATCACAACAAGCTAACCTGATCACAACAAGCTAGCCTGATCACAAGAAGCTAGCCTGATCACAAGAAGCTAGCCTGATCACAACAACCTAGCCTGATCACAAGAAGCTAGCCTGATCACAACAAGCTAGCCTGATCACAACAACCTAGCCTGATCACAAGAAGCTAGCCTGATCACAACAACCTAGCCTGATCACAACAAGCTAGCCTGATCACAACAACCTAGCCTGATCACAAGAAGCTAGCCTGATCACAACAAGCTAGCCTGATCACAACAACCTAGCCTGATCACAAGAAGCTAGCCTGATCACAACAAGCTAGCCTGATCACAATAACCTAGCCTGATCACAAGAAGCTAACCTGATCACAACAACCTAGCCTGATCACAAGAAGCTAGCCTGATCACAACAACCTAGCCTGATCACAACAAGCTAGCCTGATCACAACAACCTAGCCTGATCACAAGAAGCTAGCCTGATCACAACAAGCTAGCCTGATCACAACAACCTAGCCTGATCACAAGAAGCTAGCCTGATCACAACAAGCTAGCCTGATCACAATAACCTAGCCTGATCACAAGAAGCTAACCTGATCACAACAAGCTAGCCTGATCACAAGAAGCTAGCCTGATCACAACAAGCTAGCCTGATTGCAACAAGCTAACCTGATCACAACAAGCTAACCTGATCACAACAAGCTAGCCTGATCACAAGAAGCTAGCCTGATCACAACAAGCTAGCCTGATCACAACAACCTAGCCTGATCACAACAAGCTAACCTGATCACAACAAGCTAGCCTGATCACAAGAAGCTAGCCTGATCACAACAAGCTAACCTCATCACAACAAGCTAGCCTGATCACAACAAGCTAGCCTGATCACAACAAGCTAACCTGATCTCAACAAGCTAGCCTGATCACAACAACCTAGCCTGATCACAAGAAGCTAACCTGATCACAACAAGCTAGCCTGATCACAACAACCTAGCCTGATACAAGAAGCTAGCCTGATCACAACAAGCTAGCCTGATCACAACAAGCTAGCCTGATCACAACAAGCTAACCTGATCACAACAACCTAGCCTGATCACAAGAAGCTAACCTGATCACAACAACCTAGCCTGATCACAACAAGCTAGCCTGATCACAAGAAGCTAGCCTGATCGCAACAAGCTAACCTGATCACAACAAGCTAGCCTGATCACAAGAAGCTAGCCTGATCACAACAAGCTAACCTGATCACAACAAGCTAGCCTGATCACAACAAGCTAGCCTGATCACAGCAAGCTAGCCTGAGAGCAACAAGCTAGCCTAGGAACAACAAGCTAGCCTGATAGAAACAAGATAGCCTAAGAACAACCAGTGAGCCTGACAGCAACATCATCAACCAAATTAGATCATGTTAAAAGTGCAGCAGGGATGTCTCAGTATAATACAGCATGAAACAGGAAAATGTCCAGTGAGTGCAATTAAAACACAGCGATTGGCCAAATCAGACCATGGATGGGGCAAACACTTGAATTTTACCTCAGAAATCTGTTAGGACTGAAGAGTCAGAGAAAAGCTAGATACTGATGCTGATGGGTGAAAGCTGTGAGACTGAAAGGTTGTGTGTCTGAGATGGAGGTCAGCAGCACTGGTGCACCACAAGGAACTGTACTCTGGCCATTCCTCTTCACTCTGTACACCTCAGACTTCCAGTACAACTCTGAGTCCTGTCATCTGCAGAAATACTCTGATGACTCTGCAGTTGTGGGGTGTATCAGGGATGGACAAGAAGCAGAGTACAGAGAACTGGTCAGTCAGTTTGTTAAATGCTGCGGTGACAATCATCTCATTTTAAATAGCAGCAAAACAAAAGAGATGATCGTTGACTTCAGGAGGAAGAAGAATAAACAAAGCACTGTTTCCATCCTGGGAGAGGAGGTGGAGGTGGTGGAGGAATACAAGTATCTTGGAGTTCAGCTGGACAACAAACTGGACTGGAAATGCAACACTGACTACATCTACAAGAAAGGTCAGAGCAGACTGTACTTCTTAAGGAAGCTGAGATGGTTTAACGTCTGCACCAAGATGTTGCATATCTTCTATAAGTCTGTTGTGGAGAGTGCAGTCAGCTTTGCAGCATCTGCTGGGGTAGTAGCATCAGAACCAGAGACTTGAAGAGAATCAACAAACTGATCCAGAAAGCTGCTTCTGTGCTTGGAGTAACTCTGGAGCCGCTGGAGCTGATTGTCCAAAGAAGAATGCTGCACAAGCTGATGAAGATGATGGAGGATTCTTCACACCCTCTCCACAACACAGTGATGAAACAACAAAGTGTGTTCAGTGAGAGGCTTCTTCAGGTCCCATGTAAGACTGAAAGATACAGAAGATCATTCCTGCCAGCAGCCATCAGCCTCCGGAACAATATCTCACGTGGACATTGGGGACAGTGCATCTGGACTGGCAGACTGGGGTGGTGGTCCACATTTTTAAGAAGGGGGACTCGAGGGTGTGCTCAACCTGAAGGAGGATCACACTCCTCAGCCTCCCCGGTAAGGTGTTGTCGGTGAGCGGAGGGTCCAGTCGAATCTCAGATTGAGGAGGAGCAGTGTGGTTTTCGTCGTGGACCAGCTCTATACCCTCTTTGGGGTCCTGGAGGGGGCATGGGAGTTTGCCCAACTGGTCTACACATACTTTGTGGACCTGGAGAAAGCGTTCGACCGTGCACTCATGTACCACCTGTGGGAGTGTAAATCCTCTGGGAGTATGGGGTACCGGACCCCCTTGTACGAGCTGTCCGGTCCCTGTACGACAGGTGTCAGAGCTTGGTCCACATTGCCGGTAGTAAGTCGGATCCGTTTCCGGTGAGGGTTGGACTCCGCCAAGGCTGCCCTTTATCACCGATTCTGTTCATAACTTATATGGACAGAATTTCTAGGTGCAGCCGAGGTGTTGAGGGGATCCGGCTTGGTGGCCTCAGGATTGGGTCTCTGCTTTTTGCAGATGACGTGGTCCTGTTGGCTTCATCTGGTCGTGATCTCCAGCTCTCGCTTGAGCGATTCGCGGCCGAGTGTGAAGCGGCTGGGATGAGAATCAGCACCTCCAGATCTGAGACCATGGTCCTCAGCCGGAATAGGGTGGATTGCCCTCTCCGGGTCGGGAGTCAGGTCCTGCCTCAAGTGGAGTTTAACCCCTTAACTTTTTACGCATTTATTTTTTTTAATATCACGTTCGTACAATATCTTTGACGTTTCCTAGTTCAATTAAACTGCGCATGACGCGCCGGTAGCCTCTCTCCTTCTGATTGACCCCATTTTTGACCAACTGGATTGATCCATGGTCCTTCCTTAGCCAATGATACCCACTGAGTGTAAACCTAGGTGGTCTGACCAAAACATCCGTTTCCGCTTCCAGACCTCGCCCACCAGCTCTGATGCCAGTGTGTGGACATACTTACAGTAAAGCACTCGCAGAATAATCATTTTGACTTCTATTGTCACCAAATTTTAACTGCATAAAGGTGAATTTTTTCACATCATCCGGGGACGTCCGTCTTCACTCTGGGTGTTTGACAGAAAGGTTGAGTCAAGGTGTATCATGGACAAAGACCAGAGAAACCAGCAGGAGTCCAGTTCAGAAAGAGAAGGAAGGAAGAGGAGGAGGCAGGCCTGCAGGTCTCTCTGAGTGACGTTTCTGTACATGGAATGAAACAGGAGTCTGTACACTATTTATTGTCCCCTGCTAGCATGTTGCTGCTTCGCCACAGAGGACGACTGGATTTAGTTTTTAGTTTTGTTGAAGCAACTATTAAAGTTAGAGACGTGAAGTCCTGCAGTTCATTTCACCAACAGTCTGGCTTGCAACACAACAAGTTGACATGTTGGTCTGGGAATTTGGTAAACAGTCGTACCTGGACTGTTTTTGTAAGCTTTATGTGATGCTTTTTACTTGTTTATAGTATCTTGTGCTTAGTTAATAGGTTGTTAATAGATAATAGGATATTAACAGATAATATGATGCTAACAGATAATATGATGTTAACGGATAATAGGATATTAACAGATAATATGATGTTGACAGATAATAGGATATTAACAGATAATATGATGCTAACAGATAATATGATGTTAACAGATAATATGATGTTAATAGATAATAGGATATTAACAGATAATATGATGTTAACAGATAATAGGATATTAACAGATAATATGATGTTAACAGATAATGTGATGTTAACAGATAATATGATGCTAACAGATAATATGATGTTAACAGATAATAGGATACTAACAGATAATATGATGTTAACAGATAATATTATGTTAACAGATAATATGATGTTAACAGATAATATGATGTTAACAGATAATAGGATATTAACAGATAATATTATGCTAACAGATAATATGATGTTAACAGATAATATGATGTTAACAGATAATATTATGTTAACAGATAATATGATGTTAACAGATAATATGATGTTAACAGATAATATGATGCTAACAGATAATATGATGTTAACAGATAATAGGATACTAACAGATAATATGATGTTAACAGATAATATTATGCTAACAGATAATATGATGTTAACAGATAATATGATGTTAACAGATAATAGGATACTAACAGATAATATGATGTTAACAGATAATATTATGTTAACAGATAATATGATGCTAACAGATAATATGATGTTAACAGATAATATGATGTTAACAGATAATATGATGTTAACAGATAATATTATGTTAACAGATAATAGGATATTAACAGAAAATATGATGCTAACAGATAATATGATGTTAATAGATAATATGATGTTAACAGATAATATGATGTTAACAGATAATAGGATAATAACAGATAATATGATGCTAACAGATAATATGATGCTAACAGATAATATGATGTTAACAGATAATATTATGTTAACAGATAATAGGATATTAACAGAAAATATGATGCTAACAGATAATATTATGTTAACAGATAATATGATGTTAACAGATAATATGATGCTAACAGATAATATGATGTTAACAGATAATATGATGTTAACAGATAAAATGATGTTAACAGATAATATTATGTTAACAGATAATAGGATATTAACAGAAAATATGATGCTAACAGATAATATGATGTTAACAAATAATAGGATATTAACAGATAATATGATGCTAACAGATAATATGATGTTAACAGATAATATGATGTTAACAGATAAAAGGATATTAACAGATATGATGCTAACAGATAATATGATGTTAACAGATAATATGATGTTAAAAGATAATATGATGTTAACAGATAATATGATGTTAACAGATAATAGGATGTTAGCAGATAATATGATGCTAACAGCTAATATGATGTTAACAGATAATAGGATGTTAAAAGATAATATGATCCATCCATCTTCTGCCGCGTATCCGGGGTCGGGTCGCGGGGGCAGCAGCCTAAACAGGGAAGCCCAGACTTCCCTCTCCCCAGCCACATTTGCCAACTCTGCGGGGGGGATCCCGAGGCGTTCCCAGGCCAGCCGAGAGATATAATCCCTCCAGCGTGTCCTGGGTCTTCCCCGGGGTCTCCTCCCAGAGGGACATGCCTGGAACACCTCACCAGGGAGGTCCAGGAGGCATCCTTACCAGATGCCCGAGCAACCTCAACTGGTTCCTCTCGATGCGGAGGAGCAGCGGCTCTACTCTGATCTCCTCCCGGATGACCGAGCTCCTCACCCTATCTCTAAGGGAGAGCCCGGCCACCCTGCGGAGGAAACTCATTTCAGCCGCCTGTATACGAGATCTCGTTCTTTCGGTCACGACCCACAGCTCATGACCATAGGTGAGGGTAGGAACGTAGATCGACTGGTAAATCCAGAGCTTCGCCTTCTGGCTCAGCTCCTTCTTCACCACGACAGACCGGCGCAGAGTCCGCATTACTGCAGACGCCGCACCGATCCGTCTGTCCATCTCACGCTCCATCCTTCCCTCACTCGTGAACAAGACCCCGAGATATTTAAACTCCTCTACTTGAGGCAGGACCTGACTCCCGACCCGGAGAGGGCAATCCACCCTATTCCGGCTGAGGACCATGGTCTCAGATTTGGAGGTGCTGATTCTCATCCCAGCCGCTTCACACTCGGCCGCGAATCGCTCAAGTGAGAGCTGGAGATCACGACCAGATGAAGCCAACAGGACCACGTCATCCGCAAAAAGCAGGGACCCAATCCTGAGGCCACCAAGCCGGATCCCCTCAACACCTCGGCTGCACCTAGAAATTCTGTCCATATAAGTTATGAACAGAATCGGTGATAAAGGGCAGCCTTGGCGGAGTCCAACCCTCACCGGAAACGAATCCGACTTACTACCGGCAATGCGGACCAACCTCTGACACCTGTCATACAGGGACCGGACAGCTCGTACAAGGGGGTCCGGTACCCCATACTCCCGGAGTACCCCCCACAGGAGCCGTCGGGGGACACGGTGGAATGCCTTCTCCAGGTCTACAAAGCACATGTAGACTGGTTGGGCAAACTCCCATGCCACCCCCAGGACCCCAGAGAGGGTATAGAGCTGGTCCACTGTTCCGCGACCCGGACGAAAACCACACTGCTCCTCCTAAATCCGGGATTCGACTATCCGGCGGACCCTCCTCTCCAGAACCCCTGAATAGACCTTACCAGGGAGGCTGAGGAGTGTGATTCCCCTGTAATTGGAACACACCCTCCGGTCCCCCTTCTTAAAAAGGGGGACCACCACCCCAGTCTGCCAGTCCAGCGGTACTGTCCCCGATGTCCACGCGATGCTGCAGAGACATGTCAGCCAGGACAGCCCCACAGCATCCAGAGCCTTAAGGAACTCCGGGCGGATCTCATCCACCCCCGGGGCCTTGCCGCCAAGGAGCTTTTTGACCACCTCAGCGACTTCAGCCCCAGAGATAGGAGAGTCCACCCGAGTCCACCAGCTCTGCTCCCTCATTGGAAGACGTGTTGGTAGGATTGAGGAGGTCTTCGAAGTATTCCTTCCACCGACCCACAATGTCCTGAGTTGAGGTCAGCAGCTCCCCACCTCCACTGTACACAGTATTGATGGAGCACTGCTTCCCCCTCCTGAGCCGCCGGATGGTGGACCAGAATCTCCTCGAAGCCGTCTGGAAGTCTTTCTCCATGGCCTCGCCGAACTCCTCCCATGCCCGAATTTTTGCCTCGGCAACAGCCGAAGCCGCATGCCGCTTGGCCTGTCGGTACCCATCAGCTGCCTCCAGAGTCCCACAGGCCAAGAAGGCTCGATAGGACTCCTTCTTCAGCTTGACGGCATCCCTCACTGCTGGTGTCCACCAACAAGTCCTGGGATTACCACCACGACAGGCACCAACGACCTTACAGCCACAGCTCTGGCTGGCCGCCTCAGCAATAGAGGCACGGAACACAGCCCATTCGGACTCAATGTCCCCCGCCTCACTCGGGACATGGTTGAAGCTCTGTTGAAGGTGGGAGTTGAAGCTCGCTCTGACAGGGGACTCAGCCAGACGTTCCCAGCAGACCCTCACAACACGTTTGGGTCTGCCAGATCTGACCGGCTTCCTCCCCCACCACCTGAGCCAACTCACCACCAGGTGGTGATCAGTTGAAGCTCCGCCCCCCTCTTCACCCGAGTGTCCAAGGCATGTGGCCGCAGGTCCAACGATACGACTACAAAATCCATCATCGAACTGCGGTCCAGGGAATCCTGATGCCAGGTGTACATATGGACACTCTTATGCTGGAACATGGTGTTCGTTATGGACAATCCATGACGAGCACAGAAGTCCAATAACAAAACACCACTTTGGGTTCAGAGGGGGGGGGACCATGCCTCCCAATCACTCCCCTCCAGGTCTCACTGTCATTGCCCACGTGAGCATTGAAGTCCCCCAGCAGAACAATGGAGTCCCCAGAAGGAGCACCCTCCAGCACTCCCTCCAAGGACTCCAGAAAGGGTGGGTACTCTGAACTGCTGTTCGGTGCATAAGCACAGACAACAGTCAGGACCCGTCCCCCCACCCGGAGGAGGAGGGAAACTACCCTTTCATCCACCGGGGTAAACCCCAACGTGCAGGCACCAAGCTGGGGGCTGATGAGAATGCCCACACCTGCTCGGCGCCTCTCACCATGAGCAACTCCAGAGTGGAAGAAGGTCCAGCCCCTCTCGAGGGTTCTGGTTCCAGAGCCCAAGCCATGCGTCGAGGTGAGTCCAACTATATCTAGCCGGAACCGCTCAACCTCGCGCACAAGCTCAGGCTCCTTCCCCACCAGAGAGGTGACATTCCACGTCCCTAGAGCCAGCTTCTGCAGCCGGGGATCGGACCGCCAGGGTCCCCGCCTCTTGCTGCCGCCCAGCTCACATTGCACCCGACCCCTACGGCTCCTCCCGCAGATGGTGAGCCCATGGGAGGAGATAATATGATGTTAACAGATAATATGATGTTAACAGATAATATGATGTTAACAGATAATAGGATGTTAACAGATAATATGATGTTAACAGATAATATGATGCTAACAGCTAATAGGATGTTAACAGATAATATGATGCTAACAGCTAATAGGATGTTAACAGATAATATGATGACAACAGGTAATATGATGTTAACAGGTAATATGATGCTAACAGCTAATAGGATGTTAACAGATATTATGATGTTAAAAGATAATAGGATGTTAACAGATAATAGGATTAGCCTAAAGTTGGGTCTAAAAGTTGGGATTAGCCTAAAGTCTCACTGATCGGGTTGAAACTTACTACAGTCACAATAATATGAAAGAATTGGCTTTATTTAGTTTGTGTTTGAATAAAGTCCTACTGCTGACTTCCTCTGTCTCCATGCTCCTAGCTAGCCAGCAGACGGAGGTGGACAGACAATTCCTGACAAAACAACTGCTCACAGCTTTGATAGAATTTGTGATCATTTGTCTCTTTTCCTATCATAATTGTTATTTTTCAAAAAGAAAAAATAAATTATTAATACACACCACATTAATACAAAGAGTCAAATGCTCACAAATGTAAGATTAAATGATTTTAGGTGTGATATATAGTTTTTCTAGTGTATTTGGTTTTAAAAGTATTTGTACCTATTTTTACATTTATTTATAGAAGTGAAATGTGAACTAAAACTTTCTCACTGCAAATATAGAGTTTTTGTAAAAATGGAAACCAATTTTCAGTTTTTCTTTTCGTGTTGTGAGCAAATTTTTATGAATCATGGAATCACTGACTGTGTACCTTGATAACTGTCCAGACAGAAGCTGCGTTTCCACCTAGAATGGCAAAAAAACTAAATATCGCAATAAAAAAATGCTCATGGAAACACCTACGTTTAGAAAAAAAAAGTCTTGCTTAATATTGCAACTAAGTTTTTACGCTCTCATGAGGTGAAGAAGTGTGTCCCGGACGATATCCTGCAACAAATGATTCAATGATTTTGTGAACAAAGACTCAGTTCCAGAAGCCTGCAGATAAAATGTGTGTCAGTGGGACGGGTTTCCTCCAGCCAGAGGCTGCTTCTTCTCTGCAGCTCCATGAGAAGGAGGTTCCTGTCCCGTAGACTCAGTTCCCATCACTGTGAGTCTGTTTCAGCACTTCCTGATAGGCCTTTGCCTTTCCGTGGGGTTTTGGTTGTGGAGTTCAGGCTGCGGCAGCATCAATCTTCCTCCGCAATGAGGCAACGTCTCCATCTGAGAACTGCAGACATGAGCCGTCCGATCTGAGGGAGAACTGGAAGACACCGTTGTGAGAAGGAAAGTGACAGCTTTTCCAGTGTCAGTGTTCAGAGCTTCTTGGGGGAATGCAGGGAGTCTTTGGATCAGGAAGGAGAATTTCCTGCATTTATCACTGGTGTCACATGAAAAGAGCCAGCCGTGGAAAGCTCTGGAGCTCTATAAATCATAGAAGGAAGATAAAACCCGCTCTCAATGTGGGGTCTTGACTTTTGGTGAGGATTTAATCACTGTGCGAACTGCTCCACTCTTTTATACTCTAGTTAATGACTTTAAATGAAAAGTACAAGCAGCTCGCCCCACCAGAGTGTCGGAGCTGTAACCTTTTGTCCAAGTAACTTCTCAGGACAAATATTTACCAGGTTGTTGAAAATGGAATATCCTTCTGTCAGACTGAAATGCATATTTTTACTTGTAGTATGAAACACATAAATACAGGAAATGTGATAATTGCAGATATTTCATGGTTCTGCTGCAGGTATCTAAAACCTGACTTTTCTGGCCTTCTTTGATGCAAACTCATCATTTACATCATCATACAAAATCTGTTGTGCTATGTATGGTTGATGCTGATGATGGCAAGTCCAGAGACACTCCTGTCCCATATTGGACATCTTTGGCTGGCAGTACCTGTTCTAAAACATTTCAGAAGTGTCCTGAACTTACAATTAGGATACAATATGTAAATTAGATCACATTTACATGCATCAGTTACCCAATTCAAATAAATCATAATAATGCACAAATTATCATCATCTGTTAACATCATATTATCTGTTAGCATCATATTATCTGTTAGCATCATATTATCTGTTAACATCATATTATCTGTTAACATCATATTATCTGTTAGCATCATATTATCTGTTAGCATCCTATTATATGTTAACATCATATTATCTGTTAGCATCATATTACCTGTTAACATCATATTATCTGTTAACATCATATTATCTGTTAACATCATATTACCTGTTAACATCATAATATCTGTTAACATCATATTATCTGTTAACATCATAGTATCTGTTAGCATCCTATTATCTGTTAACATCATATTATCTGTTAACATCATATTATCTGTTAGCATCCTATTATCTGTTAACATCATATTATCTGTTAGCATCCTATTATCTGTTATCATATTATCTGTTAACATCCTATTATCTGTTAACATCATATTACCTGTTAACATCACATTGTCTGTTAATATCCTATTATCTGTTAGCATCATATTATCTGTTAATATCCTATTATCTGTTAACAACCTATTATCTGTTAATATCCTATTATCTATTAACATCATATTATCTGTTAACATCATATTATCTGTTAATATCCTATTATCTATTAACATCATATTATCTGTTAACATCATATTATCTGTTAATATCCTATTATCTATTAACATCATATTATCTGTTAACATCATATTATCTGTTAATATCCTATTATCTGTTAACATCATATTATCTGTTAACATCATATTATCTGTTAATATCCTATTATCTGTTAACATCATATTACCTGTTAACATCATATTATCTGTTAGCATCCTATTATCTGTTAACATCATATTATCTGTTAACATCATATTATCTGTTAGCATCCTATTATCTGTTAACATCATATTATCTGTTAACATCCTATTATCTGTTAACATCATATTATCTGTTAACATCATATTATCTGTTAATATCCTATTATCTATTAACATCATATTATCTGTTAACATCATATTATCTGTTAATATCCTATTATCTGTTAGCATCATATTATCGGGTAATATCCTATTATCTGTTAACATCATATTACCTGTTAATATCCTATTATCTATTAACATCATATTATCTGTTAACATCATATTACCTGTTAATATCCTATTATCTATTAACATCATATTATCTGTTAACATCATATTATCTGTTAACATCATATTATCTGTTAATATCCTATTATCTGTTAACATCATATTATCTGTTAGCATCATATTATCTGTTAACATCATATTATCTGTTAACATCATATTACCTGTTAACATCATATTATCTGTTAATATCCTATTATCTATTAACATCATATTATCTGTTAATATCCTATTATCTGTTAACATCCTATTATCTATTAACATCATATTACCTGTTAACATCATATTATCTGTTAATATCCTATTATCTATTAACATCATATTATCTGTTAACATTGTTTTATCTGTTAACATCATATTATCTTTTAGCATCCTATTATCTGTTAACATCATATTATCTGTTAGCATCCTATTATCTGTTAACATCATATTATCTGTTAACATCCTATTATCTGTTAACATCATATTATCTGTTAACATCATATTGTCTGTTAACATCATATTGTCTGTTAACATCCTATTATATGTTAACATCATATTATCTGTTAACATCATATTATCTGTTAGCATCCTATTATCTGTTAACATCATATTATCTGTTAACATTATTATCAGTTAGCATCCTATTATCTGTTAACATCATATTATCTGTTAGCATCCTATTATCTGTTAACATCATATTATCTGTTAGCATCCTATTATCTGTTAACATCATATTATCTGTTAACATCCTATTATCTGTTAACATCATATTACCTGTTAACATCATATTATCTGTTAATATCCTATTATCTATTAACATCATATTATCTGTTAACATTGTTTTATCTGTTAACATCATATTATCTTTTAGCATCCTATTATCTGTTAACATCATATTATCTGTTAGCATCATATTATCTGTTAATATCCTATTATCTGTTAACATCCTATTATCTGTTAACATCCTATTATCTGTTAACATCATATTATCTGTTAACATCATATTGTCTGTTAACATCATATTGTCTGTTAACATCCTATTATATGTTAACATCATATTATCTGTTAACATCATATTATCTGTTAGCATCCTATTATCTGTTAACATCATATTATCTGTTAACATTATTATCAGTTAGCATCCTATTATCTGTTAACATCATATTATCTGTTAGCATCCTATTATCTGTTAACATCATATTATCTGTTAGCATCCTATTATCTGTTAACATCATATTATCTGTTAACATCCTATTATCTGTTAACATCATATTACCTGTTAACATCATATTATCTGTTAATATCCTATTATCTATTAACATCATATTATCTGTTAACATCATATTATCTGTTAATATCCTATTATCTGTTAGCATCATATTATCTGTTAATATCCTATTATCTGTTAGCATCATATTATCTGTTAATATCCCATTATCTGTTAACAACCTATTATCTGTTAATATCCTATTATCTATTAACATCATATTATCTGTTAACATCATATTATCTGTTAGCATCATATTATCTGTTAGCTTCATATTATCTGTTAATATCCTATTATCTGTTAACAACCTATTATCTGTTAATATCCTATTATCTATTAACATCCTATTATCTGTTAACATCATATTATCTGTTAACATCATATTGTCTGTTCACATCATATTACCTGTTAACATCATATTATCTGTTAATATCCTATTATCTGTTAGCATCATATTATCTGTTAATATCCTATTATCTGTTAACAACCTATTATCTGTTAATATCCTATTATCTATTAACATCATATTATCTGTTAACATCATATTATCTGTTAGCATCATATTATCTGTTAGCATCATATTATCTGTTAACATCATATTATCTGTTAACATCATATAATCTGTTAGCATCCTATTATCTGTTATCATATTATCTGTTAGCATCATATTATCTGTTAATATCATATTATCTGTTAGCATCCTATTATCTGTTAACATCATATTATCTGTTAACATCATATTATCTGTTAACATCATATTATCTGTTAATATCCTATTATCTGTTAACATCATATTATCTGTTAGCATCATATTATCTGTTAACATCATATTATCTGTTAACATCATATTACCTGTTAACATCATATTATCTGTTAATATCCTATTATCTATTAACATCATATTATCTGTTAATATCCTATTATCTGTTAGCATCATATTATCTGTTAATATCCTATTATCTGTTAACAACCTATTATCTGTTAATATCCTATTATCTATTAACATCATATTATCTGTTAACATCATATTATCTGTTAGCATCATATTATCTGTTAGCATCATATTATCTGTTAACATCATATTATCTGTTAACATCATATAATCTGTTAGCATCCTATTATCTGTTATCATATTATCTGTTAGCATCATATTATCTGTTAATATCATATTATCTGTTAGCATCATATTATCTGTTAGCATCCTATTATCTGTTATCATATTATCTGTTAATATCCTATTATCTGTTAACATCATATCTATTAACATCATATTATCTGTTAACATCCTATTATCTGTTAACATCATATTATCTATTAACAACCTATTATCTGTTAACATCATATTACCTGTTAACATCATATTATCTGTTAACATCATATAATCTGTTAACATCCTATTATCTGTTAATATCCTATTACCTGTTAACATCATATTATCTGCTAGCATCATATTATCTGTTAATATCCTATTATCTGTTAACATCCTATTATCTGTTAACATCATATTACCTGTTAACATCATATTATCTGTTAATATCCTATTATCTGTTAGCATCATATTATCTGTTAATATCCTATTATCTGTTAACAACCTATTATCTGTTAATATCCTATTATCTATTAACATCATATTATCTGTTAACATCATATTATCTGTTAGCATCATATTATCTGTTAGCATCATATTATCTGTTAACATCATATTATCTGTTAACATCATATAATCTGTTAGCATCCTATTATCTGTTATCATACTATCTGTTAGCATCCTATTATCTGTTAACATCATATTATCTGTTAACATCATATTATCTGTTAGCATCCTATTATCTGTTAACATCATATTATCTGTTAACATCATATTATCTGTTAGCATCCTATTATCTGTTAACATCATATTATCTGTTAGCATCATATTATCTGTTAGCATCATATTATCTTTTAACATCATATTATCTGTTAGCATTCTATTATCTGTTAACATCATATTATCTGTTAGCATCCTATTATCTGTTATCATATTATCTGTTAGCATCCTATTATCTGTTAACATCATATTATCTGTTAACATCATATTATCTGTTAGCATCCTATTATCTGTTAACATCATATTATCTGTTAACATCATATTATCTGTTAGCATCCTATTATCTGTTAACATCATATTATCTGTTAGCATCCTATTATCTGTTAACATCATATTATATGTTAACATCCTATTATCTGTTAATATCCTATTATCTGTTAACAACCTATTATCTGTTAATATCCTATTATCTATTAACATCATATTATCTGTTAACATTATATTATCTGTTAGCATCCTATTATCTGTTAACATCATATTATCTGTTAGCATCATATTATCTGTTAGCATCATATTATCTGTTAACATCATATTATCTGTTAGCATTCTATTATCTGTTCACATCATATTATCTGTTAGCATCCTATTATCTGTTATCATATTATCTGTTAGCATCCTATTATCTGTTAACATCATATTATCTGTTAACATCCTATTATCTGTTAACATCATATTACCTGTTAACATCACATTGTCTGTTAATATCCTATTATCTGTTAGCATCATATTATCTGTTAGCATCATATTATCTGTTAACATCATATTACCTGTTAACATCATATTATCTGTTAATATCCTATTATCTATTAACATCATATTATCTGTTAATATCCTATTATCTGTTAACATCCTATTATCTATTAACATCATATTACCTGTTAACATCATATTATCTGTTAATATCATATTATCTATTAACATCATATTATCTGTTAACATCCTATTATCTGTTAACATCATATTATCTATTAACAACCTATTATCTGTTAACATCATATTATCTGTTAGCATCCTATTATCTGTTAACATCATATTATCTGTTAACATCATATTGTCTGTTAACATCATATTATCTGTTAGCATCCTATTATCTGTTAACATCATATTATCTGTTAACATCCTATTATCTGTTAACATCATATTATCTGTTAGCATCCTATTATCTGTTAACATCATATTATCTGTTATCATCATTTTATCTGTTAACATCATATTATCTGTTAGCATCCTATTATCTGTTAACATCATATTATCAATTAACATCATATTATCTGTTAACATCATATTATCTGTTAGCATCCTATTATCTGTTAACATCATATTATCTGTTAGCATCCTATTATCTGTTAACATCATATTATCTGTTAACATCCTATTATCTGTTAACATCATATTACCTGTTAACATCATATTGTCTGTTAATATCCTATTATCTATTAACATCATATTATCTGTTAACATCATATTATCTGTTAATATCCTATTATCTGTTAGCATCATATTATCTGTTAATATCCTATTATCTGTTAACAACCTATTATCTGTTAATATCCTATTATCTATTAACATCATATTATCTGTTAAAATTCATATTACCTGTTAACATCATATTATATGTTAATATCCTATTATCTGTTAGCATGATATTATCTGTTAATATCCTATTATCTGTTAACAACCTATTATCTGTTAATATCCTATTATCTATTAACATCATATTATCTGTTAACATCATATTATCTGTTAGCATCATATTATCTGTTAATATCATATTATCTGTTAATATCATATTATCTGTTAGCATCCTATTATCTGTTAACATCATATTATCTGTTAGCATCCTATTATCTGTTAACATCATATTATCTGTTAAAATTCATATTACCTGTTAACATCATATTATATGTTAATATCCTATTATCTGTTAGCATGATATTATCTGTTAATATCCTATTATCTGTTAACAACCTATTATCTGTTAATATCCTATTATCTATTAACATCATATTATCTATTAACATCATATTATCTGTTAACATCATATTATCTGTTAGCATCATATTATCTGTTAATATCATATTATCTGTTAGCATCCTATTATCTGTTAACATCATATTATCTGTTAGCATCCTATTATCTGTTAACATCATATTATCTGTTAACATCCTATTATCTGTTAACATCATATTATCTGTTAATATCCTATTATCTATTAACATCATATTATCTGTTAACATCATATTACCTGTTAATATCCTATTATGTATTAACATCATATTATCTGTTAACATCATATTATCTGTTAACATCATATTATCTGTTAATATCCTATTATCTGTTAACATCCTATTATCTGTTAGCATCATATTATCTGTTAACATCATATTATCTGTTAATATCCTATTATCTGTTAACATCATATTATCTGTTAGCATCATATTATCTGTTAATATCCTATTATCTGTTAACAACCTATCATCTGTTAACATCATATTATCTGTTAACATCATATTATCTGTTAGCATCATATTATCTGTTAATATCCTATTATCTGTTAACATCATATTATCTATTAACAACCTATTAACTAAGCACAAGATACTATAAACAAGTAAAAAGCATCACATAAAGCTTACAAAAACAGTCCAGGTACGACTGTTTACCAAATTCCCAGACCAACATGTCAACTTGTTGTGTTGCAAGCCAGACTGTTGGTGAAATGAACTGCAGGATTTCACGTCTCTAACTTTAATAGTTGCTTCAACAAAACTAAAAACTAAATCCAGTCGACCTCTGTGGCGAAGCAGCAACATGCTAGCAGGGGACAATAAATAGTGTACAGACTCCTGTTTCATTCCATGTACAGAAACGTCACTCAGAGAGACCTGCAGGCCTGCCTCCTCCTCTTCCTTCCTTCTCTTTCTGAACTGGACTCCTGCTGGTTTCTCTGGTCTTTGTCCATGATACACCTTGACTCAACCTTTCTGTCAAACACCCAGAGTGAAGACGGACGTCCCCGGATGATGTGAAAAAATTCACCTTTATGCAGTTAAAATTTGGTGACAATAGAAGTCAAAATGATTATTCTGCGAGTGCTTTACTGTAAGTATGTCCACACACTGGCATCAGAGCTGGTGGGCGAGGTCTGGAAGCGGAAACGGATGTTTTGGTCAGACCACCTAGGTTTACACTCAGTGGGTATCATTGGCTAAGGAAGGACCATGGATCAATCCAGTTGGTCAAAAATGGG
The DNA here is from genome assembly GCF_933228915.1 of Telmatherina bonti. NCBI lineage: Eukaryota > Metazoa > Chordata > Actinopteri > Atheriniformes > Telmatherinidae > Telmatherina > Telmatherina bonti. The sequence goes on from NC_136633.1 coordinate 728,582, forward strand.
GTCAATCAGAAGGAGAGAGGCTACCGGCGCGTCATGCGCAGTTTAATTGAACTAGGAAACGTCAAAGATATTGTACGAACGTGATATAAAAAAAAATAAATGCGTAAAAAGTTAAGGGGTTAAACTCCACTTGAGGCAGGACCTGACTCCCGACCCGGAGAGGGCAATCCACCCTATTCCGGCTGAGGACCATGGTCTCAGATTTGGAGGTGCTGATTCTCATCCCAGGAAACCCATTTCAGCCGCCTGTATACGAGATCTCCTTCTTTCGGTCACGACCCACAGCTCATGACCATAGGTGAGGGTAGGAACGTAGATCGACTGGTAAATGGAGAGCTTCACCTTCTGGCTCAACTCCTTCTTCACCACGACAGACCGGCGCAGAGTCCGCATTACTGCAGACGCCGCACCGATCCGTCTGTCCATCTCACGCTCCATCCTTCCCTCACTCGTGAACAAGACCCCGAGATATTTAAACTCCTCTACTTGAGGCAGGACCTGACTCCCGACCCGGAGAGGGCAATCCACCCTATTCCGGCTGAGGACCATGGTCTCAGATCTGGAGGTGCTGATTCTCATCCCAGCTGCTTCACACTCGGCCGCGAATCGCTCAAGCGAGAGCTGGAGATCACGACCAGATGAAGCCAACAGGACCACATCATCTGCAAAAAGCAGAGACCCAATCCTGAGGCCACCAAGCCGGATCCCCTCAACACCTCGGCTGCACCTAGAAATTCTGTCCATATAAGTTATGAACAGAATCGGTGATAAAGGGCAGCCTTGGTGGAGTCCAACCCTCACCGGAAACAATCCGACTTACTACCGGCAATGTGGACCAAGCTCTGACACCTGTCGTACAGGGACCGGACAGCTCGTACAAGGGGGTCCGGTACCCCATACTCCCAGAGGATTTACACTCCCACAGGTGGTACATGAGTGCACGGTCGAACGCTTTCTCCAGGTCCACAAAGTATGTGTAGACCAGTTGGGCAAACTCCCATGCCCCCTCCAGGACCCCAAAGAGGGTATAGAGCTGGTCCACGACGAAAACCACACTGCTCCTCCTCAATCTGAGATTCGACTGGACCCTCCGCTCACCGACAACACCTTACCGGGGAGGCTGAGGAGTGTGATCCTCCTTCAGGTTGAGCACACCCTCGAGTCCCCCTTCTTAAAAATGTGGACCACCACCCCAGTCTGCCAGTCCAGATGCACTGTCCCCAATGTCCACGTGAGATATTGTTCCGGAGGCTGATGGCTGCTGGCAGGAATGATCTTCTGTATCTTTCAGTCTTACATGGGACCTGAAGAAGCCTCTCACTGAACACACTTTGTTGTTTCATCACTGTGTTGTGGAGAGGGTGTGAAGAATCCTCCATCATCTTCATCAGCTTGTGCAGCATTCTTCTTTGGACAATCAGCTCCAGCGGCTCCAGAGTTACTCCAAGCACAGAAGCAGCTTTCTGGATCAGTTTGTTGATTCTCTTCAAGTCTCTGGTTCTGATGCTACTACCCCAGCAGATGCTGCAAAGCTGACTGCACTCTCCACAACAGACTTATAGAAGATATGCAACATCTTGGTGCAGACGTTAAACCATCTCAGCTTCCTTAAGAAGTACAGTCTGCTCTGACCTTTCTTGTAGATGTAGTCAGTGTTGCATTTCCAGTCCAGTTTGTTGTCCAGCTGAAATCCAAGATACTGATATTAGATACAGATTGGAGGCGTGACAGGAAAGCAGTGGGCTTATGGAGGGTGTGTGGTCTGTTGGGCTGGAGGTAGGGGGTGAACTGAACCTGGTGAAGAATATGTTCAGCTCATTAGCTCTGTCCAGACCTCCATCAGGCTGGTCCCCCTTTAACTTGAAGCCGGTGATCTTCTTCATTCCAGACCACACATCCCTCAGGTTATTCTGCTGGTGCTGACTTTCTAACTTCTTCCTGTAGTCCTCCTTGCACTTCTTAGTTTGTGTTTTAAGTTGTTTTTGTGTTGCCCTCAATAACTCCCTGTCTCCATCCCTGAAGGCTTTCTTTTTGATGTTCAGCAGCTTTTTCAGGTCACTGGTGATCCAGGGTTTGTTATTGGGGAAGCACCTCACTGTTCTTGTTGGGACGATGCTGTCCACACAGAAGTTTATGTAATCTGTCACACACTCAGTCATGGCGTTGATGTCGTCTCCATGAGGTTCACAGAGGACGTTCCAGTCTGTAGCCTCAAAGCCTCCTCTAAGAGCATCTTCAGCTTCAGCAGACCAGATTTTGATAGTCTTTGTGATGACTGGTTGCTGCTGAACGACGGGCTTGTAGGTGGAGGTGAGAAGAACCAGATTATGGTCAGATCTTCCTAAAGGAGGCAGGGCAGAACAACTGGATCCATTATTCATATTTGCATAAAATAAGTCCAACATCTTATTTTCTCTGGTGGAGCAGCTGACAAACTGCTGGAATGTTGGTAGAGTTGCAGAGAGGGAGACGTTGTTGAAGTCTCCGGAGATCGCCATGAATGAGTTTGGATGCTGTGTTTGTAGCCGAGCAACGACGGAGCTGATGACGTCACAGGCTGTGTCTGGTGCGGTACCAGGTATTATATAAACCGCTACCAGAATAACACAGGTAAACTCTCTGGGTAAATAATATGGACGGAAGCTCACAGCTAACAGTTCCATGTCCCTTGTGCATATCTTCTCCTTGACAGTAACATGTCCAGGATGACACCAACGCTGGTTAACCAGCACTGCAATTCCACCACCCTTTAGCTTTCCGCTGTGTTGTCTACTGCGGTCTGCACGGACCGTTTTAAAGCCCGGTACAGACACATTACAGTCAGGGATGTGTTCACGCAGCCATGTCTCGGTGAAACACATAATACTGCACTCTCTGTATTCTTTCTGAGACCTTGTTAGCATCTCGAGCTCGTCCGTTTTGTTAGCTAGCGATCTCACATTACCCATGAGGACGGTCGGGAGAAATGGTTTAAATCTCCATCGCTTTCTCCTCTGTCTCACTCCCGCTCTGCATCCTCTTCTCTTTCTTTTCAACTCCATCAGGGTTCGATGTGTTGTTTCGCTGATAATCCTGATTTAGGAGAGGTTAATCAGTTGATCCCAATTGTAAACAAGTCTTTCGTTGCCATGGAGACTCATCATAACAAGCCTTGAGAGAGCCAAAAATATGCAGAAAAATCTTCCTTGCAGCACACCCTCCGAACCGGCATGAAATCCTCAGAAAAAAATACCTAATTTGAGGTCATATCTATGGGAGAAGGCTTTGTACTTTAAAAAAATCAAGATAGTAAGTCAGAGCTAGTACAATCTGCTGCCAACAGACGGCGCAATCTAGAATGAAGGTTATGTATTATACTGTGTAATTGTATGGAAAGCATGTTATTTGTATATTGTGTGTTTTTATTTTTACCATTATGTGGGATCTAGTGGTGGTTTTTTCTCTGGTGTGTGGCGAGGGTGGGCATGGCTGTTTCCCCAGCAACCAGGACCTTCATCTGCACCTTATTCATCAGTCAGTCAGCGAGTATACTGGACCAGCTCAGCCTCCCAGTCATCACCGGGTTGTTGGTTACCCAGCGGTACCTGCTGTTCTTTTGCCCTTCTAATTTGCTTTTTTGTGTTTGCTCTGATCAGAAGATCCAGATCTGTCCATTCATTTGCCTGTCTGCCTCAAGCTCCTCATTCTGGGATTCATCGGTTAGAAAAACAATAAAACCTTTACTTATTTATGTCCATGCTTGGACCCTGGTTTTCACCTCGCATCCTTTATGTTCAGCAGGGGAAGGAAAAGATGCAGGGATTACACCCAGCTGCTTTACCAGGTGAATAAAACACCTACACGAGCATTTAGCTCCAACAAAACCAGTTGCCTTTCTGTCTGGTTTATGGTCCTGAAGTGCACCGTTTCTCTGACAGTTCAGTCTGGTTCGGTCTGTTGGCTCCACTGTCTGAAAACCCCAGCACCTGTTAAACCTTACGCCTCTGGAGCGAGCTGATTGGAGGAGAAGCTTAACCCAGCAGTGGTGAAGCAGACACGGGGCTGTAATGAAAGCTAACTTTCTCTGCTCCCACAGAGTTGGCATGCTTTGCATCTCTCTCTCCTCTCCAGCTCGACCATTCTTAAAACGGCCACTCTGTTTTGTAGCACAGCGCTGTAAATGGCACGCATTGATCAATCTTCCAATCAGTTTTTATCAGCATGATCTGGCGAGCAGACATAAAGTCGGTGGGCCCACAGGTTGCCAGATCCTCTACAGTTTTCTCTTATTGATGCTTTTGTTACATCTGTTTTTCAGCAGTCCTGCATAGGGTGAAAGGTCAGGCTCAGGTATCTTTCATCTTTTCTGGTCAGTTAAAAATTACATCATTTGCCAAAACTTATGGTCTGACAACGTGTCATTTGGAGTCAGAAGTTAGATTTGGATTGTGGAAAATCCCCAACAGTCTCTTAGACTTTACAACTCCAGTCCAAGTAAACCACAGAAATGTGTCTGTAGACCCAGCCAGGCTGTGACATCTGGCCACATGTAGCCACCTCATTAAGATTAAGATATAACTAATCCATTTTCCCACAATTATTCCCTCTAATCACTTCAGATAAACATCACGCAGTCTGGGTTCTACTTCACATGGTAAATGAGGGCAATTTACTGAGAATTGATTTCAACTGCAGGTAAATGTATGCAGGCTGATCGATCTCAGCTCTGACATGGAAACTGGGACTTGAAATGGAAACACAAAGCCACAAACAGACCAGGAAGATGCTGTTACAGACGTCACACACCTTCAGGTAAAGCCATTATATCCTATCAGCCTCGCTGACCGCAGAGTCATTCAGCGTTGTTTACTTTCCCCGCCGTCCCCACAGCTTGTTTCTCTCCTGCAACTCTCCGACATGTGTTGGGTGTTGGGAACGAGTGAGACTAGAGGAGGACAGAGAGGCCTTCATCCTGGGACGTATGGAAACTGAATGATGATGTAAGAAATCTACAGAAGAGGAAATGATTAACCGCGGTTTCTCTGGGGATGTCTCGGCTCAGGGGCTTCATTACCACAGACATTACCGCTGTCGTGGGACATTCATTTAGACATTAAGCAGCTAAAGTTGGGACGACGCTCAGCCTGATGGCGCTGGTGGGGGCGGGTGTGGAGGATCAGGTGTGTTTGTGGTGTTATCGGTGACGGCGGCGTTCAGCGCTGGCAGCCGTATTCATCTCTGTTACTCTCGCTCACCTCTAGGGAGATGTGTTTATTAATGTGCCACTTCCACTGACAAATGGACCAATGGAAAACCCGTCTCCACCCGCCTTCGCCCCCCCCTCCTCCATTGTGATTTATATCAGCAGACGCCACTGGGGGGCGGGGGGGCTGGCTGGAGAGAAGAGTGTGAGCAGATCTGGGAGGGTGGTTGAATGTGTGTTTTTAGGGTGAAT
>NC_136633.1:1339015-1589015 GCF_933228915.1 Telmatherina bonti
GTGGACAGAGATAGTGGATGGGCAGAGACGCTGGATGGACAGAGATGGTGGATGGAAAGAGATGGTGGACAGAGATGGTGGATGGACAAAAATGATGGAGAGAGATGGTGGATGGACAGAGATGCTGGATGGACAGAGGTGATGGATGGACGGAGATGGTGGACAGAGGTGATGGATGGACGGAGATGGTGGATAGACAGAGATGGTGGATGGACAGAGATGCTGGATGGACAGAGATAGTGGAAAGAGATGCTGGATGGACAGAGTTGCTGGATGGACGGGGATGGTGTACAGACATGGTGGATGGACAGAGATGCTTGATGGACAGAGATGGTGGATGGAAAGAGATGGTGGACAGAGATTGTAGATGGACAGAGATGGTGGATGGAAAGAGATGGTGGACAGAGATTGTAGATGGACAGAGATGGTGGAGAGAGATGGTGGATGGATAGAGATGGTGGATGGAAAGACAAACTGGATGGACAGAGATGCTGGATGGACAGAAAAGGTAGATGGAAAGAGAAACTGGATGGACAGAGATGCTGGATGGACAGAGATGGTGGATGGAAAGAGATGGTGGACAGAGATGTTGGATGGACAGAGATGGTGGAAAGAGATGCTGGATTGACAGAGATGGTGGATGGAAAGAGATAGTGGACAGAGATGGTGGATGGACAGAGTTGCTGGATGGACAAAGATGGTGAATTGACAGATGATGGATGGACAGAGTTGGTTGAAAGAGATGGTGGATGGACAATGATGGTGGATGGACATAGATGGTGGATGGACATAGATGTGGATGGACAGAGATACTGGATGGACAGAGATGGTGGATGGAAAGAGAAGGTGGATGGACTGAGATGGTGGATGGACAGAGATGGTGGATGGACAAAGATTGTGAATGGACAGAGATGGTGGATGGACTGAGATGGTGGATGGACAGAGATGGTGGATGGACAGAGGTGATGGATGGACGGAGATGGTGGATAGACAGAGATGGTGGATGGACAGAGATGGTGGATGGAAAGAGCTACTGGATGGACAGACATACAGGATGGACACAGACGCTGGATGGACAGAGATGGTGGATGGACAGAGATGCTAGATGGACAGAGTTGCTGGATGGACGGAGATGGTGGACAGAGATGCTTGATGGACAGAGATGGTGGATGGAAAGAGATGGTGGACAGAGATGGTGGTTGGACAGAGATTGTGGAAAGAGCTACTGGATGGACAGACATACAGGATGGACAGGGATGGTGGTTGGACAGAGATACTGGTGGACAGAGATGGTGGATGGACAGAGTTGCTGGATGGACAGAAAAGGTAGATGGAAAGAGAAACTGGATGGACAGAGATGCTGGATGGACATAAATGGTGTACAGAGATGCTGGATGGACAGATTTGCTGGATGGACAGGGATGGTGGACAGAGATGCTTGATGGACAGAGATGGTGGATGGAAAGAGATGGTGGAAAGAGATGCTGGATTGACAGAGATGGTGGTTGGAAAGAGATACTGGATGGACAGAGATGGTGGACAGACATGGTGGATGGACAGAGTTGCTGGATGGACAAAGATGGTGAAATGACAGATGATGGATGGACAGAGATGGTGGATGGACAGAGATGGTGGATTGACAGAGATGGTGGACAGAGATGGTGAATGGACAGAGATGCTGGATGGACAGAGATGGTGGCAAGAGGTGGTGGATGGACAGAGCTAATGGACGGAATGAAATGCTGGATGGACAGAGATGGTGGATGGACAGAGATGGCGAACAGAGATGGTGAATGGAGAGAGACGCTGGATCGACAGAGATGGTGGGTGGACAGAGATGGTGGATGGACAAAGATAGTGCATGGACATAGATGTGGATAGACAGAGATACTGGATGGACAAAGATTGTGAATGGACAGAGATGGTGGATGGACAGAGATGCTGGATGGACAGAGATGGTGGATGGACAGAGGTGATGGATGGACGGAGATGGTGGATAGACAGAGATGGTGGATGGACAGAGATGGTGGATGGACAGAGATGGTGGATGGAAAGAGAAAGTGGATGGACAGAGATGGTGGATGGACAGAGATGCTGAATGGACAGAGATGCTGGATGGAAAGAGAAAGTGGATGGACTGAGATGGTGGATGGACAGAGATGCTAGATGGACAGAGATGGTGGATGGACGGAGATGGTGGACAGAGATGCTTGATGGACAGAGATGGTGGATGGAAAGAGATGGTGGACAGAGATGGTGGAAAGAGCTACTGGATGGACAGACATACAGGATGGACAGGGATGGTGGTTGGACAGAGATACTGGATGGACAGAGATGGTGGACAAAAATGCTGGATGGACAGAGATGGTGGATGGACAGAGATTGTGGACTGAGATAGTGGATGGACAGAGAAGCTGGATGGACAGAGATGGTGGATGAATGGAGATGGTGGATGGACAGAGACGTTGGATGGAAAGAGATGGTGGATGGACAGAGAGTGTGGACTGAGATGGTGGATGGACAGAGATGGTGGATGGACAGAGATGGTGGATGGACAGACATACTGGATGGACAGAGATGGTGGTTGGACAGAGATGCTGGATGGACAGAGACACTGGATGGACAAAGAAGATGAATGGACAGAGATCCTGGAAGGACAGAGATCCTGGAAGGAGAGAGATGGTAGACGGAGATGGTGGATGGACAGAGAAGGTAGATGGACAAAGATGCTGGATGAATAGAGATGCTGGATGGAAAAAGACGGTGGACAAAAATGCTGGATGGACAGAGATTGTGTACTGAGATGGTGGATGGACAGAGATTTTGGACTGAGATGGTGGATGGACAGAGATGGCGGATGGACAGAGATGGTGGGTGGAGTGAGATGGTGATTGGACAGAGATGGTGGACAGAGATGGTGGATGGACATAGATGCTGGATGGACATAGAAGGTGGATGGACAGAGATGGTAGTTGAACAGAGATGGTGAATGGACAGAGATTGTGAATGGATAGAGATGGTGAATGGACAGAGATTGTGGACTGAGATGGTGGGTGGATAGAGATCCTGGAAGGACAGAGATGGTGGATATACAGAGACGCTCAATGGACAGAGATGGTGGATGGAAAGAGATGGTGGATAGAGATGCTGCATGGACAGAGATGGTGAATGGAAAGAGATGGTGGACTGAGATGGTGCATGGAATGTGATGGTGGATGGACAGAGACGCTGGATGGACAGAGATTGTGGACAGAGATGGTGGATGGACAGAGATGGTGGATAGAGATGGTGCATGAAAAGATATACTCACAGACAGAGATCGTGGATGGACTTAGATGGTAAATGGACAGAGATGGTGGATGGACAGAGATGCTGTATGGACAGAGATGGTGGATGGAAAGAGATACTTTACAAACATATATCGTGGATGGAATGAGATGGTGGATGGACAGAGCTGCTGGATGGACAAAGATGGTGGATGGACAGAGACGCTGGATGGACAGAAATGGTGCATGGAGAGAAATGGTGGATGGAAAGAGATGGTGGATGGACAGAGATGGTGGGTGGAGTGAGATGGTGATTGGACAGAGATGGTGGACAGAGATGGTGGATGGACATAGATGCTGGATGGACATAGAAGGTGGATGGACAGAGATGGTAGTTGAACAGAGATGGTGAATGGACAGAGATTGTGAATGGATAGAGATGGTGAATGGACAGAGATTGTGGACTGAGATGGTGGATGGATAGAGATCCTGGAAGGACAGAGATGGTGGATATACAGAGACGCTCAATGGACAGAGATGGTGGATGGAAAGAGATGGTGGATAGAGATGCTGCATGGACAGAGATGGTGAATGGAGAGAGACGCTGGATGGACAGAGATGCTGGATGGACGGACATGGTAGACAGAGATGGTGGATGGACAAAGATGCTGGATGGACAGAGATGGTGGACTGAGATGGTGGATGGAATGTGATGGTGGATGGACAGAGACGCTGGATGGACAGAGATTGTGGACAGAGATGGTGGATGGACAGAGATGGTGGATAGAGATGGTGGATGAAAAGATATACTCACAGACAGAGATCGTGGATGGACTTAGATGGTAAATGGACAGAGATGGTGGATGGACAGAGATGCTGTATGGACAGAGATGGTGGATGGAAAGAGATACTTTACAAACATATATCGTGGATGGAATGAGATGGTGGATGGACAGAGCTGCTGGATGGACAAAGATGGTGGATGGACAGAGACGCTGGATGGACAGAAATGGTGCATGGAGAGAAATGGTGGATGGAAAGAGATGGTGGATGGACAGAGATACTGGATGGAAAGAGATGGCGGACAGAGATGGTGAATGGACAGAGATGCTGGACGGACAGAGATGGTGGCTGGACAGAGCTACTGGATGGAAAGAGATGGCAGACAGAGATGGTGAATGGACAGAGATGCTGGATGGACAGAGATGGTGAATGGACAGAAATGGAGGATAGAAAGAGATGGTGGACAGAGTTGGTGGATGGACAAAAATGCTGGAGAGAGATGGTGGGTGGACAGAGATGGTGGAAAGAGATGCTGGATGGACAGAGATGGTGGTTGGACAGAGATGCTGGATGGACAGAGACACTGGATGGACAAAGAAGATGAATGGACAGAGATCCTGGAAGGAGAGAGATGGTAGACAGAGATGGTGGATGGACAAAGATGCTGGATTGACAGAGATGGTGAACAGAGATGGTGGATGGACGGAGATGGTGGATGGACAGAGAAGGTAGATGGACAAAGATGCTGGATGAATAGAGATGCTGGATGGAAAAAGACGGTGGACAAAAATGCTGGATGGACAGAGATTGTGGACTGAGATGGTGGATGGACAGAGATTGTGGACTGAGATGGTGGATGGACAGAGATGGCGGATGGACAGAGATGGTGGGTGGAGAGAGATGGTGATTGGACAGAGATGGTGGACAGAGATGGTGGATGGACATAGATGCTGGATGGACATAGAAGGTGGATGGACAGAGATGGTAGTTGGACAGAGATGGTGAATGGACAGAGATTGTGAATGGACAGAGATGGCGGATGGACAGAGATGGTGGGTGGAGAGAGATGGTGATTGGACAGAGATTGTGGACTGAGATGGTGGATGGGTAGAGATCCTGGAAGGACAGGGATGGTGGATGGACAGAGGTGGATGGACAGAGACGCTCAATGGACAGAGATGGTGGATGGAAAGAGATGGTGGATAGAGATGCTGCATTGACAGAGATGGTGAATGGAAAGAGATGCTGGATGGACAGAGATGCTTGATGGACGGACATGGTAGACAGAGATGGTGGATGGACAAAGATGCTGGATGGACAGAGATGGTTGACTGAGATGGTGGATGGAATGTGATGGTGGATGGAATGTGATGGTGGATGGACAGAGATTGTGGACAGAGATGGTGGATGGACAGAGATGGTGGATGGACAGAGATGGTGGATAGAGATGGTGGATGAAAAGATATACTCACAGACAGAGATCGTGGATGGACTTAGATGGTAAATGGACAGAAATGGTAAATGGACAGAGATGGTGGATGGACAGAGATGCTGTATGGACAGAGATGGTGGATGGAAAGACATACTTTACAAACATATATCGTGGATGGAATGAGATGGTGGATGGACAGAGATGATGGATGGACAGAGACGCTGGATGGACAGAGATGGTGGATGGACGGAGATGCTGGATGAATAGAGATGCTGGATGGACAAAGATGGTGGACAAAAATGCTGGATGGACAGAGATGGTGGATGGATAGAGATCCTGGAAGGACAGAGATTGTGGATGGACAGAGATGGTGGATGGACAGAGACGCTCAATGGACAGAGATGGTGGATGGAAAGAGATGGTGGATAGAGATGCTGCATTGACAGAGATGGTGAATGGAAAGAGATGCTGGATGGACAGAGATGCTGGATGGACGGACATGGTAGACAGAGATGGTGGATGGACAAAGATGCTGGATGGACAGAGATGGTTGACTGAGATGGTGGATGGAATGTGATGGTGGATGGACAGAGACGCTGGATGGACAGAGATTGTGGACAGAGATGGTGGATGGACAGAGATGGTGGATAGAGATGGTGGATGAAAAGATATACTCACAGACAGAGATCGTGGATGGACTTAGATGGTAAATGGACAGAAATGGTAAATGGACAGAGATGGTGGATGGACAGAGATGCTGTATGGACAGAGATGGTGGATGGAAAGACATACTTTACAAACATATATCGTGGATGGAATGAGATGGTGGATGGACAGAGATGATGGATGGACAGAGACGCTGGATGGACAGAGATGGTGGATGGACGGAGATGCTGGATGAATAGAGATGCTGGATGGACAAAGATGGTGGACAAAAATGCTGGATGGACAGAGATGGTGGATGGAGAGAGATGGTGGATGGAGAGAGATGGTGATTGGACAGAGATGGTGGACAGAGATGGTGGATGGACAATCATGCCGGATGGACAGAGATGGTGGATTGACAAAGATGGTGGACAGAGATGGTGGATGGACAGAGATGCTGGATGGACAGAGATGGTGGAAAGAGATGGTAGATGGACAAAGATGGTGGATGGACATAGATGGTGGATGGACACAGTTGGTGGATGGACGCAGGTGGTGGACTGACAGAGATGCTGGGTGGACAGAAATGCTGGATGGACAGACATGCTGGATGGACAGAGATGGCGGACAGAGATGGTGGATGGACAGAGACGCTGGATGGACAGAGATGGTGGATGGAGAGAGATGGTGGACAAAAATGCTGGATGGACAGAGATGGTGGATGGACATAGATTGTGGACTGAGACAGTGGATGGATAGAGATGATGGATGGACGGAGATGGTGGAAGGACGGAGATGGTTGATGGACAGAGAAGGTAGATGGACAAAGATGCTGGATGAATAGAGATGCTGGATGGACAAAGATGGTGGACAAAAATGCTGGATGTAAAAAGATTGTGGATGGAGAGAAATGGTGGATGGACAGAGATTGTGGACTGAGATGGTGGATGGACATAGATGGTGGATGGACAGAGATGGTGGATGGAGAGAGATGGTGATTGGACAAAGATGGTGGACAGAGATGGTGGATGGACAGAGATGATGGATGGACAGAGACGCTGGATGGACAGAGATTGTGGACTGAGATGGTGGATGGACAGAGATGGTGGATGGACAGAAATGGTGGATGGATAGACATACTGGATGGACAGAGATGGTGGATGGACAGAGATGGTGGAAAGAGATGGTAGATGGATAAAGATGGTGGATGGACATAGATGGTGGATGGACAGAGATGGTGGATGGACAAAGATGCTGAATGGACAGAGACGCTGGATGGACAGACATGGTGGATGGACAGAGATGGTGGATGGACATAGATGCTTGATGGACAGAGATGGTGGATGGACAGAGATTCTGGATGAACAGAGATGCTGGATGAAAAGAGAGGGTGGACAGAGATGGTGGATGGACAGAGATGGTGGATGGAGAGAGATGGTGGATGGACAGAAATACTGGATGGACAGATATGGTGGATGGACAGAGATGGTGGATGGAGAGATACGGTGGATGGATAGAGATGGTGAATGGACAGAGATTGTGGACTGAGATGGTGGATGGACAGAGATGGTGGATTGACAAAGATGGTGGACAGAGATGGTGGATGGACAGAGATGCTGGATGGACAGAGATGGTGGAAAGAGATGGTAGATGGACAAAGATGGTGGATGGACATAGATGGTGGATGGACACAGTTGGTGGATGGACGCAGGTGGTGGACTGACAGAGATGCTGGGTGGACAGAAATGCTGGATGGACAGACATGCTGGATGGACAGAGATGGCGGACAGAGATGGTGGATGGACAGAGACGCTGGATGGACAGAGATGGTGGATGGAGAGAGATGGTGGACAAAAATGCTGGATGGACAGAGATGGTGGATGGACATAGATTGTGGACTGAGACAGTGGATGGATAGAGATGATGGATGGACAGAGATGGTGGATGGACGGAGATGGTTGATGGACAGAGAAGGTAGATGGACAAAGATGCTGGATGAATAGAGATGCTGGATGGACAAAGATGGTGGACAAAAATGCTGGATGTAAAAATATGGTGGATGGAGAGAAATGGTGGATGGACAGAGATTGTGGACTGAGATAGTGGATGGACATAGATGGTGGATGGACAGAGATGGTGGATGGAGAGAGATGGTGATTGGACAAAGATGGTGGACAGAGATGGTGGATGGACAGAGATTGTGGACTGAGATAGTGGATGGACAGAGATGATGGATGGACAGAGACGCTGGATGGACAGAGATGGTGGATGGACAGAGACGCTGGATGGACAGAGAGTGTGGACTGAGATGGTGGATGGACAGAGATGGCAAATGGAGAGAGATGGTGGATGTACAAAGATGGTGGATGGACAGAGATGGTGGATGGACAGACATACTGGATGGACAGAGATGGTGGATGGACAGAGATGGTGGAAAGAGATGGTAGATGGATAAAGATGGTGGATGGACATAGATGGTGGATGGACAGAGATGGTGGATGGACAAAGATGCTGAATGGACAGAGACGCTGGATGGACAGACATGGTGGATGGACAGAGATGGTGGATGGACATAGATGCTTGATGGACAGAGATGGTGGATGGACAGAGATTCTGGATGAACAGAGATGCTGGATGAAAAGAGAGGGTGGACAGAGATGGTGGATGGACAGAGATGGTGGATGGAGAGAGATGGTGGATGGACAGAAATACTGGATGGACAGATATGGTGGATGGACAGAGATGGTGGATGGAGAGATATGGTGGATGGATAGAGATGGTGAATGGACAGAGATTGTGGACTGAGATGGTGGATGGATAGAGATCCTGGAAGGACAGAGATGGTGGATGGACAGAGATGGTGGATTGACAAAGATGGTGGACAGAGATGGTGGATGGACAGAGATGGTGGAAAGAGATGGTAGATGGACAAAGATGGTGGATGGACATAGATGGTGGATGGACACAGTTGGTGGATGGACGCAGGTGGTGGACTGACAGAGATGCTGGGTGGACAGAAATGCTGGATGGACAGACATGCTGGATGGACAGAGATGGCGGACAGAGATGGTGGATGGACAGAGACGCTGGATGGACAGAGATGGTGGATGGAGAGAGATGGTGGACAAAAATGCTGGATGGACAGAGATGGTGGATGGACATAGATTGTGGACTGAGACAGTGGATGGATAGAGATGATGGATGGACAGAGATGGTGGATGGACGGAGATGGTTGATGGACAGAGAAGGTAGATGGACAAAGATGCTGGATGAATAGAGATGCTGGATGGACAAAGATGGTGGACAAAAATGCTGGATGTAAAAAGATGGTGGATGGAGAGAAATGGTGGATGGACAGAGATTTTGGACTGAGATAGTGGATGGACAGAGATTGTGGACTGAGATAGTGGATGGACATAGATGGTGGATGGACAGAGATGGTGGATGGAGAGAGATGGTGATTGGACAAAGATGGTGGACAGAGATGGTGGATGGAAAATCATGCCGGATGGACAGAGATGGTGGATTGACAAAGATGGTGGATGGACAGAGATGGTCGATGGACGGAGATGGTGGATGGACAGAGAAGGTAGATGGACAAAGATGCTGGATGAACAGAGATGCTGGATGGACAAAGATGGTGGACAAAAATGCTGGATGGACAGAGATGGTGGATGGAAAGAGATGGTGGATGGACAGAGATTGTGGACTGAGATAGTGGATGGACAGAGATGATGGATGGACAGAGACGCTGGATGGACAGAGATGGTGGATGAATGGAGATGGTGGATGGACAGAGACGCTGGATGGACAGAGAGTGTGGACTGAGATGGTGGATGGACAGAGATGGCAAATGGAGAGAGATGGTGGATGTACAAAGTTGGTGGATGGACAGAGATGGTGGATGGACAGACATACTTGATGGACAGAGATGGTGGATGGACAGAGATGGTGGAAAGAGATGGTAGATGGATAAAGATGGTGGATGGACATAGATGGTGGATGGACAGAGATGGTGGATGGACAAAGATGCTGAATGGACAGAGACGCTGGATGGACAGACATGGTGGATGGACAGAGATGGTGGATGGACATAGATGCTTGATGGACAGAGATGGTGGATGGACAGAGATTCTGGATGAACAGAGATGCTGGATGAAAAGAGAGGGTGGACAGAGATGGTGGATGGACAGAGATGGTGGATGGACAGAAATACTGGATGGACAGATATGGTGGATGGACAGAGATGGTGGATGGACAGAGGTGGTGGATGAATGGAGATGGTGGATGGACAGAGACGCTGGATGGACAGAGATGGTGGATGGACAGAGAGTGTGGACTGAGATGGTGAATGGACAGAGATGGTGGACTGAGATGGTGGATGGACAGAGATGGCAAATGGAGAGAGATGCTGGATGGACAGAGGTGGTGGATGAATGGAGATGGTGGATGGACAGAGACGCTGGATGGACAGAGATGGTGGATGGACAGAGAGTGTGGACTGAGATGGTGGATGGACAGAGATGGCAAATGGAGAGAGATGGTGGATGTACAAAGATGGTGGATGGACAGAGATGGTGGATGGACAGAGATGGTGGATGGACAGAGATAGTGGATGGACAGAATGGTGGATGGACAGAGATAGTGGATGGACATAGATGCTGGATGGACAGAGATGGTGGATGGACAGAGATTCTGGATGAACAGAGATGCTGGATGAAAAGAGAGGGTGGACAGAGATGGTGGATGGACAGAGATGGTGGATGGAGAGATATGGTGGATGGATAGAGATGGTGGATGGACAGAAATACTGGATGGACAGATATGGTGGAGGGACAGAGATGGCGGACAGAGATGGTGGTTAGAGAGAGATGGTGGATGGACAGAGATGGTGGACAGACAGAGATGGTGGACGGACAGAGATGGTGGACGGACAGAGATGGTGGATGGACAGAGATGCTGGATGGACATAGATGGTGGATGGACAGAGATGGTGGATAAACAGAGATGGTGGACGGACAGAGATGGTGGACGGACAGAGATGATGGATGGACAGAGATGGTGGACGGACAGAGATGGTGGATGGAGAGAGATGGTGATTGGACAAAGATGGTGGACAGAGATGGTGGATGGACAGAGATGATGGATGGACAGAGACGCTGGACGGACAGAGATTGTGAATGAATGGAGATGGTGGATGGACAGAGACGCTGGATGGACAAAGAGTGTGGACTGAGATGGTGGATGGACAGAGATGGCAAATGGAGAGAGATGGTGGATGTACAAAGATGGTGGATGGACAGAAATGGTGGATGGATAGACATACTGGATGGACAGAGATGGTGGATGGACAGAGATGGTGGAAAGAGATGGTAGATGGATAAAGATGGTGGATGGACATAGATGGTGGATGGACAGAGATGGTGTATGGACAAAGATGCTGAATGGACAGAGACGCTGGATGGACAGACATGGTGGATGGACAGAGATGGTGGATGGACATAGATGCTTGATGGACAGAGATGGTGGATGGACAGAGATTCTGGATGAACAGAGATGCTGGATGAAAAGAGAGGGTGGACAGAGATGGTGGATGGACAGAGATGGTGGATGGAGAGAGATGGTGGATGGACAGAAATACTGGATGGACAGATATGGTGGATGGACAGAGATGGTGGATGGAGAGATATGGTGGATGGATAGAGATGGTGAATGGACAGAGATTGTGGACTGAGATGGTGGATGGACAGAGATGGTGGATTGACAAAGATGGTGGACAGAGATGGTGGATGGACAGAGATGCTGGATGGACAGAGATGCTGGATGGACAGAGATGGTGGAAAGAGATGGTAGATGGACAAAGATGGTGGATGGACATAGATGGTGGATGGACACAGTTGGTGGATGGACGCAGGTGGTGGACTGACAGAGATGCTGGGTGGACAGAAATGCTGGATGGACAGACATGCTGGATGGACAGAGATGGCGGACAGAGATGGTGGATGGACAGAGACGCTGGATGGACAGAGATGGTGGATGGAGAGAGATGGTGGACAAAAATGCTGGATGGACAGAGATGGTGGATGGACATAGATTGTGGACTGAGACAGTGGATGGATAGAGATGATGGATGGACGGAGATGGTTGATGGACAGAGAAGGTAGATGGACAAAGATGCTGGATGAATAGAGATGCTGGATGGACAAAGATGGTGGACAAAAATGCTGGATGTAAAAATATGGTGGATGGAGAGAAATGGTGGATGGACAGAGATTGTGGACTGAGATAGTGGATGGACATAGATGGTGGATGGACAGAGATGGTGGATGGAGAGAGATGGTGATTGGACAAAGATGGTGGACAGAGATGGTGGATGGACAGAGATTGTGGACTGAGATAGTGGATGGACAGAGATGATGGATGGACAGAGACGCTGGATGGACAGAGATGGTGGATGGACAGAGACGCTGGATGGACAGAGAGTGTGGACTGAGATGGTGGATGGACAGAGATGGCAAATGGAGAGAGATGGTGGATGTACAAAGATGGTGGATGGACAGAGATGGTGGATGGACAGACATACTGGATGGACAGAGATGGTGGATGGACAGAGATGGTGGAAAGAGATGGTAGATGGATAAAGATGGTGGATGGACATAGATGGTGGATGGACAGAGATGGTGGATGGACAAAGATGCTGAATGGACAGAGACGCTGGATGGACAGACATGGTGGATGGACAGAGATGGTGGATGGACATAGATGCTTGATGGACAGAGATGGTGGATGGACAGAGATTCTGGATGAACAGAGATGCTGGATGAAAAGAGAGGGTGGACAGAGATGGTGGATGGACAGAGATGGTGGATGGACAGAAATACTGGATGGACAGATATGGTGGATGGACAGAGATGGTGGATGGAGAAATATGGTGGATGGATAGAGATGGTGAATGGACAGAGATTGTGGACTGAGATGGTGGATGGATAGAGATCCTGGAAGGACAGAGATGGTGGATGGACAGAGATGGTGGATTGACAAAGATGGTGGACAGAGATGGTGGATGGACAGAGATGGTGGATGGACAGAGATGCTGGATGGACAGAGATGGTGGAAAGAGATGGTAGATGGACAAAGATGGTGGATGGACATAGATGGTGGATGGACACAGTTGGTGGATGGACGCAGGTGGTGGACTGACAGAGATGCTGGGTGGACAGAAATGCTGGATGGACAGACATGCTGGATGGACAGAGATGGCGGACAGAGATGGTGGATGGACAGAGACGCTGGATGGAAAGAGATGGTGGATGGAGAGAGATGGTGGACAAAAATGCTGGATGGACAGAGATCGTGGATGGACATAGATTGTGGACTGAGACAGTGGATGGATAGAGATGATGGATGGACAGAGATGGTGGATGGACGGAGATGGTTGATGGACAGAGAAGGTAGATGGACAAAGATGCTGGATGAATAGAGATGCTGGATGGACAAAGATGGTGGACAAAAATGCTGGATGTAAAAAGATGGTGGATGGAGAGAAATGGTGGATGGACAGAGATTGTGGACAGAGATGGTGGATGGACAGAGATTGTGGACAGAGATAGTGGATGGACAGAGATGATGGATGGACAGAGACGCTGGATGGACAGAGATGGTGGATGGACAGAGACGCTGGATGGACAGAGAGTGTGGACTGAGATGGTGGATGGACAGAGATGGCAAATGGAGAGAGATGGTGGATGTACAAAGATGGTGGATGGACAGAGATGGTGGATGGACAGACATACTGGATGGACAGAGATGGTGGATGGACAGAGATGGTGGAAAGAGATGGTAGATGGATAAAGATGGTGGATGGACATAGATGGTGGATGGACAGAGATGGTGGATGGACAAAGATGCTGAATGGACAGAGACGCTGGATGGACAGACATGGTGGATGGACAGAGATGGTGGATGGACATAGATGCTTGATGGACAGAGATGGTGGATGGAGAGAGATGGTGATTGGACAAAGATGGTGGACAGAGATGGTGGATGGACAGAGATTGTGGACTGAGATAGTGGATGGACAGAGATGATGGATGGACAGAGACGCTGGATGGACAGAGATGGTGGATGGACAGAGACGCTGGATGGACAGAGAGTGTGGACTGAGATGGTGGATGGACAGAGATGGCAAATGGAGAGAGATGGTGGATGTACAAAGATGGTGGATGGACAGAGATGGTGGATGGACAGACATACTGGATGGACAGAGATGGTGGATGGACAGAGATGGTGGAAAGAGATGGTAGATGGATAAAGATGGTGGATGGACATAGATGGTGGATGGACAGAGATGGTGGATGGACAAAGATGCTTGATGGACAGAGATGGTGGATGGACAGAGATTCTGGATGAACAGAGATGCTGGATGAAAAGAGAGGGTGGACAGAGATGGTGGATGGACAGAGATGGTGAATGGACAGAAATACTGGATGGACAGATATGGTGGATGGACAGAGATGGTGGATGGAGAGATATGGTGGATGGATAGAGATGGTGAATGGACAGAGATTGTGGACTGAGATGGTGGATGGATAGAGATCCTGGAAGGACAGAGATGGTGGATGGACAGAGATGGTGGATTGACAAAGATGGTGGACAGAGATGGTGGATGGACAGAGATGGTGGATGGACAGAGATGCTGGATGGACAGAGATGGTGGAAAGAGATGGTAGATGGACAAAGATGGTGGATGGACATAGATGGTGGATGGACACAGTTGGTGGATGGACGCAGGTGGTGGACTGACAGAGATGCTGGGTGGACAGAAATGCTGGATGGACAGACATGCTGGATGGACAGAGATGGCGGACAGAGATGGTGGATGGACAGAGACGCTGGATGGACAGAGATGGTGGATGGAGAGAGATGGTGGACAAAAATGCTGGATGGACAGAGATGGTGGATGGACATAGATTGTGGACTGAGACAGTGGATGGATAGAGATGATGGATGGACAGAGATGGTGGATGGACGGAGATGGTTGATGGACAGAGAAGGTAGATGGACAAAGATGCTGGATGAATAGAGATGCTGGATGGACAAAGATGGTGGACAAAAATGCTGGATGTAAAAAGATAGTGGATGGACATAGATGGTGGATGGACAGAGATGGTGGATGGAGAGAGATGGTGATTGGACAAAGATGGTGGACAGAGATGGTGGATGGAAAATCATGCCGGATGGACAGAGATGGTGGATTGACAAAGATGGTGGATGGACAGAGATGGTCGATGGACGGAGATGGTGGATGGACAGAGAAGGTAGATGGACAAAGATGCTGGATGAACAGAGATGCTGGATGGACAAAGATGGTGGACAAAAATGCTGGATGGACAGAGATGGTGGATGGAAAGAGATGGTGGATGGACAGAGATTGTGGACTGAGATAGTGGATGGACAGAGATGATGGATGGACAGAGACGCTGGATGGACAGAGATGGTGGATGAATGGAGATGGTGGATGGACAGAGACGCTGGATGGACAGAGAGTGTGGACTGAGATGGTGGATGGACAGAGATGGCAAATGGAGAGAGATGGTGGATGTACAAAGTTGGTGGATGGACAGAGATGGTGGATGGACAGACATACTGGATGGACAGAGATGGTGGATGGACAGAGATGGTGGAAAGAGATGGTAGATGGATAAAGATGGTGGATGGACATAGATGGTGGATGGACAGAGATGGTGGATGGACAAAGATGCTGAATGGACAGAGACGCTGGATGGACAGACATGGTGGATGGACAGAGATGGTGGATGGACATAGATGCTTGATGGACAGAGATGGTGGATGGACAGAGATTCTGGATGAACAGAGATGCTGGATGAAAAGAGAGGGTGGACAGAGATGGTGGATGGACAGAGATGGTGGATGGACAGAGATGGTGGATGGACAGAGGTGGTGGATGAATGGAGATGGTGGATGGACAGAGACGCTGGATGGACAGAGATGGTGGATGGACAGAGAGTGTGGACTGAGATGGTGAATGGACAGAGATGGTGGACTGAGATGGTGGATGGACAGAGATGGCAAATGGAGAGAGATGCTGGATGGACAGAGGTGGTGGATGAATGGAGATGGTGGATGGACAGAGACGCTGGATGGACATAGATGCTGGATGGACAGAGATGGTGGATGGACAGAGATTCTGGATGAACAGAGATGCTGGATGAAAAGAGAGGGTGGACAGAGATGGTGGATGGACAGAGATGGTGGATGGAGAGATATGGTGGATGGATAGAGATGGTGGATGGACAGAAATACTGGATGGACAGATATGGTGGAGGGACAGAGATGGCGGACAGAGATGGTGGTTAGAGAGAGATGGTGGATGGACAGAGATGGTGGACAGACAGAGATGGTGGACGGACAGAGATGGTGGACGGACAGAGATGGTGGATGGACAGAGATGCTGGATGGACAGAGACGCTGGATTGACAGAGATGGTGGATGAACATAGATGGTGGATGGACAGAGGTGGTGGAAGGACAGAGATACTGGATGGACAGAGATGGTGGACGGACAGAGATGGTGGACAGAGATGTTGGACGGAAAGAGATGGTGGATGGACAGAGATGGTGGATGGACATAGATGGTGGATGGACAGAGATACTGGATGGACAGTGATGGTAGATGGACAGAGATGGTGGACAGAGATGTTGGACGGACAGAGATGGTGGATGGACAGAGATACTGGATGGTCAGAGATGGTGAATGGACAGAGATGGTGGATTGACAGAGATGGTGGATGGACAGAGACGCCTGGTGGACAGAGACGCTTGGTGGACAGAGATGGTGGACTGACTGAGATGGTGGACGGACATAGATGGTGGATGGACAGAGATGGTGAATGGACAGAGATGGTGGATTGACAGAGATGGTGGATGGACAGATATGCTTGATGGACAGAGTTGGTGGACAGACAGAGCTACTGGATGGACAGAGATACTGGATGGACAGTGATGGTGGATGGACAGAGATGGTGGACAGAAATGGTGGACGGACAGAGATGGTGGATGGACAGAGACGCTTGATGGACAGAGATGGTGGATGGACAGAGATGGTGGATGGACATAGATGGTGGATGGACAGAGATGGTGGATAAACAGAGATGGTGGACGGACAGAGATGGTGGACGGACAGAGATGATGGATGGACAGAGATGGTGGACGGACAGAGATGGTGGACAGACAGAGATGGTGGACGGACAGAGATGGTGGATGGACAGAGATGGTGGATGGACAGAGATGGTGGATAAACAGAGATGGTGGACGGACAGAGATGGTGGACGGACAGAGATGGTGGATGGACAGAGATGGTGGATAAACAGAGATGGTGGACGGACAGAGATGGTGGACAGACAGAGATGGTGGACGGACAGAGATGTTGGACGGACAGAGATGTTGGACAGACAGAGATACTGGACAGACAGAGATGGTGGACAGACAGAGCTACTGGATGGACAGAGATACTGGATGGACAGTGATAGTGGATGGACAGAGATGGTGGACAGAAATGGTGGACGGACAGAGATGGTGGATGGACAGAGATGGTGGATGGACAGAGATTCTGGATGAACAGAGATGCTGGATGAAAAGAGAGGGTGGACAGAGATGGTGGATGGACAGAGATGGTAGATGGAGAGATATGGTGGATGGATAGAGATGGTGGATGGACAGAAATACTGGATGGACAGATATGGTGGAGGGACAGAGATGGCGGACAGAGATGGTGGTTAGAGAGAGATGGTGGATGGACAGAGATGGTGGACAGACAGAGATGGTGGACGGACAGAGATGGTGGACGGACAGAGATGGTGGATGGACAGAGATGCTGGATGGACAGAGACGCTGGATTGACAGAGATGGTGGATGAACATAGATGGTGGATGGACAGAGGTGGTGGAAGGACAGAGATACTGGATGGACAGAGATGGTGGACGGACAGAGATGGTGGACAGAGATGTTGGACGGAAAGAGATGGTGGATGGACAGAGATGGTGGATGGACATAGATGGTGGATGGACAGAGATACTGGATGGACAGTGATGGTGGATGGACAGAGATGGTGGACAGAGATGTTGGACGGACAGAGATGGTGGATGGACAGAGATACTGGATGGTCAGAGATGGTGAATGGACAGAGATGGTGGATTGACAGAGATGGTGGATGGACAGAGACGCCTGGTGGACAGAGACGCTTGGTGGACAGAGATGGTGGACTGACTGAGATGGTGGACGGACATAGATGGTGGATGGACAGAGATGGTGAATGGACAGAGATGGTGGATTGACAGAGATGGTGGATGGACAGATATGCTTGATGGACAGAGATGGTGGACAGACAGAGCTACTGGATGGACAGAGATACTGGATGGACAGTGATGGTGGATGGACAGAGATGGTGGACAGAAATGGTGGACAGACAGAGATGGTGGATGGACAGAGACGCTTGATGGACAGAGATGGTGGATGGACAGAGATGGTGGATGGACATAGATGGTGGATGGACAGAGATGGTGGATAAACAGAGATGGTGGACGGACAGAGATGGTGGACGGACAGAGATGTTGGACGGACAGAGATACTGGACAGACAGAGATGGTGGACAGACAGAGCTACTGGATGGACAGAGATACTGGATGGACAGTGATGGTGGATGGACAGAGATGGTGGACAGAAATGGTGGACGGACAGAGATGGTGAATGGACAGAGATGGTGGATGGACAGATATGGCAAATGGAGAGAGATGGTGGATGTACAAAGATGGTGGATGGACAGAGATGGTGGATGGACAGAGATGGTGGATGGACAGATATGCTTGATGGACAGAGATGGTGGATGGATAGAGATGGTGGATGGACAGAGATGGTGGATGGACAGAGACGCTTGATGGACAGACATACTGGATGGACAGAGATGGTGGATAAACAGAGATCGTGGACGGACAGAGATGGTGGACGGACAGAGATACTGGACGGACAGAGATGGTGGACAGACAGAGCTACTGGATGGACAGTGATGGTGGATGGACAGAGATGGTGGACAGAAATGGTGGACGGACAGAGATGGTGAATGGACAGAGATGGTGGATGGACAGAGATGGTGGATGGACAGATATGCTTGATGGACAGAGATGGTGGATGGATAGAGATGGTGGATGGACAGAGATGGTGGATGGACAGAGACGCTTGATGGACAGAGATGGTGGATGGACAGAGATGGTGGATGGACATAGATGGTGGATGGACAGAGATACTGGATGGACAGAGATGGTGGATGGATAGAGATGGTGGATGGACAGAGATACTGGATGGACAGAGATGGTGGATGGATAGAGATGGTGGATGGACAGAGATGGTGGATGGATAGAGATGGTGGATGGACAGAGATACTGGATGGACAGAGATGGCAAATGGAGAGAGATGGTGGATGTACAAAGATGGTGGATGGACAGAGATGGTGGATGGACAGAGATGGTGGATGTACAAAGATGGTGGATGGACAGAGATGGTGGATGGACAGAGATGGTGGATAAACAGAGATGGTGGACGGACAGAGATGGTGGACGGACAGAGATGTTGGACGGACAGAGATACTGGACAGACAGAGATGGTGGACAGACAGAGCTACTGGATGGACAGAGATACTGGATGGACAGTGATGGTGGATGGACAGAGATGGTGGACAGAAATGGTGGACGGACAGAGATGGTGAATGGACAGAGATGGTGGATGGACAGATATGGCAAATGGAGAGAGATGGTGGATGTACAAAGATGGTGGATGGACAGAGATGGTGGATGGACAGAGATGGTGGATGGACAGATATGCTTGATGGACAGAGATGGTGGATGGATAGAGATGGTGGATGGACAGAGATGGTGGATGGACAGAGACGCTTGATGGACAGACATACTGGATGGACAGAGATGGTGGATAAACAGAGATCGTGGACGGACAGAGATGGTGGACGGACAGAGATACTGGACGGACAGAGATGGTGGACAGACAGAGCTACTGGATGGACAGTGATGGTGGATGGACAGAGATGGTGGACAGAAATGGTGGACGGACAGAGATGGTGAATGGACAGAGATGGTGGATGGACAGAGATGGTGGATGGACAGATATGCTTGATGGACAGAGATGGTGGATGGATAGAGATGGTGGATGGACAGAGATGGTGGATGGACAGAGACGCTTGATGGACAGAGATGGTGGATGGACAGAGATGGTGGATGGACATAGATGGTGGATGGACAGAGATACTGGATGGACAGAGATGGTGGATGGATAGAGATGGTGGATGGACAGAGATACTGGATGGACAGAGATGGTGGATGGATAGAGATGGTGGATGGACAGAGATGGTGGATGGATAGAGATGGTGGATGGACAGAGATACTGGATGGACAGAGATGGCAAATGGAGAGAGATGGTGGATGTACAAAGATGGTGGATGGACAGAGATGGTGGATGGACAGAGATGGTGGATGTACAAAGATGGTGGATGGACAGAGATGGTGGATGGACAGAGATGGTGGATGGACAGAGATGGTGGAAAGAGATGGTGGATGACCAGAGATGGTGGATTGACAGCTTACTGATAACGTTAACATTTTATCTAACATTTCATCCCCTAATACGACAAACATGCTGCATTCCAGCTACATACTGGATGCCAGCACTACAATGAAAGTTAGAAATTATACACTCCTAATTACTTTTTCGTCGTTTCTTTTTAGAGGGGAGACTTCACAGTTCTTTTGCTGGTCAATCTAGCTGTAAATGTTTAAAAACCAAAGTACATCAGAGACCTTATGTACCAGGATTAATCTTCCAGACCCCGCAGGTCATCTGCATCCGGTGTTTTGTCAGTTCCCCCATTCAGAAGAAGACTACTATATATTTAAGGCTATTTTTTTTCTTTTCTCCTTTTTGTCTCATTTGAATGTGTGCCTATTATGTTCTGATGTCTCAGTGAATCACCTGGTTGTTGGATTGTGTTGTGCAGATGAAGCTTCCTTGCTGATGCGGTGTAAATTTTATGCGGTAGCAGTGGGTCCATGCTGGATCTAATTCCTCCACAGAGGGAAGTGCAGTAATTGCTGCTTTGTGTTTTAATTACACGTGTGCACAGAGCCTTCATTCAGCCCGCTGCCTCCACCGAAACCCTTCAATCAGCCACCATTTAGTCAGGACACAAATCTGAACTGTTTGACAGAAGACGTGGGGATGCTGCCATGTTACAGCGCCATTGTGCCGACATTGTTGTGCACGGTGGGCCGTCATTTGTGCGGACCCGGCTGTGAATGAGTGACAGAGGGAGGGAAGGAATGAGATTAGAGCCTTGGGATGAATTTGGCCTCATTGTGTTGTGGCTGTTGGGCATCAGTGGGTCGCAGCAGCGGGGCAGCTTCCGCTTAGCCATTGTGACGTGGTGGGGGTCTGAGCAGGGCCCCCACAGCTAAACCCGCCTGTGGATTTATAATAACAGGATATCTCCTTCCTCAGTTCACATGAGAAATGGGATGTTTCCTCACTTACTGGAGGAGAGTTGATGAAATATCAGGAACTTGTACTTCAAAGTCCAGTTGAGTGATGGATGAGCGCATATTGCAGACGGTAAGGTCATTTGACCACGCCAGTGGAAATGATCTTCCTCACATCAGTGTCACTAACCAAAGGAAAATACTAGAAAACCATAAGTTCATTTCAGAGAAAAGAGGTAATTTTCTCTAAAATTCCATCATAGATGGCAACTTCAGCAGTGATTGTGGATAATTAAAGAAGCAGTTCCTTACCACCCCGCCCTTAGTTGCCACCTTATCATGGTGGAGGGGTTTGTGTGTCCTGAAGATCCTAGCAGCTATGATGTCAGGGGCTTTATGCCCCTGGTAGAGTCACCCATGTATAGGGGAGGTACCAGACTAAGTGCGGCTCAGAGACCCTATGATGATAAAAAAACCATTGACAAAAACATTCCCTTGCCGGAAACAGGTCACCGGGGCACCCCTCTGCAGCTAGGTCTTGAGGTGGGGCACAAGAGCGAGCATCTGGTGGCCAGGCCTTTGCCCGTGGGGCCCGATAAAGCTCAGCCTAAAAGGGTTACATGGGCCCCACTTCCCGTGGGCTCACCATCTGTGGGAGGGGTCATAGTGGTCGGGTGCAGTGTGATCTGGGCAGCAGCAAGAGGTGGGGACCCTGGCGGTCTGATCCTTGGCTGCAGAAATTGGCTCTAAGGATGTGGGATGTCACCTCTCTGGTAGGGAAGGAGCCTGAACTTGTGCACAAGGTTGAGCGGCTCCAGCTAGATTCAATTGGACTCACCTCAAAGCATGGCTTTTGATCTAGAACCAGTACCCTCAAGGAGGGCTAGATGTTCTTCCACTATGGATTTGCACCTGGTGAGAGGTGCCAACAGGGTGTGGCCCAAAGATTGATGCTTGTATATTGGGGTTTACCCTAATGGACAAAAGGGTAGTTTCCCTTTGCATTCGGCTGGAAGAACGGGTCCTGACTTTAGTTTGTGGCTATGCATCGAATGGCAGTTCAGAATACCCACCCCTTCTGGAGTACTTGGAGGGAGTGTTGGAGGGTGCTCCCTCGTGGGACTCCCTTGCTTATCTGGGGGACTTCAATGCTCACGTGGGCAATGAAAGTGAGACCTGGAGGGGAGTGATTGGGAGGCATGCCCCCCTGCACCCCACCTCCCCACACCCCTCTGAACCCAAGTGCTGTTTTGTTGTTGAACCGCTGTACTCGACTTTGATTGGCCATAACAAAAAAACATGCTTGAATATTAAAGTGTTCATATGTACACCTGGCATGATGACTCTTGGGGGTGCAGTTCGATGATCGACTTTGTAATCATATTGTCGGACCTGCAACAACATGCCTTGGACACTTGGGTGTTCTCTGTTGCTATTGTTGAGGCGGCCAGCCAGAGCTGTGGCCAAAAGGTTGTTGGTGCCTCTCAATTCTGGTCCACCATCCAGCAACTCAGGAGAAACTGTGTACTGTGGAGACGGGAAGCTGCTGACCTCAAATCAGGATTTTGCGGGTTGGTGGAAGACTTCCTTAATCCTTTGTATGACTTTGCCTGCCCAGGGACTGCAGATGGAAACTAGCTAAGGCTAAAATCTGGTATAAAGCAACTTTATGTAACCCACATAGTACCGCGAGTACGTGTCGCTATAGTGCTGGATTGTTCTTGAACGCACCACTTTTTCACGTGACCCTTTACGCATGCACGCACGGTGATGCCTGAGCCTGTTCGGCCAATCCGAATTGCGGCAATTCCTTTTACGCGCTACTGGCGTCCTTCCCGGTAGGTGTGTGGGAGAAACGTAAGATGAGGCTGCAACACGTCATGGGCGCTGTGAACATCATTGCAGGCAGACCATTACCTTGGATTGGCCACGTGTGCCCTATGGAGTACAAGGAAATTGATGGTGAGCTAGATCGAGAGCCTGAACTGCTACCTGGATTGTCTCCCCTACAGTCTGGTAGGAGAGTGTTGCAGCCAGCTGCTCCCACTGTTGTCCACTCAACACATACTATGCGCATTTGGACATTCAGCATTCATGGACTTAATAAGAACTGATATATATATTTCTACATATGGACAATTCTCCTCTCTTTGATGAAATGCAAACACTAACTTGGATAACTGGGAGCGAAGACAAGAAAACTGGCTGGATTGAATGAAATTGTATTTTGTTGCAACCTTTTGAATACTCTGAACAGTTGTGAATATTGTACATTGTGCAATGTCACTGTTAATAATAAGCCACCTGCTATCCAAACTCATAACATTTGTCGCTGTTTACTGTATCCCCACCTCCCAGAGCAGTTACCTAGACTTCTGATTTAATTGCCCAGATTAATAGTCCACACTCTTACATATAGGGTTGGCTACATTTCCTTAATGTTTTTACACATGGTCCCTGACAAATAAACTTTCACTTTTAAAAAATGTCTTCTGATGAGAAAGCAGAGCTGGGAGACTCAGGGATGGACTCTCCGGGGCTGAGGTGATAGCTCCTTGGTGGCAAGGCCCCAAAGAGTGGATGAGATCCGCCCTGAATTTCATAAGGCTCTCGATGCTGTGAAGCTATCCTAGCTGACACACCTCTGAGCATGAGAAAGATGGACATTGAAGACAGTGCCTTTAGACTGGCAGATCGGGATTGTGGTCTCCCTTTTCAAGAAGTGTGACCAGAGGGTGCAATACAACTTAAGGGGAATCACGATCTTCAGCCTCCCCGGTAAGGTCTTTTCAGGGGTCCTGGATAGGAGGGTCTGATAGTCAAATTGAATTGAGGAAGAGCAGTTTGATTTCTACTGGCTGGATTCTCTACTAGCTGATTTTGCCACCAGCTAGGTTCTGTACCAGTTCATTTATCTACTGGCTAGTTTCTCTCCCAGCTGGTTTCAGTACCGGCTGGTTTCTATACCAGTTGGATTCTCTACCGGCTAGCTCTATACCAGTGTGTGTGTGTCTACTGGCTGGTTTCTCTTCCAGTTGGTTTCACTAACGGCTGGCTCCTGTAGTAGTTGCTTTCTCTCCTGGCTGCTTTCTCTACCAGCTGCTTTTCTAGTGGCTGCTTTCTGTCCAGACTGGTACAAATGAATAAATAAATAATTGAGCAGATGTGTGATACTTCCTGTACCTAACCAATCAGAGCAGACAGGACCTTTAGGGAGGTGTGGTGACTTACAGAGACCTAAAACTGTACGTTTCAGTCAACAGTTGCCATGGCAATGTTTCTACGGTTAATGCAATGAGGCCTGTTGTAGAAGACCCCTACAGCAAAATCTGAATATTTTTTTTCTTTGAGAAATGATGGTTTCATTTGTGAAATGTGGAAAAACATTTGGTGCATCTCTTTGTGCCAAACCATCCCTGTTTCCTGTAAATTCTTCTAACAATGGTGCCTCCCCTTCTTTATTTGTTTTTAACAGGAAAAGGTCACATTTTCATTTAGATTAAGCGTAATAATGTACTTTAATATGTTACTCTGAAGTCAGCAACATTCACAGGTTTAACCCCAAACTGGAACGTTTGTGCAGTTTTGCTCTAAATCCCCCCCTTCAGTAGGCTTATGTTCTCCCTTTAGGCATCCTTGGCACAAAGAAGATTTTCCAGTTTACTGATTTGAGTCTTTGCTCACAGATAGCGAGCGAGGTCATGTATGCCTGCATACCAGGATTGCTCACAGCTCCGTCACCAGGTGGAGAACATAGAAAGCAAAGAGTTCCCAGAAGCCTTTTCACCTGAGAACACTGTGATGGGCTCCCCTTCACATTCATCATCTGGGTTGAATGTTCTGCAGTTTCGAGGGATGTTCCGGGATCTTTTATCAAAGTTGATCCAAGATTTCGTCACGCCATAAAGCCCAACTTGAATAATACAGCATGACACCTGCAGCCCTCTGCAGAGGCGATGAACGCATGAAACTAAAGAAGAAAACCATTTACAGGAAGGTCTGCATTTGCAGCAGAGACATTAGAGTGGCTTTACCACTAGAGGTCAGTACACAGCTATGGGCCCAAAACTGGACAACTGTTTCTTTTTCAGTGGATCAACTCGAGACCTGAAGTCTTGATCAGCATGCAGGACCCCACTGCATCCTGGGAACAAGTTAATGAAAACAGTCAAACTTAAAAGATCTAATAGGACAATTTTAAATTAGATAAAAATTTTAAAAATTGTAAACAGCTGCATGTTTTAAAAAATTCTTTATATTTAGCAGATCTAAACGATAATTGTGAGAACAACAAAAGTACTTTTTAACACCCCAAAAGTCTTTGTGTAGAATGTGGATAAAAACAGAGTTACATCACACTGTCTCCCCAGCAGATGTCAGATAACAAAACTGAGGCATTTTATAATGTGATGGAAAATATGGATCTTCTACAGTAGTAGTACCAGGGAGTTTAGCATTGTTAGCAGCTGTTAGCATGGGTATAAAGAAAGTTCCAGTGTGAATTTGTCAGGTGTTTCTGATTCGTTACTTCTTCAGCCTTTTATTTCTCTTGTTCTAACACCTGTTCCAAAAGATGTGTTGAAGTATCAGATTCATATTTTTCATTTGATGATAAATTGTCAGTTTCATCCTGCAACACAATGTTTATCTTCTGCTGGGAAGAAAGTAAGACCTGATAAGGTTCTGCTTTATTTACATTTCACTCATCTGAAAATTTTAATATTGTAGAAAAATGGTAAAGTGAGAGAAGTAAAAACCATTAAGTCACATAAAAAAAAGCTGAGATATTTATGTGAAACTTTCTGATCACACCATTTTGAAGTAGTGATAACAACAATGGCAGAATGATCGTTACCCTTCACCACCTTTAAATAAACTGAACAGCAATGACACCAAATGATACTGGGGTTGCAAGATGACAAGTTAGAGAAGACCTGAAACAGTCAGTCCCTCGCTGTTTCACCTACTGACCTGTTTGTCTAGTCAGCTATGCAGGGGTCCAGCGATGGTCTAACATCCGTCTGAAAGGATGTCATGACCACAAACCTAAGACCATGCAGTCTGCAGCTGTTCAGCTCGCTGAGCTGTTAGAGGGTGGCCCATTCTGTAACACCATGGGTTTATGTTTTTCCAAAGATTTTTCTTTTGAAATGAATTAAACAAAATGAAATGAATGAAATGAAAAATGCTTTATTAATCTCTACACCCCTGATTGTCTGCTTCCCTCCTGCTTGCCTGCCAACCAGCCTTTCCAACACTAGGAGATCATCTTAACCACACTGTAAAAAAAAACCTGTCATTTTTACAGGAAAACGCTGGCAGCTGTGGTTACCAGAGAATTCCTGTAAAAAAATACAGCAACACAGTAAATGACTTTACTGACGATATCTGTAAAACGATTTACAGTGAAAGAAATCACATCTGAATCACATAAGAAAAATGTTAATTTTGCATCATAGTGTTGTATATAAATATCCAATTTCCCGTATATTTTGCAAGTAATAACTGCTTGTTATGCATCAGTTAATTGTATAATTAACATGAAAATATCAACAAGAAACTAATTTTTATGTACACCTTTTAAAATGGTTTTCTGTATATTCCATATAAAATATAATCATCATACACTATACTTCAGGTTTTAAGAATGAAGTTATAATCTAAAAATTGTCTGCAAAATGATTACTACTACACAAACTAAAATGTGCAAAAATACATCTTCAGAGAAGAAAATGGCAAAATATCACCTTTTGGGAAGTTTATTTAACAGGTAGCACCAAGTTATGAACAAATGGATGCAATATTTTTTTCACAAGATGTACACAAGATGACAAGTTTTTCTGTCACTTTAACAAAGTTTGTGTTGCATAGAACTTGCCTATTTCCACGATGATGCCAACAGGCCAAGCTAGAGTTCAGATCTGTGGAGTCACCCTTCATTTCTAACTGAACAAAGTAGTTTTATTCCATACTATCATACTATCACCATACTACAGAACATGATGTCAAAGTAAGACAATCTTTATGAAACAAGTGGGTGGTGGACCCTCTCCTCGAAAGTTATAAAGTGCACTTTTAAGACTTTAAATCAAAAATTACACATTGTGCCTTTATTGCCATAGTACACAATGAAATTCAACAAAAGCAGTTTAAGGCTTTCATAGAAAAAAAAAAAAAGATGACATTTGAACTTTTGTCCATAAAGTTACTTAGTGCACCTTTAAGACTTTAAAACAAATATTAGATATTGTGTAGGCATTACCTGAACATACATTGTGAATTTAACAGAGCAAAAACTTGTAGTACCTCTACTCAAATGAACAGTCACAGAGAGTTCACAGAAACAGTCCATGTTTAGGCTTCACACCACTCATGATCGGCAAGTTCCTGTATCAGTGTGAGGACTCGAGGGTTCACGCTGAGGCGATGCTTTGAGTTTTTGTTCTCCACTCTGGTTCCTTTTTCTGGGTTTATCGAGAAAAAACACCTGTAGAATAAAACATTAAGTCATTTAATTGGTCAATTAAAAAAAGCAAGAAAATAGATGTATATACAGTATCTCAAAACAGAGATACATGCCCGTTTTTGCTAATAATTATTACACATTAATCCATCCATCTTCTGC
Source organism: Telmatherina bonti (assembly GCF_933228915.1). NCBI lineage: Eukaryota > Metazoa > Chordata > Actinopteri > Atheriniformes > Telmatherinidae > Telmatherina > Telmatherina bonti. Next base: position 1,367,320 of record NC_136633.1, read on the forward strand.
CGCTTATCTGGAGTTGGGTTTTGGAGGCAGCAGCCTAAGCAGGGAAAACCACACTTTCCTTTCCCCAGCCACTTCAGGGGATCCTGAGGCATTTTCATGCCAGCCAAGAGATAAAATCCTTACAGTGTGTCCTGGGTCTTCCCCAGGATCTCCTCCTGCAAGTGAATGCTCGGAACAGCTTACCACAAAGGTGTCCAGGAGGCATCCTAACCAGATGCCTGAGCCACCTATATAGGTCTCTCTATGCAGGGATAAAGCGGCTCTACTCTGAGGATGTATTCACATCAGGATAGTTTGCTAGACTCGATCCGATTGGGGACTTGGCTCAGTTGTTGGGGGGTGTATCCATTCAGACCGAGATCTTGTTCACGCTGCACTTTGGTCAAATGAGCCAAACCATTACAATAGTATAGCCCGGTTCCTACCATAGGTGGCACCACACTATTATTCCGCTATTTATTTTCATGCAAATATACTGCAGTAGTGCACTCCAACAATGGATGCAGTATGAACAGACGAGGCAGGGGACCCTTAACACCATTACTATGCATTTACCCACAATGCAATACTACCTAAAATCCAGGAGGTGACTTTTTTTTTTTAAAAGTCTGCTTCCTGTATTTGGTCCTCTTAAAACGGGCCTAGACCTGCATTTGTAGGTAGAGCAAGTCCGCTTCTTTGGTCCGAATCAGAATTCATTTGGCGCATTCACATGTCACCAAGCAAAGTAGACTTTCCAAGCAAACAGACTCTTATTCGAATCTAAATGGCTGATGTGAATGGTCCTGATCTCCTCACCGAGCTTCTCACCCTATCTCTAAGGGAAAGCCCGGCCACAAAGGAAACTCATTTCAGTCGCCTGTATACGACGTCTTGTTCTTTGGGTTACGACCCACAGCTCATGACCATAGGTGAGAGTAGGAACGTAGATCGACTGGTAAATCAAGAGCTTTGCCTTCTGGCTCAGCTCCTTCTTCACCTCGACAGACCGGGTATAAATCTGGTCCACTATTCGCCCAGGACAAAAAACACACTGCTCCTCCTCAAACTGGGATTCAATTATCCAACGGATCCTCCCCTCCAGCACCCCTGAATAGACCTTACTGGGGAGACTGAGGAATGTGATCCCCCTGTATTGGGAACACACCCTCCAGTCCTCCTTGGAAAAGGGGACCACTGCCCTGATCTGCCAGTTCAGAAGCACCATCCCCGATGTCCACGCAACGCCGCAGAGGTGTGTCAGCCAGGACAGCCACACAGCATTCAGAGCTTTAAAAAACTCTGGGTGGATCTCGTCCATTTCCGGGATCTTTCCACTGAGGAGCTTTTTAACCACCTCAGCGACATCAGCCCCAGAGATAGAAGAACCTACTCCCAAGTCCCCCAGCTTTACTTCCTCATTAGAAGATGTGTTGGTTGATTTGATTTGAGGAGGTCTTCAAAGTATTCCCTCCAATGACCAACAGCATCCCGAGGTGAGGTCAGCAGCTCCCCGTCTCCACACATTATATATATATATATATATATATATATATATATATATATATATATATATATATATATATATATATATATATATATATATATATATATATATATATATATATATGTGCCTGTGTGTGTGTGTGTATATATATATATATATATATATATATATATATATATATATATATATATATATATATATATATATATATATATATATGTATATATATATATATATATATATATATATATATATATATATATATATATATATATATATATATATATATATATATATGCATATATACACATATACATGTGCCTGTGTGTGTATATATATATATATATATATATATATATATATATATATATATATATATATATATATATATATATATATATATATATATACACACACACACACACTACTCACAAAAAGTTAGGGATATTTAGGTTTTGGGTGAAATTTCCCAACAAGCCTAAAATGCATTCAAACCTGTACAGGTGAACTTAATGTGATCTTCTCTAAGCTTTTAAATGCACATGTCCAACTGTTAAATGTTTCAATAAATTTTGCACAAGTTGCTGTTCTCTAACAAGGAGCTTAACGGCAAAAATCACGGCAGGTGTGTGATCCTTGAATTGACCAATAAATGTCCTGGTTCAATTAGAGCTGGTGTTTAAACAGTTGTCCTCATCATGCTGTTCACATTTTGACATCATGAGACCAAGACGACACCTAACAATGGAACAACAGTCCCTTGCCATTGCCCTGCTTCAAACAGGACGTTCTCAGACAGAAGTGGCCACTGAGCTTGGAGTGTCACAGAGTGTCATCAGCAGGTTGCAACAGAGATATGGAGAGACTGGAAGAGTCACAGAAAGGCCTAGAAGTGGACATCCTTTGGCCACATCCCGTGCTGATGACCGCTACATTGTGAACACTGCCCTGAGAAACCGGATGATGAATGCCACTCAACTCCAGGCACGTTTAAGAGAGGTGAGAGGCACCCAAGTGTCACGTCAGACCATTCCAAACCGTTTCCATCAGCGTGGTCTGCGTGCTAGACGACCTGCACGGGTACCTGACCACACCACCAGGCACAGGCATCATCGTCTTGCATGGGCCAGGGAGCATTTACGCTGGACGAGGAACCAGTGGGCCTCAGTGCTGTTCTCTGATGAAAGTCGATTCACACTGAGCAGAAATGATGGCCGGCAACGATGTTGGAGACGTCAGGGAGAGCGCTATGCATCAGCCACTGTTGTCACCAGGCCAGCTTTTGGTGGTGGCGGTGTTACAGTGTGGGCAGGGGTGTCCACTTGGTACAGAACTGCCCTACACTTTGTGAATGGTACAGTGACAAGCCCATACTACCTGAATAACATCATTAATCCAGTGATTGTGCCCCTACATGAACAGCACAGGCCTAATTTCATCTTCATGGACGACAATGCTCCTGCTCATCGAGGCCGCATCATCAGGGAACGGCTGTTGGAGACTGGTGTACCTCAAATGGAACGGCCTGCACTCTCTCCAGACCTGAATCCCATTGAAAACCTGTGGGATCAGCTGAGCCGTTGTGTAGAGGCTCGAAACCCTGCACCCCAGAACCTCAATGACCTGAGGGCTGCCCTTCAAGAAGAGTGGGATGCCATGCCTCAGCAGGCAATAAGTTGCCTTGTGAACAGCATGAGACGTCGTTGTCAAGCTGTAAGTGATGCTCAAGGGCACATGACCAGATATTGAGACGTTCACATTTTTTGTTGTGGTGTAACTACCATTGTTGTTACCTTTTGTGTTGAATGAATTTTTTGAGATGAGGAAATCAGTAGTGCATCCTTCTACTTAAATGTCTTACTTTTATGATATTATATCACTGTAGCATGAACATATTGCATTTTCCATAAATTTCACCTGAAAGCCAAATATCCCTAACTTTTTGTGAGTAGTGTGTGTATATATATATAAAAAATATGTGCATGTGTATGTATGTAGAGTTGCCAGGTAGGTTGTTTGTAAGTGGTGCAATTACAATACATGTTTCCCAGACACTATGAATGATCATGATTATCAATTGTAATTACAATATTGATCAAAATAATCGTGATTATTATTTTGGTCATAATCGTGCAGCCCTAGTACAGAACCTGAATTAGCACTAAGCTATGCTGGTTGTTATGGACTTGACACACAGAAACAAGCTCCAGGTCGCAGGTCTGAGAATGTTTGAGAAATAAACCATGTTTACTCACCTCTGAAGAAACTCAAGTGTGGAAGCCAGCTCAGATGGATAGTGGATGTTGAAACTGTAATAGCTCCCAAACATGAGGCACAATGCAGAAATGAAAGAGGAGATCTTTGTGTTGACAAGGTTCCTATCCAGACTCAGCATGTACCTTGTTGAAGAATAGCAGGACTGTCCTATGAATAAATTATTTAAAAGGCTGTATTAGTAAGTGCTGCACATAAATGCCAAATTCCACAAGCTGCAAGTAAAAAAGAGATAGGTATGAAATAGACTTACCACAGACAATAATGGCAGGTGTCAGAGGCACTTGCTCTAGTTGGACCTCTTCTGGCAGACATGTGTCTTCTTCATGTAAAAACATGGACTCCTCCTTCTCATCAAAGTAGCTAAGTAGAAGAAGGATCATCTCTTTCACATCATCTGAGCAGCCACCCTGCTGTCCCCGCATCCTCTGAAGCCTTGCATAAGTTTGAAGGAACTTCTTGCTCTTGTTGGCACAAACTGTGGTCATGTAGTTGAGAAGCCTTTTCCCCTTCAAATCTAAATTTCGCATGAATGTCTCTTTGAGCTCAATCCCAGTGAGTTCCTTGAAATGGACCAACATTCCAAGTTCATTAAAACAAAACGGCCACTCCTTCCTGAGAAAATGTATACTTTTCCCCTGGTTGATATGTTGGCGCTGTGTGTAATAAGTGGACTTTATTAGACATTTTACCTCCTCTGGATTGGCATCTGAGTGCTGGAACATCACTTTGAGTTTTTCCATCTTTTGCTGCTGGCTTTCTTGAGTTTCTTTGCGAGGCAGAAATTTTACATTCCATTTAATGCATCCATAAGTGTCCTGCATTGCTGCTCTCTCTTCTAATGGGATCTCATCTGTGTGGTCTGACTCATCAGTCTGATGTTTTCTTTTTCTGATTTTGGGTGTTGAAGTGCGCCTCACATTTTCTATTCTGTTCTGCAACTGTTTGAGAAGGGAATAGTAGCCTGTTCCAACAATATCACCCTCTATTACATCTTGCAGGGAATTTGGATATTTTGCCACCATTTTTCTTGCTACGTCAGTTGAGTGCTTTTTACCTACATGAGGGCATTTTTCCATCATTTCCGTCACAACAATCCGGACCATTTGCCTCCTCAGTTTGGGGCCTGGCCTTTTTCCCCTCTCCAAAGCATGAATCACTTCCTCAGGAAATTTACTCCATGGTATTTCAAAGTTGTCATCCCACTGTGTGTCAAGTCCTGGGCTGCTGGTAGAGGTGGATGATGAACTTTGAGGTGAAACAGAGAGCGATGACAGCGATTGGGTAGGTAAAGCTTCCACAGATGATGCTGAGCTGTTGTCAGGAGTTTGGTCTTTAAAGGACAAAAAAAATATGATTCACACTGTACAGTATCACACAATGTCAATGCCTACTTAAGGTTTTGAATAAATACATATTTTTACATGTTGCAAAATATTGTGTGGTGTTTTTACTTACATTTCTGTTTCCAAGCAAAAAGAAGCCGTCTTGCTTGCACAGGTCTCAATGTTGTCATCACGTCAGCCTCCGTTACAAAGCGTAGATCATCATATGTTTCGACTCCAATGGACTGCAAGTGTTCTATCAGGATGTTTTTGTTTGCTGCTGGAAGTTCTGGTAGCGCTTCCATGATGGCCATATCTAGGAAAGTTCGCTCTGTCTCACTCATATCTGCAATGAAAAATTGCCACTTTCAAATAGAACAGGAAAAAATATACAGTGCATGCCCTGGACAGAGCAGAGATATGCATCAAGTCAAACTTAATGTCAAACTATTTACAGCGACAACTAAGTGAGCTTCAACTAGAGTTTATTTTGCCACAATACTGTGTTTCAGTGGAATGACTTGGTATCCATTAAGAATGTATGATACCAAAGGGTAGAAATCAGGCAACTCATTGATGTCAACACACTGTAACCCAAGGCTGTCCTTTGTCACAGAATACAGATGGTATTCTGAGAGGAAGATGCCTTTGTGGATATCCATCAGGACATACACAGATGTGTCATTTTCAATCAAGATAAGTAGAAGTTCACCAAACTCCATATACTCATCATTACTGTATACAAGAAACTGTCCTTTTATATATATGCAGTGCCCTTGTACTGAATATCTGTTGTAACTGCAGTATTCCTTTCTGAAAAGGTGAACTCCTTGACTGCATGTTTAATAGTGTCACTGTAGAGGTTTGGATAAAATGCACAACTGTCCTTCACTTGCAGGAGTTTATTGCGTCCTTGCCCAGCTAAAAGATATGCCTGATACATCTGATGACGTTCTGACAAAGTTTGACAAATGTTTTTGAAGTTTTTCAAGTGTCTAGCACATCTTTTAAAATAACTGTGTTTACTTTCAAACCTAAGCGTCCATAACCTCATTAATGGACCAAATTTTAACAACAGTGCTGCATAATGCCGCAAAAAGTGGTGCTTGGGTTTTAACTGAATTTCAGGAAACAAGATCTTTCTCAACTCCAAATATTCTTGGATCAAAGTGTCAAGATATGCGATCTGGGACAAGGAAATCTTCTCAGCACAAACAAGATCGACAATGTCTTTCAGCTGGAGAGCTAACTGCTTCATCCTCATGATTTTGCACTTTGTCACCAATCAACACTGGTAGCAATCTTAAAAGGTTCCAGTTTTGAACGGCTTGCCCTGATAATTTAGTGCCATTAGGGTTGACAGCACATGGCTTTGTGAGTGCTTCAGATCCTTTATACTTAAACTGTTTGATACGCCTGTTTAAGAGTGAGTACGTGAACCATTTTTTATTTTTCACAAAGTTCTTCAGGTACAGTGCGAGGTCATATGACAACACCCCTTCAAAGAGGTCATGACCTAAACAAGGTGGAAGACCAGGCTGGGAGACGTGAAAAGACTCAAAAGTATTAAAGATAGAGTTTACCTTTATTCCTCTAACGTCTTGGATGTTATCAGCCTGAAGATGAGCAACAGCTGCGTCATACGTCTCTGTGGTGCGTGGAGGACCACAGGCATTCGGATCAGCCTCAAATTCCCTCCTTGTAATTTCACAGTACCTGCAAAAATATTGAGAGCGACTGAAGTTCTCTGTAAACCCACCTATGAAATGTGAACCCAAGTTATCCCCTGCAATGCAGTAAAGACCCCCTTTTACTGTTTCTCCATCTACAGTTATTCCATCCGTCTCCAAAGATTTCAGATCTGCCAACAACTCTGAAAAAACATTTCCTATTCCAAAACGCTTAAGGTCATTCTCAAGACACAGCAACACTAAAAACATATTACTAGTATTTGAACGCATATGAATGGGAAAATTAGCTAATGAAGGGTAGACTGCCAGAACTTTGTGTGTCTTTTTAGCAGAACCCAGGGGATTCACAATTTCAAAAGAATCTTGGTACAAAATCAGCTTAAGGCTTTCAGGGTTCTCTTTAAAGAACTGGTGGGATTTGAAATTTTGTCCATCATACAGATCTGTAAAAACCTCCAAATCAGGCTATCCAAACTGTTGTGACTGCATATTCCTCCATGAATGTGACTGCAAAAAGTTCTTAAGGGTTTCTGCCACTGGTACGTAGTAAGCAAATTTTTGTGTCATGTTTTCATCCATTCCCAGCGCCACTTTCTAGGGTTCCGTGTATTTCAACATATTTGTGAATGCCTGATTTCTGGAGTATGTTGTTCTTAATGGTCCCTGGTGACAGGCAGAGAACAAATCTGAATCTTTAATGCAGTCACAGATTTTAGTAACTACTTCATCTGACAGACTCATATCATTTTTTAATAAAGAACTTACTTTTTTTATTGTATAAGTTTGACCTAGCTCGTGCACATTTTGCATTTCCTCAACAATAGTCTGGATTGTAGAGGCAGGGATAAGCAGCTGTCCTTGCAGTTTAAGGTAAAAGAGACACAGGTTTCTAAGATAAGACTGACTATCACTCTGGCAGATCACTGGGTGTACTCGCTGCTCGCATAGCTTCATGTATGTTTTCTGTATCAATGATATTTGGGGGCAGGGGACGAGTTTCCCTGTACATGTCGTCAATACCATCAGGAGAGCATGCTTTATGCTTCCTACACATGTGTGAAGTAAATGAGGACTTTTTTGTAAAAACATGCTTGCACCCACTGACTGGACATGACACAGACCTGCCCTCCCCAATATGATCATTTAAATGGGACACTAGCTCTTTCACAGTGTGAAAATAGCGTACACATAATGAAACGGCACATTTTAAATCTGCAACAATAGCTTTAGGAGAAGTTTGAGGAGCAGGTGTATTGTGTACACGATAAAAATGGCCCTTGAAAGCTGAGTAAGTGGTAAATGTCTGAGTACAGCTGGCGCCAACACATTTGAACAGACAACGAGGCTCATTCCTATGAACTTTGCAATGTAACACATAGCCTCTTAATGTGTCCACCTTCTGTTTACAAAAGACGCAGGTTATCATTGTTAGGGTTTAAAGTGTTTTTCTTTAGCAAAACTAAGTTAACATACAATTTTCTGGGATGAAATATCAACGGGTACTAGCTTGTAACACGTGCTAACAGCATGCATTTTCACTCGGTAGCAAAAAAGTAAATTTGAGCTTACCGTGCAAAGTTTCGAATTTCCTGATGAACAGCCAGTCTCTCAAAAAAGTGCGCGTTAAAATCGTATATTTCTTCTAAAAGCTTTGAAAATGGCGATATGGTCCAAAGATTCCTGCTCTGCTCCCTTGTTTTCTGCTCTGAAACGGCTCCACTCAGCTCGGCCGTTAATGACGTCAGCAGCTTCTCCGTAGAGCACAGCGGTAAAACGTACACGTTTTGCTAATGAGATGATATCAAGTGAGCGCGCATCTGCCAGCGGAAACTGCCGGAGGACACGAAGAAGAAACTCAAACTCAACGGTTGTGTATGCAGCTTCAGTGATCTCACGGAAGTTTGGCTCTAACTTGGATTTTGGTGAGTTTATTATTATTTTAATTAATATGGTTAAATCTTGTCAACGTAATTTAACTTTAGGAATGAGAATTGTTGGCACAGCCAACAATAACTCTGACTTTCTGATACATGTTCGTTCGTGTTCATGTAGCAGACGTGACAGTTTTTTGGTTTTTTTTTTCCCATTATTAAACGTGGCCATGTCTACCCCTCTGCAGTTTCTCACAAAAAGTAAAAGAGAAAAAGGTATTCCACAGTGCTGGTTGTACTGTGATTTAAAATCATGATTCCTGCAGACATTTTGTTTTAGATGACTGAAAACACTACAACTGTGGGTCAGAAAATCTTCATTTAGTTGTGTTTTATTTTGAATGCAGGATTCAGACATCGCATATGACTTCACCCAGGTCCTTGTTGGGGTTGACTGAGGACACGCCACCACAGAACTGTGCAGTATTGCAGTAATCTTTGAAGAGAACATTGTCATGGACGAGATTTCTACAACCTCTCAAGCACTTTGTCCTCTCTTTGGCATAATGTATGCCGTCCGTCTGGATTATCCCAAAGGTATGAAGAATACATGGACAACAAATGCTCAGCCTACAAACATAAAAAAGGTTAATGAAGACCAAAAGTAAACCAAAGTATCTACAGAGATATGGGTTTTGTATTGGATTGATGTTTGGTCTTTTTTGCATTTCAAAAAGTGTTTTTTCCAGTGAGTAAAATGCTTTTGCAACACATGTTGAATATAGGTAAATCAAAGTTGTTAATTTGCTACCAGCTGACTTGCATCTAGATGTTTGAAGATGTATGTATGGGCACTGTGTAATAATCCAATGCAATTAATCATGTATTATTCATGTTTCTTAGAATTTGAACAGACTTAATGTTAGCAGGTCTTACTGTTGCTCTGACACATTTAGGAAAGTGTGTTGTGAATTGAGAGCCTTTCTGCTAGCTTACACCCAGACCAAGCATCACCTTATTCACATTCACTCTCGTTCTTAAGTCTCACTCATACTGTCATGTAGCACATACTCTGGTTTTCTGACTCACTCACTCACACACATGTACACTCACATAACTCAGTCCTGCTCACAAACGCATAACACTGAGGAAATATTTCAGAGCAGGCGTGTCAAACTCAAGTTCCCGAGGGCTGGTATCCAGCAGGTTTTTGCTGTTTCCCGGCGCCAACACACCTGATTCTCATCTAATGGATCCAACAGTCGACCATTCATTTTGGTCAGGTGTGCTGGAGTGTGGAGATAACAGAAACCTGCAGGCAACCGTCCCTCTAAGACTGGAGTTTGACACCTGTGATTTAGAGAACGGTAAAAATTGACCAGAATCTGATCCATAGACCAGAAGGATTTCGCTCCAACTGGTTGTCATCTTTTATGACCTGTATTTTCTCTTCAGTTTACTGACTGGTCTGGTTTTCTGCTAACAGGAACGTTTTGACTAGGGGTGAAAAATTAATGCATAAACAAACATTGACATAGAGACTTTATAGACATAAAGACTTGGATGTCTAGAAATGTTCTCCTCTTAAACTCAGATAAGACTGAAGTAATTCTCGTTGGATCTGAAAAACTCAGAGCTAAATTTTCCGGTTTTGTAATGAACCTGGATGGCATTACTTTAGCTTCCAGTGCTACAGTGAGAAACCTTGGAGTAATATTTGACCCTGACCTGTCCTTGGCCCACATATTAAGCAGGTTACTAAAACAGCCTTCTTTCATTTACGTAATAAAGCCAAAATTAGGGACATTCTGTCTCAGAGTGATGCAGAAAAACTGGTTCACGCTTTTGTTACTTCGAGACTAGATTACTGTAACTCTCTATTACTGGGCTGTCCTAAATATGCCCTGAAAAGCCTTCAGCTGATCCAGAATTCTGCAGCCAGAGTCCTGACCAGAACCAGCAGGAGAGATCATATTTCTCCAGTTTTAGCCTCTCTTCATTGGCTGCCTGTTGGATCTAGAATAGAATTTAAAATCCTTCTCCTTACATATAAAGCCCTCCACAACCAGGCACCACTATATATCAAAGACCTCATAGTTCCTTATATACCAAGCAGCGTACTTCGTTCGCAGACTGCAGGCTTACTTGTGGTTCCTAGAGTCTCAAAGAGCCGAGCAGGAGGCAGAGCCTTTGGTTATCAGGCCCCTCTCTTATGGAATAAGCTCCCAGTTAGTGTTAGGGAAGCAGACACCCTCCCCACCTTTAAGACTAGGCTGAAGACTTATCTTTTTGATAAGTCCTATAGCTAGGGATGGTTAGCATCCCTTAGTTATGCTGCTATAGGTTTAGACTGCTGAGGGACATTTCCTGATACACTGAGCTTCTTTCTCTTTATCTCTTTCTTTTACCCCCCCCCCCCCCCCCCATAACAGTGTTGCATCATTAACATGTATGTCTCCTGTCTCAGCAGGTCTCCCTGGCCGGGAGTAGCAGTTCCTGTTGTCTGTTGTCTTTCTGTCCTCTTCCCCCCACACAGCAGAGGCAGATGGCTGCCTGTCCTGAGCCGGGTTCTGCCGGAGGTTTCCTTCCTGTTAAAAGGGAGTTTTTTCCTTCCCACTGTCGCCAGTGTGCTTGCTCAGGATGGGAGATGGAGTTGGACTCAACTCAATCTGTTGGTTTCCTTATATAGGCTGTTATGAATTGGCCTTCATTATGTTTTCCCCTCTGTCTGTAAAGCGTCTTGAGATGGCATTGCCGTGATTTGACGCTATATAAATAAAGTTGAATTGAAGTTGAATTACTGTTATTCAGATTGCAGAATATATACAAATTTTTAACTAAGGTCAAATATTGAAAACTCCATTATAAGTGTGGTGGTACGGAGATGATCTGACTTAAAAATTGCATTGTATAAGAAAATGTCTTGTCAATCAGCAGTGGAATAACATTATTTTGTTATTATTTAGTTGTCCCCCCCCCCACCCCACCTCCCTTTTTAAATTTTTGCCCAACTTTATCTTTGTCACTTTCAGACAAGTGTCAGACTGAAGAGCATGCTAATTATTTTTGTTTGCAAATACTGAAATAAAAATACACTATGGATCTCATGTCATTCGGTGAATTATTTTCAGGTTGACTAGCATGGCACTTACATAACCTAAGTGTAGTGAAAAACGTTATGCATAACACCATCATCTTCATCAGCTTGTGCAGCATTCTTCTTTGGACAATCAGCTCCAGCGGCTCCAGACTTACTCCAAGTACAGAACCTGATTTATGAGTAATAACAATAAGTGTAATAAAATATAAAAAAAAAAAAAATCTCTAAATATGAAAAGGCTGATTGCTCCGCTGCCTTTTTCCATTACTCACTATACCAACAGCCTATGTACGCTCACAGAGAATTACTGAATTGATGCTTCGCTCTTGGTAACGTTCCCACCAGAGGAATGATCCTGCCATTTTCTCATCTTTCTTTTGAGGAAAAACATCATCATACACTGCTGGATGTGATGACATAGACTGAGGACTGCTGCAGAATCATTTAGCTTTGCAAGATTTTAATGCTGTCTTACCATCTTGACTGTGTTAGATGGAGGCAGAACTTACCTGCCTGCACATTTAAATGATCATTCGTATGTCAGGTGCAGTCTATGTCTGCCTAACTACCTTAACCCACAGCCGGAAGGGTGTTATATGCATCCCAGAAGTGCTTCGTCACATCTCTGCTTTAAACATATGCACCATGAACATGTCATGCTCCACCATGAACATGTCAGGGTTACCTGTTTGGGTGCGTCATGCGTTCCCTCTCAGCTCCACCCTCCCTGATAGCTGCAGGTATGGTGGTGTGCGGCTCCTCAGCAGATGTACGTCTTGTCAGATGGGCCCCGGGCCTGATGCTGCACCTGGCCTTAGTGACTGGCACCTGCTCTTCTGTCGGTTGGCCATGTTTCAGCTTTTGTTCTGCTAGCAGCTGATTGGCCACCATGAGATCAGTGATCACCCTGGTCTTTGTCTGGACTGTAACACAACAGGATGGAAGCTGGTCCTGTGTTTGGCTGCAGGTGAAGATCTATTCACCATTATCAGCTTATTTTGACCGTTTCATCATGATGTCAGAATCGTCAAATATTTGAACAACTCTGATGTTATGACATTAACAAATCAGTTTTATTTCATTACTTTAGTTTAGGCAAGGCAGGTCAATCTGTCCAGCAAGCGGAGGTTCAGAGAGACATCAGAACAGAAAAAGAAAAAAGAACTTTTGATTAAAAAGATGAAGTTTTAAAATTCCAGCTTAAAAGAAAATGATGATTTGGGTGATCTGAGACTTTTTGGGATTTTCCTCCAGACATGTGGAGCATAGAAGCTGCATGCACATTCTCCATGTCTGCTTCTGACTCTAGGAAATGATAAAAGACCAAATCCAGATGACCTGAGAGAGTCTGGTAGGTTCATACTAGAGGTCTGTAATGTATTTTGGTCCTGAACCATTCAGAGCTTTATAGACTAGCTATGGAAGTTTAAAGCCTATCTTGTGATGCTGAAGGTGGTCTTCCTAGTCTGGAATATAAGAACAGAGGTGAGTCAAAAACACTGGAATGGTGGAATGATAATGAAGAGGTAAAAACAAATGTTTACCTGGAGCTGGGTGAATAGGAAGCCCCAGAGTGATCCTCTGGAACAGGGAAAATGAACTCCACAATCGAAAAAAAACCCAAGGTCCAAAACAGTCCGCGGTCCACACAAAAGACACGAAGGAGGGGAAGAAATCCAAGGGGCAAACAAGAGGCAAGGTCAGATTAAGACAGGGTTCAGCAACAGGTGGACAATCTCATACCAACAAGGATCAAGCAAAGTAGGTTGTTGGGGACAGGCTGGGTCAAGACCAGGTATTCTCTCAGAAACAGCCACATGAACTACGCTTGAAGATTGTGGAAAAAGAACGACCTCGCACCAAGCAGATCTAGGGCAGGTGTTAAATAGAGAGCAGCACAGGTGAAGATAATCTGCAATCAGACAGAGGAAGAATGCAGCTCATTAAGGGCAGAGCAGAAATCATGACAGGACACCCCCCCCCCCCCCCCAAATCAAGGGGTGGCACACGACGCCCCACGGGGCTGATCCGCATGCCGATGATCAAAGTCGAGGATAAAACCCTCATCCAGGACCAAGCGAGAGGAATCCAGGAATGCTCCTGACACCACGACCCCGATGACAACACCACGGGCGATTCACAGAGGGTTGGAGCCCTGTCAATGAGCAGGGGGGTGGAGGGGGTCTGGAAGGGGGGCAAAACCTTGAAGACAGAACAGGCTTGAGCTTGGAGACATGGAATGTGGGGTGAACACGCACAGCCAGTGTTCACAATCTTAGTGATAAGAAATGGACCCACAGAACGGGGTGCCAGCTTGTGACTCAACCTTGATGGTCTTGTAGAAAGCCATACCTTTTGACTGACAAGGAACCTTGGGGCATGGGAACGGTGACGATTGGCATTACGGGCATACACATGTTCGCACATGTCTGAATCCAGACTCTGAGACAGCGGTGCGCAGAGACGAGGGTTGCCCTTTCCTGCAATGAGAGATTTGGGGGTTGATTGCCATAAACATGAAAGGGGAACAGTCCTGTAGAACTTGATGGTAAACCATCGATGGCATACTCCACCCATGGTAATTTTTGACCGGGATTGTCCTTACAGAGGATCCACAACTTTGATTCAACCTCCTGATTCATCCTCTGTGTCCATCAGTTTGAGAATGAAAACCTGAAGAGAGACTCACCTAAACACCAAGAAGGGCACAAAATTCACTCCAAAAACGAGAGACAAACTGTAGTCCCCTATCCGACACAATATCTCGGGGGAACCTATGAAGCCGGAATATTTCCCGTGCCATAATTGCAGCAAGGCCAGGTGGAGAGGGCAACTTGGGAAGAGGAATGAGATGGGTCATCTTAGAAAATCTGTCAACCAATGTGACAACTGTATTATCTGAACATGAAGGCAGACCTGAGATAAAATCCATAGAGATATGGGACCATGGTTGCTGTGGAATATGTAAGGGCCTTAGAAGGCCCACTCGACTGCAGTGTAAGGAGTTGACTCTGGAACAGGTGGGGCAAGCTGACACAAACTCACGTGTCTCCTTCCTCAAAGTGAGCCACCAGAACCCTGACTGCACCATGGCGAGTGTCTTGGTGATACCTGGATGACAGAACAGTTTAGAACCATGACTGTAGCACCCTAGAAATCATGTTCTCAGGGACAAACAGGAGGTCACGAGGACATTGCGGTGGAGGTAGCCGTCTCTGATGGCTCCTCTTTAGAAGCTTCTCTATCCTGGTCAGTGATAACCTGGTCTTTGGAGGGAGAATGTAATCCTGGGCTTGTTCACTGATTGGGGTAGTAGATTACTGAAACAATCTAGAAAGCATCTGGTTTACTGTTCTTGTTACCTGGTCGATAGGCAAGGGTGAAGTCAAAACAACTGAAAAACAGTGACCATCTGGCTTGCCGTGTGTTCAGTCTGTTTAGGTACTCCAAGTTCTTATGATCTGTCCACACTTTGAATGGATGCTTAGACCCCTCCAACCAGTGCCTCCATTCTTCAAGAGCCAGCTTGATAGCCAACAGTTCTTGGTCTCCCACATCAATTTCTGTCTGAAACTAAAAGGTGACAGGAAAAGAACGCACAAGGGTGTAATCTGGCATCGTCTGCATACCTTTGCGACGGCACCAACCCCAGTCTCCGAGGCATCTACCTCCACCACAAAAGGATTAGAGGGGTCCGGAAGACATAGAATGGGGGCAGAAGTCAAGTGGCTCTTAAGCCTCTCAAAAGCCTGAGCAGCTTCCGAAAACCACTTGAATTGAGTCCTTGTGGACGTGAGCTCATGGAGAGGGGCTGCCACTGTACTGTAACCCTTAAAGCGACGATAACAGTTGGCGAACGCAAGAAACCTCTGTAGCTTCTTAACATTTGATGGTGTGGACCACTCCACCACAGCAGTCACTTTAGAAGGATCAATGCTTATCTTGCCTGGGGCTAAGACCCAGAAACGATACACATGACTGATGAAATTCACATTTCTCTGCCTTTACAAATAGTTTATTCTGGAGAAGCTGAAGAAAAACCTCACGAACATGCTTGATATGGGAAGATAAGTCCTTAAAGATCAAAATGTCATCAAAGTAGACAAAGACAAATCTATCCAGCAGGCAGAGGGGACCTGTTCTTGATAGTGATGTCATTAAGCCCACGGTAGCCGATGAGGCCCCCATCCTTTTTGCCAACAAAGAAGAATCCTGCACCAGCTGGGGATGAGGATTTCCTGATTATACCAGCTTTTAGGGAGTCAGAAGTATATTCATCCATATCAGTACACTCAGGACCTGACAGGGAGCACAGACAACCCCTAGGAGGGGTTGTCCCATGTTGAAGGTCAATGGCACAGTCATACTGCCTGTGGAGGGGAAGAGAGGAGGCCTTAGATTTGTTGAATACTTCACATAGATCATGATAAACCTCCGGGACCTTAGATAAGTTCGGATAGGTAGGGTTCTCAAAGGAGGACAAAGTTGTGACAGGAGCTTCTCGCAGGCAGTCTGTGGAGCAGAATGGACTCCAAGTCTGAACCTCACCAGTGACCCAGTTGAGGACAGGATTGTGCCTGATGAGCCAAGGACGTCCCAAGATTATGGAAATCTCTGATGACTGCACCAGCAGAAATGTGATCCTTTCATGGTGGTTTCCTGAAATAATTGCAAATACAGGTTTGGTGCAGTGAGTTATTTGTTATATGACATGCCCATCAATAGCATGGATCTCATGTTGTTCCCTGAGAGGCTCCAGTTCTAGCTGAAGTCTGTGAGCCAAAACAAAGCTCATAAAGTTGCCATCTGACCCAGAGTCAAAGAAAACAGGGAAACTCTTTGGAAAAACAAGGGAACCTGATGGTGCACTGATTGTGAGGGGGGCCCAAAAAAACAAAAAAAACAAACAAAAAAAAAAAAAACGTCCTCGGCCCTTTTACTGGGCAGTTGAGAGCACGATGATTCTTCTCTCCACAATAAAAACATAAATGATTCCTGAACCTTCTCTCCCTTTCTTCAGGGGAGAGCCTCATTCTTCCCATCTGCATGGGCCTCTCTGCACCTCCAGGATGGGGTGAGGGAGCTTGTGGAACACTGTCTGGTTTAACCTGAATGGTAGAGGCTCTTTGATGGTAAAAAAGACTTCTCTCACCTGCGCTCAATAGACGTTGATCAATGCGAGTGGCCAACTGCTCCAACGCCTTGAGCGTCCTGGGGGAATCACAGGTACAGATCTCATACTTGATATCCTTTGACAGACCTTGGTAGAAGATATCAAACAGGGCTTCATTATGCCACTGATATTAAGGTCTCAAGGCATGAAAATTGATAAAGTCTGTTATGGGTCCAGACCCTTGTTTGAGTGAAAACAGCATCATGGCAGTCTCCCTTTCGGGACAAATGTTATCAAAAACCCTCATCTCATCTGAGAACTCACAAAATGATAGACAGCAACCAGAGTCATTCTCCCATTCAGAAGTTCCCCACTGCTTAGCCTTACCAGATAAAGGAGAGATGACATACGCCACCTTGGGCTGTTCTGAAGGGAAGACAGAAGTTCAAAATGCAGAGATCACTGGGTCAAGAATGATCTGCATTGTTCCAGATCACCATCAAAATGCTCTGGCAGTGGCATCCTAAGTTCACTACTAGCGCAGGCTATGGTTGTGACAGGGGAATGGCCAGGCATTGTGACAGGGGAGTTAGTTGAAGCCTGGGAGGCCACAGAAGTAGAAAGCCCCATTTAAACTTCCTGAACATTACCGTCTAGACCAGCAATGGAAGATTCCACCTTCAAACACCAATCCTGAAGTGGCTGTGGGTTCAAATTGGCGAGATCGTACTGTAAGGATTACGAAGTCAGAACCCAAAACTCATCCAACAGTGGAGGTAAAACAGATTTATTGTTCAAAAAACAAAGAAAACGTTTTGAAGGTGGTCTTGCTAGTCTGGTCATCAGGAGGTTTGGAATACAAAAAAACAGAGATGAGTCAAAAACAGGGGTGGAATGATAATGAAGAGGCCAAAACAAATGTTTACCAGGAGCTGGGTGAATAGGAAGCCCCAGAGTGATACTCCAGAGCAGGGAAAATTATCTACACAATCCAAAATCTCAAGGTCACGGTTCACACAAAAGACACAAAGGAAAGGAAGAAATCCAAGGGCCGAACAAGAGGAGAGGTCAGATTCAGGCAGGGTTCAGCAACAGGTGGTCAATCTCATACCAACAAGGATCAAGCAAAGACGGTTGTTGGGGACAGGCTGGGTCAAGACCAGGTATTCTCTGAGAAACAGCCACATGAACTACACTTGAACACTGTGGGGAAAAAGAGCGACCTCGCACCAACCAGATCTAGGGCAGGTGTTGAATAGAGAGCAGCACAGGTGAAGATAATCTGCAATCAGACAGGGGAAGAATGCAGCTCGTTAAGGGCAGAGCAAGAATCATGACAGTGAACAGGCATCTAAAGGGCCCCATTTATAAAACTGTGTATCAACGATGACTACAGATGGCGTACGTATGGAAACAAGAAATGTGTCCAAAAAAAACTTCCTGATTTTTAAGGCAGTGCGCACGTTCCATACCTATTTCTCTTCATAACTCAGGATTAACACTAAATTTGGTGCACAAGAGGGAACATCTGGCCATGCCCACATGTT
The DNA here is from genome assembly GCF_933228915.1 of Telmatherina bonti. Classification (NCBI taxonomy): domain Eukaryota; kingdom Metazoa; phylum Chordata; class Actinopteri; order Atheriniformes; family Telmatherinidae; genus Telmatherina; species Telmatherina bonti. The sequence continues at coordinate 1,385,727 of NC_136633.1, forward strand.
GGCTACTAAAGGTCCACACACACGATACATTTCTGACTCCAGTTTAATTACTGGGAACATCCTGGTGTTCCTGTATGTCCCTGCTGGGTTGCAGTCCTGCAGCTGTGGTTGGAGAGGGGAGGCCAGTGATTCCACCTTGTGCCCCACAGCAGGCGTGTCCTTGCAAGGACACAATAACTACCATCAAGGAGGAGGTGCAGAAGATGGAAGGACAAAAACCACCCTGACAGAAATTAGACTAAAAGATAAACTTGTGTTGCATTACTTCTATACGTAAAGCAGCAGTTTGGTTCCAGCTTGAGGAATGGTTGGAGGTTGGGAATGTTGGAGGCCTAGGACGGTTGGAGGTCGGGAAGGTTTGAGGTCGGGAAGGTTTGAGGTCAAGATGGTTTAAGGTCTGGGATGGTCTGAGGTCAGGGACAGTTGGAGGTTGGGAAAAGTTGGAGGTCTGAGACAACAGCACTGGTCTCTGGTGAACGTGACACATTTCCATTTAGTGCCATGTTATGTAGCAGATGCCTTCACTGCCTTTGCAGGTGTGTAACAGGTTTCCTCCAGTGCATCGAGGATCCTCCACCTGGCTCCATCAGCCCGACAGCTGCTACACCCCGAGAATGTGGAGAACATAGTTCTGTTATTTTGCTCTAGGTGGGAAAAAGCCCAGGCACCCAAATCAGCCTAATGATGGGTAGCTGTCATGGCAACCATGTCATTTTAATTGCAATTATTCATCTTCATGTTCATCTTCTGCCGCTTATCCGGGGTCGGGTCGCGGGGGCAGCAGCCTCAGCAGGGAAGCCCAGACTTCCCTCTCCCCAGCCACATTTGCCAACTCTGCAGGGGGGATCCCGAGGCGTTCCCAGGCCAGCCGAGAGATATAATCCCTCCAGTGTGTCCTGGGTCTTCCCCGGGGTCTCCTCCCAGAGGGACGTGCCTGGAACACCTCACCAGGGAGGTCCAGGAGGCATCCTGACCAGATGCCCGAGCCACCTCAACTGGTTCCTCTCGATGTGGAGGAGCAGCGGCTCTACTCTGATCTCCTCCCGGATGAGCTCCTCACCCTATCTCTAAGGGAGAGCCCGGCCACCCTGTGGAGGAAACTCATTTCAGCCGCCTGTATACGAGATCTCCTTCTTTCGGTCACGACCCACAGCTCATGACCATAGGTGAGGGTAGGAACGTAGATCGACTGGTAAATCGAGAGCTTCGCCTTCTGGCTCCGCTCCTACTTCACCACGACAGACCGGCACAGAGTCCGCATTACTGCAGACGCCGCACCGATCCATCTGTCCATCTCACGCTCCATCCTTCCCTCACTCGTGAACAAGACCCCAAGATATTTAAACTCCTCCACTTGAGGCAGGACCTCACTCCCAACCCGGAGAGGGCAATGGTCTCAGATTTGGAGGTGCTGATTCTCATCCCAGCCGCTTCACACTCAGCCACGAATCGCTCAAGCGAGAGCTGGAGATCACGACCAGATGAAGCCAACAGGACCACGTCATCTGCAAAAAGCAGGAACCCAATCCTGAGGCCAGCAAGTCGGATCCCCTCAACACCTCGGCTGCGCCTAGAGATTCTGTCCATATAAGTTATGAACAGAATCGGTGATAAAGGGCAGCCTTGGTGGAGTCCAACCCTCACCGGAAACGAATCCGACTTACTACCGGCAATGTGGACCAAGCTCTGACATCTGTCGTACAGGGACCGGACAGCCCTTACAAGGGAGTCCGGTACCCCATACTCTCGGAGTACCCCATACTCTCGGAGTACCCCCCACAGGAGCCCCCGGGGGACACGGTCAAACGCCTTCTCCAGGTCCACAAAGCACATGTCGACTGGTTGGGCAAACTCCCATGCCCCCTCCAGGACCCCAAAGAGGGTATAGAGCTGGTCCACTGTTCCGTGACCAGGACGAAAACCACAATGCTCCTCCTCAATCCGAGATTTGACTATCCGGCGGACCCTCCTCTCCAGGACCCCTGAAAAGACCTTACGAGGGAGGCTGAGGAGTGTGATTCCCCTGTAATTGGAACACACCCTCCGGTCCCCCTTCTTAAAAAGGGGGACCACCACCCCAGTCTGCCAATCCAGCGGCACTGCCCCCGATGTCCACGTGATGCTGCAGAGGCGTGTCAGCCAGGACAGCCCCACAGCATCCAGAGCCTTAAGGAACTCCGGGCGGATCTCATCCACCCCCGGGGCCTTGCTGCCAAGGAGCTTTTTAACCACCTCAGCGACTTCAGCCCCAGAGATAGGAGAGTCCACCCCTGAGTCCTCCAGCTCTGCTTCCTCATCGGAAGACGTGTTGGTAGGATTGAGGAGGTCTTCGAAGTATTCCTTCCACTGACCCACAACGTCCCGAGTTGAGGTCAGCAGCTCCCCACCTCCACTGTACACAGTGTTGATGGAGCACTGCTTCCCCCTCCTGAGCCACCGGATGGTGGACCAGAATCTCCTCGAAGCCGTCCGGAAGTCTTTCTCCATGGCCTCGCCGAACTCCTCCCATGCCCGAGTTATTGCCTTGGCGATAGCCGAAGCCGCATGCCGCTTGGCCTGTCGGTACCCATCAGCTGCCTCCAGAGTCCCACAGGCCAAGAAGGCCCGATAGGACTCCTTCTTCAGCTTGACGGCATCCCTCACTGCTGGTGTCCACCAACGAGTCCTGGGATTACCGCCACGACAGGCACCACTGACCTTACAGCCACAGCTCCGGCCGGCCGCCTCAGCAATAGAGGCACGGAACACAGCCCATTCGGACTCAATGTCCCCCGCCTCACTCGGGACATGGTTGAAGCTCTACTGAAGGTGGGAGTTGAAGCTCGCTCTGACGGGGGACTCAGCCAGACGTTCCCAGCAGACCCTCACAACACGTTTGGGCCTGCTAGATCTGACCGGCTTCCTCCCCCACCACCTGAGCCAACTCACCACCAGGTGGTGATCAGTTGAAGCTCCGCCCCCCTCTTCACCCGAGTGTCCAAGGCATGTGGCCACAGGTCCGACGATACGACTACAAAATCCATCATCGAACTGCGGCCCAGGGAGTCCTGATGCCAGGTGTACATATGGACACTCTTATGTTGGAACATGGTGTTCGTTATGGACAATCTATGACGAGCACAGAAGTCCAATCACAAAACACCATTTGGGTTCAGAGGGGGGGGGGGGGGGGGGGACCATGCCTCCCAATCACTCCCCTCCAGGTCTCGCTGTCATTGCCCACGTGAGCATTGAAATCCCCCAGCAGAACAATGGAGTCCCCAGAAGGAGCACCCTCCAGCACTCCCTCCAAGGACTCCAGAAAGGGTGGGTACTCTGAACTGCTGTTCGGTGCATAGGCACAGACAACAGTCAGGACCCGTCCCCCCACCCGGAGGCGGAGGGAAACTACCCTTTCATCCACCGGGGTAAACCCCAACGTGCAGGCACCAAGCTGGGAGCTGATGAGAATGCCCACACCTGCTCGGCGCCTCTCACCATGAGCAACTCCAGAGTGGAAGAAGGTCCAGTCCCTCTCGAGGGTTCTGGTTCCAGAGCCCAAGCCATGCGTCGAGGTGAGTCCAACTATATCTAGTCGGAACCGCTCAACCTCACACACAAGCTCAGGCTCCTTCCCCACCAGAGAGGTGACGTTCCACGTCCCTAGAGCCAGCTTCTGCAGCCGGGGATCGGACCGCCAGGGTCCCTGCCCCTTGCTGCCGCCCAGCTCACATTGCACCCGACCCTTACAGCTCCTCCCGCAGATGGTGAGCCCACGGGAGGTGGGGCCCATGTAACCCCCCCCCCCCCGTGATTACTCTGGGCCCCCCCCTGGGGTGCCCGCCCCCCAGTTTGGGAACCGCTGACTTATTGTATGAACAGGCTTCATAACATGTGGAACGACTTCATTTCAGAATATGTTTTGCTGGTAGACGTTCTGATTAACATTCTTGATACAGATTTGCTCCTGCTGGAGGATCAATATCTAATATATATTTCCTTCAATTTGGTAAATAATGTTATTGTGCAACATTTTATGTGAAAGTTATATTTGATTTTGCATAAATGACACAACTTTCACACCATTTCTTTGGTTTTATGTTCTGCAGTTGGCGTTGCCATTTTCTGTTTCTCCAGGTGTTGTGCACACGGCAGGTCAGAGTTGGTGTGGAAGTACGGACATTTTACCTGGTTAATGGTTTTTTGGTCCGAGTCCATCGCTCCACCTAGATTTCTGGCCTGGTTGGTGGTTTTTAGGTCTGAGTCCATTGCTCCACCCAGATTTCTGGCCTGGTTGGTGGTTTTTAGGTCCGAGTCCATCGCTCCACCCAGATTTCTGGTTGGTGGTTGGAGGTTTTCATTTTGATTAGAGACAGATCGTTAACGTAACTGGTTTAACTGGGAACAGCTCAGTATCATGACTCGTTTAATTAGGAACAGGGGCCTCATTTATAAAGCTGTTGCACACACAAAACCCGACGTATGCCAATAATAGTCAACTTTTGGGATTTTTAAAACCACAACTTGGCAGTAAAATGTTCCTACCTTTAAACTAACTCTGACCTACAAGGAGAACATGCTGGCACATGTTATTTCAAGATATAACTGGCTCAGAAAAACTTGATCGAGACGGAAATTTCAGAGAAATTATTGACTACATTGACTGTGAACAGGCTAGTCTCACAAATGGTTTGTATAGATTCTGAAACAAAATAATGCCTCTGTTGTCCTGTTTGCAGGGTTTTGCATTTCTGCGGCATGTTCCTACCTTTATGCATTTGTTTGTAAATCTTAAGCAAAATTGCACAGTTCTTCTGCAATAGACTATATCTGCATTCCACACCTAGAACTGTGCAAAAACTAAATATTGCAATAAAAAAATATATGCTAATGGAAACACGTTTACAAATATAAAAAAGCTCTCAAATATGTTCAGTGGAAACACCAGCAAATCATGATTGTTATTTGTCGAAACACACAAATACTGCTTTTTTTCTGCAAAAAAATGTCATGAAAATGCAGCTTATGAAGCTTTTGTCCTGTTTGTATGTTATTTTTAACATTAAATAATTTTCAGTGAAACCTGACTCTTCTCTTGGACTGATTAATATGTGTAGTGTGAAATTTGTTAACAGAAACTAAACTGAAACATTTTTATCAATGTGCATTTTTCACTGGATAAATACTAGACTGGACTAAACAATAGCAAAATAACTAACCAATAGCAAAAACTGGGAGTTCATTAGTGCATTTTCTTGTACTAACAAGGACAAGCTGAAAATGTAGTTCACTAAATAAAGACTGGGCTAAAATCTATGGACATTTTAGTTCATTAACAAAGACAAGACCAAAATTATGTTATAATATAATGTAATTCAGTCAAATCTCTTCCTCTTCCATGGCTCTCTGCCACTCTCACACAGTGACCAACCTAACTTACGTTAGCTTCTTAGCATGTAGCTACTTGTTGATGGAATGTTGTGTGAAGTTGAATTTATGCTAACTATGCTAACGTTGTACTGGTCGGTGAAATTATGTTTTCAGTTGGACTGCAAGTTTAATTGAAGCAGACAGAATTACGAGCTGAAATAGGAGCTACAAGTAAACTATGTTAACACAAAACACCTGGGCAGCTCACTACACACAGATTCAAACAAAAAACTATAACCTACTAAAAAATATATATACATCAAATAACACGACACGTTTAGTTCAAAAACACTTCAACCTAAATCTTCATATGTGAAATTGCCTGAATGGGGTATGAAAGTAAAGTTAATAATTTGTTTGTTTGTTTGTTTTTTTTTTAGGTTTTTTTTTTATGTCTGGAGTCGCCAGAGATTTGTGACATCAAAATGGGGTTCCAGGCTGAAAAAAACAAACAAAAAAAACAAAAAAACAAAAAAGAGAACCGCTGCATTCAGAGTCTGCATCCCAATGTATTTTTTGGTGACATAAAATATTGTTTGTTTGTGTTTAGGTCACCATAACAAGGACATTTGATTTGAATTTGTCATCACATAGATTATTATTTCTGCATACAATGTGATGGTTACGTTTTAGAATGACTTTGAAATGTATTAATAAATGTAGTTTTTGCAGAAAGTAAAGTTTTGTTGAGTTAAAAAAAAAGGGCCAGTATGCTTTACATCTTCACTTAGATCTTCTGCTATCCTGTATCTATTCTGACACTGTGTTCATTTCTGTTCCAAAACAAAGTGTTTATTTCTGCTGTAAACATGTTTATTTTTCTATTGTAAGCATGTTTATTTCTGCTGCAAACATGTTTATTCCTGCTGGAAACATGTTTATTCCTGCTGTAAACATGTTTATTCCTGCTGTAAATATGTTTATTTCTGCTGTAAACGTGTTTATTTCTGCTGCAAACATGTTTATTCCTGCTGGAAACATGTTTATTCCTGCTGTAAACATGTTTATTCCTGCTGTAAATATGTTTATTTCTGCTGTAAACATGTTTATTCCTGCTGTAAACGTGTTTATTCCTGCTGTAAACATGTTTATTCCTGCTGTAAACATGTTTATTCCTGCTGTAAACGTGTTTATTCCTGCTGTAAACATGTTTATTCCTGCTGTAAACATGTTTATTCCTGCTGTAAACATGTTTATTCCTGCTGTAAATATGTTTATTTCTGCTGTAAACATGTTTATTCCTGCTGTAAACATGTTTATTCCTGCTGTAAATATGTTTATTTCTGCTGTAAACATGTTTATTCCTGCTGTAAACATGTTTATTCCTGCTGTAAATATGTTTATTTCTGCTGTAAACATGTTTATTCCTGCTGTAAATATGTTTATTTCTGCTGTAAACATGTTTATTCCTGCTGTAAACTTGTTTATTCCTGCTGTAAACGTGTTTATTCCTGCTGTAAACATGTTTATTCTTGCTGTAAACATGTTTATTCCTGCTGTAAACGTGTTTATTCCTGCTGTAAACATGTTTATTCCTGCCGTAAACATGTTTATTCCTGCTGTAAACATGTTTATTCCTGCTGTAAATATGTTTATTTCTGCTGTAAACATGTTTATTCCTGCTGTAAACGTGTTTATTCCTGCTGTAAACATGTTTATTTCGGCTGTGAAGTCGGTCTTTTTAACATGGGAGTCTATGGGGATTCGGGCTGTTTTGCAGCCCCTAGTGGATGAAGGGGGCACTGCAGTTTTATGCACTCCACACAGGCTTCACTTTTAACCGCCGGAGGTTGCCGCTTTGCCCTGAGCAGGAATCATCAGAGGAGTGTGAGAAATGAATTGTTGCAGCTCAGACGAGTGTGAGGAACATTATTATGCTAATAATTAGGAGCGACTGGCAGCTTTACAATGCTTCAGACATTTTGGTATTGTAGTTTCCCCACTGTAGCCGTCTGCAGTTGATTGCAAACAAAAGCACAGCTTCTGTTCATTATCAACATATCTGTTATGAATTATGACCAATATAGCTCCAAGACTGAGGGAAGTTTCCAGGAAGGATGTAGGGAGAGGACATGGAAATGCCTCGGAAAGACAGAAACCAGCATTTCTCTCCAGTAAAGGAGCTTCACTGCTGAATCATGTGTTCTCACATCTAAATGAAGACATTATGTACACACAATTTACAGCAATGCCTGGAGCATCATAAAAGCCTCCTCAGTTTTATTTGCCTTGTCACAAATCATGTGCACCATTCTGGGACACTTGACCCTGCAGCTGTCCGTTTAACAGCTCGCTGTCCGGTTCATGCTTGCATTCCACTCCAGGAATCTGAGTCTGACGAATGTCCTGTTGTAAAGTGGAGAGCATATGTTTATGTTAGGGGAGAGCATCACCATCCATCCAGCTATCTATCCACCTGGACGTCTGCAGGAGCTGGCAGAGCTGGGACAAACGTGTGTTTCAGTTCCAGATGCGTCTGAGCCAGGCCCATAATTCAGCGCAGACCTCTGAGATCAAGGCATTTCCTCTTAACCCCTGCAACCCCCCACCCCCCAACAACCGTCCCAGCTTTCATTAAACCCTGGTATGGCTGAAAGCTGGGCCGGTGGCTGATGTCCACGCTGGTTATATCTGCAGGCTGACTGGTTTCCCATCTGGGATGGAGGAAATGAGGCAGTGGGACCATAAGCTAAGAAAAGATTGTTTTTAGAATCAAGGCAGTGCACATTCTTGACTTCTGAGTGCTAATATTGGATGTCTGGGGGATGACGACGGAGTGCAAACACAGACCGACACACGAAAAGGTAAAACAAAAGACAAAGTCTGTCCCAAAACTGTGCAGTGCCATGATATCTAAATTTCAATGATGTTGTGTTTGTCCTTCTCTGACAGGCTGAAAATGGCCCAACGGTATTTCTCCTGCTATGAACTGAAAGGAAAAGAAATGCTGAGTCGGAAGTGGCGGGTGCGCTTCGGGCAGCCGTGTGTGTGGATGTGGCTGTTTCTGATTGGATGCTGCATGTGTCTGGGAAGTGTAGGTGTGAGTGTGTCCTGAGGAAAAGGTCAGTAGATCGCCTTTATTTGTTTCTCCCCTCATCTTCTCCTTCTCTTCCCACACCACAGCGGGGATGAACCACATCACATGGGAGGTCGGTTTGAAGTGTCGCGGCCAGCCACCCCCCCCCCCCCACTCAAATATGCTTCTGATGACAGACACAGCTTCGACCTGTTCATGACGCGTCATCGTCTGCAGCTGCTCCGCCCACTGAACATCGTCTAACCGGATGAAAGAGTGAGGTATGGCGATTCCTAGAGGCTTGTGAGAGGGGTGGAAAGGTCAGAGATGAGCTGCTGTTTGACCTTCTCGCTGCGCCGACGTACGTGCAGCTTTGTGACATTCCATCAAAAAGAAAAGTGGAGGGATGAAAGGCCTCCACCTTGTACACCTCAAAAACATGAACGTTACATCAACGGCTGTGTCCACTGAGGTAAAGCCATGAGCCGTCCCAAAGCTCCTCTTAATCCAAACTGGATCCCAGTTTTCCCAGTACATTCCCACACAGCGTCCTCTTTCTATTCTGGGGTTTGTAAAACCAGTCATCATACCGACCTGTTCCCTGTAAAACCAGTCATCTTACTGACCTGTTCCCTGTAAAACCAATCATCTTACCGACCTGTTCCCTGTAAAACCAGTCATCTTACCGACCTGTTCCCTGTAAAACCAGTCATCTTACTGACCTGTTCCCTGTAAAACCAGTCATCTTACCGACCTGTTCCCTGTAAAACCAGTCATCATACCGACCTGTTCCCTGTAAAACCAGTCATCTTACCGACCTGTTCCCTGTAAAACCAGTCATCTTACCGACCTGTTCCCTGTAAAACCAGTCATCTTACCGACCTGTTCCCTGTAAAACCAGTCATCTTACTGACCTGTTCCCTGTAAAACCAGTCATCTTACCGACCTGTTCCCTGTAAAACCAGTCATCTTACCGACCTGTTCCCTGTAAAACCAGTCATCTTACTGACCTGTTCCCTGTAAAACCAGTCATCTTACTGACCTGTTCCCTGTAAAACCAGTCATCTTACTGACCTGTTCCCTGTAAAACCAGTCATCTTACTGACCTGTTCCCTGTAAAACCAGTCATCTTACTGACCTGTTCCCTGTAAAACCAGTCATCTTACCGACCTGTTCCCTGTAAAACCAGTCATCTTACCGACCTGTTCCCTGTAAAACCAGTCATCTTACCGACCTGTTCCCTGTAAAACCAGTCATCTTACTGACCTGTTCCCTGTAAAACCAGTCATCTTACCGACCTGTTCCCTGTAAAACCAGTCATCTTACCGACCTGTTCCCTGTAAAACCAGTCATCTTACCGACCTGTTCCCTGTAAAACCAGTCATCTTACTGACCTGTTCCCTGTAAAACCAGTCATCTTACTGACCTGTTCCCTGTAAAACCAGTCATCTTACTGACCTGTTCCCTGTAAAACCAGTCATCTTACCGACCTGTTCCCTGTAAAACCAGTCATCTTACTGACCTGTTCCCTGTAAAACCAGTCATCTTACTTACCTGTTCCCTGTAAAACCAGTCATCTTACCGACCTGTTCCCTGTAAAACCAGTCATCTTACTGACCTGTTCCCTGTAAAACCAGTCATCTTACTTACCTGTTCCCTGTAAAACCAGTCATCTTACTTACCTGTTCCCTGTAAAACCAGTCATCTTACCGACCTGTTCCCTGTAAAACCAGTCATCTTACTGACCTGTTCCCTGTAAAACCAGTCATCTTACCGACCTGTTCCCTGTAAAACCAGTCATCTTACCGACCTGTTCCCTGTAAAACCAGTCATCTTACCGACCTGTTCCCTGTAAAACCAGTCATCTTACCGACCTCTTCCCTGTAAAACCAGTCATCTTACCGACCTGTTCCCTGTAAAACCAGTCATCTTACCGACCTGTTCCCATTAAAACCAGTCATCTTACTGACCTGTTCCCTGTAAAACCAGTCATCTTACCGACCTGTTCCCTGTAAAACCAGTCATCTTACTGACCTGTTCCCTGTAAAACCAGTCATCTTACCGACCTGTTCCCTGTAAAACCAGTCATCTTACCGACCTGTTCCCTGTAAAACCAGTCATCTTACCGACCTGTTCCCTGTAAAACCAGTCATCTTACTGACCTGTTCCCTGTAAAACCAGTCATCTTACCGACCTGTTCCCTGTAAAACCAGTCATCTTACTGACCTGTTCCCTGTAAAACCAGTCATCTTACCGACCTGTTCCCTGTAAAACCAGTCATCTTACCGACCTGTTCCCTGTAAAACCAGTCATCATACTGACCTGTTCCCTGTAAAACCAGTCATCTTACCGACCTGTTCCCTGTAAAACCAGTCATCTCACCGACCTGTTCCCTGTGAAACCAGTCATCTTACTGACCTGTTCCCTGTAAAACCAGTCATCTTACCGACCTGTTCCCTGTAAAACCAGTCATCTTACTGACCTGTTCCCTGTAAAACCAGTCATCTTACCGACCTGTTACCAGTTAAACCAGTCAATCAATCAATCAATCAAATTTTATTTATAAAGCGCTTTACAACAACCTTAGTTGACCAAAGTGCTGAACAAAGATAAAAACAACTAAAAATATAAAAGCAGTTCATTCGCATGTAAAAATCTCAACAGCCAAAGGCTGATCTAAACAGATGAGTCTTTAGCCTTAAACAGAGGCAGGTCCATGATGGAGCGTAACTCCAGAGGCAGAGAGTTCCAGAGTTTGGGCCCTGCCACTGCGAAGGTTACAATCAGCCTTGCTTCCTCCAACATTGCTGCTTGCCACACCCCTAATCAGTTCACTGCTCTCACCTGCCTCTGGCACCTGTTCACAATCCCCATCAGTTCAGCCTGCGTATATATGCAGCCTCCACCATTCACTCACTGCCAGATTGTCATTGCTCTCATGCCTGACCTTCCAGCAGTCCGACCACAATTGCCTGCCCGTTACCGACCTGATCCGTCCCCGACTTCCGCTTCCTGCCTTGCCCTTTGAGTCTGCTCCCCAGTGGTTACCGGGTTTCTGTCCTGGAGGACCCCCAACCGTGAGTTGTGGATCTTCACTCACCTTGTTGTGCTGGGTGGCTACTCTGTCGGCCCAGAGGAAAGTTGCTCTGCTCTGCTCATTGGGAACCAGAGTTCAACTCCAGCACTGAACCTCACCAAGTGGCTAAAATAAAGACTGTTAACCTGCCTAGATCTCTTGTGCTGCTTTTGGGTCCTTTCTCCGATCATTTCAGCGAAGGCCTGATCGCCCCACTGTTTACACCTAGACCGAGGGACCACCAGGAGGTGCTGATCAGAGGAGCGCAAGGCTCTGCTGGGCTGGTGAGGAGTCAGGAGGTCACAAAGGTACGGAGGTGCAAGGCCATGGTTGGAGCAGAGAACAAACAAAAGGATTTCTAATTGAATTCTGAACTGAAGCGGGAGCCAGTGTAGAGAGAACAGTACTGGGGAGATATGGTCATGTTTGCGTGTGTTGGTGAGAAGGCGGGCAGCTGCATTCTGCACAAGCTGTAGATGGTGCAGAGAAGCCTGGCTGAGTGCAATGTAGAGGGCGTTGCAATAGTCCAAACGTGAACTGATGAAGGCGTGGATGGCTGTTTCGAGGTCTTGATGAGTGAGAAAGGATTTGACTTTGGCCAACTGGCGAAGCTGAAAAAAGCTTGCCCTGACCACAGAGTCTATTTGTTTATTGAGTCTGAGATGATTGTCCAAAGTCACTCCAAGATTCCTAACTGTCTGACTGAGATGGTTGGTGAGAGGTGTGAACAATGGAGCTGCATTTGCTGGGCTGGGGGCACCAAAGAGGATAAATTCAGATTTTGACTCATTCAGACAGAGGAAGTTTTGTGATAGCCACTGCTTAATGTCATCCAGACACCTGTGTGTCTGAGGAGTTCTGGGAAACTGGCAGATAGATTTGGAGATCGTCTGCATACAAGTGGAATGAGACATTATGGCGGGATATCACAGAGCCGAGGGGCAACATATAGAAAGAGAACAGAACAGGGCCAAGAATAGAACCCTGTGGCACACCGGAAGACATAGGAGCTAAAGATGAAGAGAGGTCATTAATCATTACTGAGAAAGATCTATCAGTCAGGTATGACTTGAAACATTGAAGCACAGGTCCCTGAAGACCCACTTGCTGGGCTAAGCGAGTGAGAAGGACAGAGTGGTCCACTGTGTCAAATGCTGCGGTAAGATCAAGCATTACCAACAGCGCAGGTTGCTTTAAATCCAGGGAGAGCAAGTCATCTTACCGACCTGTTCCCAGTTAAACCAGTCATCTTACTGACCTGTTTACAATTAACTTATTTAGTTGTCAAATGTTTTGGAACGGTTGGTTAAATTAACTAGGAATGCAGTAATCTGTAGAACAAAATATATTTATAAACAGGAACTCGATGATTAAGGTCGGCAATTTGAGGGTTATTTAGGTAGACAGAATAAGGTAAGCACTAGGGTTAAGGGTTAGGGTTTAACAGCCTGACTGTCCACCACTCTGGTCCTTAGTAACAGCCTGACTGTCCACCACCTTGGTCCTTAGTAACAGCATGTCTGTCCACCACCCTGGTCCTTAGTAACAGCCTGTCTGTCCACCACCTTGGTCCTTAGTAACAGCATGTCTGTCCACCACCCTGGTCCTTAGTAACAGCCTGACTGTCCACCACCCTTGTCCTTAGTAACAGCCTGACTGTCCACCACCTTGGTCCTTAGTAACAGCATGTCTGTCCACCACCCTGGTCCTTAGTAACAGCCTGTCTGTCCACCACCTTGGTCCTTAGTAACAGCATGTCTGTCCACCACCCTGGTCCTTAGTAACAGCCTGACTGTCCACCACCTTGGTCCTTAGTAACAGCATGTCTGTCCACCACCCTGGTCCTTAGTAACAGCCTGACTGTCCACCACCCTGGTCCTTAGTAACAGCATGTCTGTCCACAACCTTGGTCCTTAGTAACAGCCTGACTGTCCACCACCTTGGTCCTTAGTAACAGCCTGACTGTCCACCACCTTGGTCCTTAGTAACAGCCTGACTGTCCACCACCCTTGTCCTTAGTAACAGCCTGACTGTCCACCACCCTTGTCCTTAGTAACAGCCTGACTGTCCACCACCTTGGTCCTTAGTAACAGCCTGACTGTCCACCACCCTGGTCCTTAGTAACAGCCTGACTGTCCACCACCTTGGTCCTTAGTAACAGCCTGACTGTCCACCACCTTGGTCCTTAGTAACAGCCTGACTGTCCACCACCCTGGTCCTTAGTAACAGCCTGACTGTCCACCACCTTGGTCCTTAGTAACAGCCTGACTTTCCACCACCTTGGTCCTTAGTAACAGCCTGACTTTCCACCACCTTGGTCCTTAGTAACAGCCTGACTGTCCACCACCTTGGTCCTTAGTAACAGCCTGACTTTCCACCACCCTGGTCCTTAGTAACAGCCTGACTGTCCACCACCCTGGTCCTTAGTAACAGCCTGACTGTCCACCACCTTGGTCCTTAGTAACAGCCTGACTGTCCACCACCTTGGTCCTTAGTAACAGCCTGACTGTCCACCACCCTGGTCCTTAGTAACAGCCTGATGTCCACCACCCTGGTCCTTAGTAACAGCCTGACTGTCCACCACCTTGGTCCTTAGTAACAGCCTGTCTGTCCACCACATTGGTCCTTAGTAACAGCCTGACTGTCCACCACCTTGGTCCTTAGTAACAGCCTGACTGTCCACCACCCTGGTCCTTAGTAACAGCCTGACTGTCCACCACCTTGGTCCTTAGTAACAGCCTGACTGTCCACCACCTTGGTCCTTAGTAACAGCCTGACTGTCCACCACCCTGGTCCTTAGTAACAGCCTGACTGTCCACCACCTTGGTCCTTAGTAACAGCCTGACTGTCCACCACCCTGGTCCTTAGTAACAGCCTGATGTCCACCACCCTGGTCCTTAGTAACAGCCTGACTGTCCACCACCTTGGTCCTTAGTAACAGCCTGTCTGTCCACCACATTGGTCCTTAGTAACAGCCTGATGTCCACCACCCTGGTCCTTAGTAACAGCCTGTCTGTCCACCACATTGGTCCTTAGTAACAGCCTGACTGTCCACCACCTTGGTCCTTAGTAACAGCCTGACTGTCCACCACCCTGGTCCTTAGTAACAGCCTGACTGTCCACCACCTTGGTCCTTAGTAACAGCCTGACTGTCCACCACCTTGGTCCTTAGTAACAGCCTGACTGTCCACCACCCTGGTCCTTAGTAACAGCCTGACTGTCGGGTTGTGTGTGATGTCACCAGACTGCTATTGATCAGTGGTGTGGCCAATCAGAAGTCTGGATCAGGAAGTGACAGCACTGGAAGAGCAACTCTAATTCCCATAAAAAAAGAAGTTATTTACATTAGGTGTCAAGCAATGGCACAACAAATGTGTGTTTATTGGTCCAACACTGAGGTTGAGACAAAGGATACATAGGGAACCAGATGGAGCGACACAAAATAAAAATATTTATCAAGAGCTTTTTGACTCATTAGGTATGGGTACCAACGGAGTTTCCAGCAGCGTCGAGAGAAGCTGAAAAAGCTCCAAAGTGACTATCGGCAGGTTAAGGACCACGATGGTCGGAGTGGATCAAACAGACCAGACTGGAAATGGTTCCAACAAATGGAGACGAATTATGGTCAGCGACCGGCGAGCCGCAGACCAAGTAGCAGATTGCCTCGAGGTCCTGTGTTGTTATAGAGCTTGTCGTGCACAACACTGATGTCACAATGATTTCACACAAACTCCGCCCCTTTTGGACCTGGTACTAAACTATAATGGAAAAGAAACCGGACCAAACTGAGACGAGTTGAGGTGAGTTAAGTTTAGACAAGCTGGTACTGATGGAAAATAGGCATTATTCTCTATCAAAACCAACCATCATGACTCAAAGTCCAGTTCTCTCTCATCCAGTCCAAAGAATCAGTGTCTGCTGTGTGGATGGACCACACCACTGAGTCCACTCTGAATGAGATATAAACCTCTGTTGTTCCTCTGTCAAAGACCACACACACTCTGTCACAGTGTTTAACCAGATTGCTTGCCTGCAGGAGTCATGTCCTGAACAACAGATGCAAATCTTATTTTTGTAACATCCAAACTGTCAGACATATCTGAAAGATCATTGTTCAATAAGCAGGAATGGAGAATTTATGTTCCCCAAAATTACATTTATTTTTCCAGTAGCTGCTCTAATCTTTGCTTACTCAATGGGGTTTACTGGATAATTTCACCTCTTCAAGGAAATATTTGGTCAACCTGGTCAAAGCTGACAGATGTGCCGACTCCAACAAGTTTTAGGGCAGAAAATCCGTTAGAAGCAAGCTTACAAACTGAGAACCCTCTGAACTAAATAATATGAGCTGCAGTTTTTTGTCTTGTTTACAAGCAGAGACACGTTTTACTGTTTTAGCTCTGCAGATCTGGGAGTTGCTTGCAAGGCATCAGCAAAAAGCCTTTAAGTCCTGCTTATTTTAACTGCAAAGAACCCGTTCTGTGAATGTTGATCCAATTTGTGTTTGGAAGCCAAAAAGTTCTGCTTGTTTTCTAAGACTTTTAGTTTCCTCCAGCTTGACACCTGCACTTGTGACCTTGGAATAGGGTGATAGAAGGGTTGAAAGAGGTTTATCATTTGAGTAAAAGAGCTTTAAAACATCTTTTATTCATCAGCATATCAGTGCTAAGATAATTCCTGTACAAACACTGATCCAAAACCCGAAGCAGGAATTTCATCTATTGCCAGTTCTGCAGTAAATTTAGCATGTTATAATGTCACCTAACTCACCGGGTTGAAACTTTGCAGACCTCATCAAGTCATATATTCTCCCATCATGTCTGATGATGAAACTGACACATTTTATCACCTGATTGACAATATGAATTTGATGCAACAAGACATCTGTAAACAGCTGGAACAGGAACAACAAAACGTTTGCTGGACCTCACCCTGCATCATCATAATTAGCTCATATCTTCCATGAAATGGTCACAGCTCTCAGTTTCTTTATCTTATATGTTATTTATGTTCTATTATAAACAGAATTGATTCTGCTTTTACGTATATTTTCTTTCTTTTTTTTTTTTTTTTTTACTTTTTAAAGGAAACTTTTTTCTCATGAATAATGTGTAACAAAAGGTTCCAAAGCAAGTGGCTTTCAGGAAGAGTGATCAAAAGTTCATGTCAAGTTTTCTCAGCAGTAAACAGAGCAAAAACTAATCAAATTTCTCTTCTTATTAAGCAGCAGTTTTACAACTTTCTGATGCTTCAGATGAAACAGCAAAGGATCCTGTTTCCCAGCCTGCAGCTTCCTCCGCTCCATCCTTCAAGTCAGTTAGCATTCAAGTCCATGTCCACGGCTATCTGTCCGTGTGTGTGTGGGGGGGGTCTAAGCAAGCAGAGTAACCTGAGAGCGCTGACCTGGGCACCAGGCTGTGTGGAAGGGGGATCAGCGGTGTTATCATGGCCCATCTCTGGACCTTCTTTCAGCCCACTCCACCTCTGCTTAACCCCCTGACCTCTGCAGCCCTTTACGCCTCAACGCCGCCTCCCTCTGCTTGGTGTGTGTGTGTGTGTGTGTGTGGAGCCAAAAAAAAACGTGTGTTAGCATCAGATAAGCGCCTGCAAATGTGTGTGTGTGAAGGAATGTGCAGAGTGTTTGTGTGTGTTAGATAAGGCATGCAGTGCACGGCTGTCGATGTCTGACGAGAGCTGAGTGGGTTTTGTTTATATATACTATGTGTGTGTGTGTGTGTGTGTGTGTTTGTCCAACGGATGCTGTGTGTTGTCAAATGTCAGATGATTAAAGTTTAAAGAGAAGCCATTTTCAAAGATAAACTGCAACTCTGCCTCTTCTCACACGAAACTCCCCACATTCTGAGCTCCAGTCGTGTCTGTTTACTTTGGACTCTTACCTGCTCTAATTCACTCTTTATGATCCGTCTACGGGAACACGGACCTCTCCCTGTGCTTATTTTACCCACGACTCTCTGCGACCCCTCCTCATTGGCTAGCGGCGGGCTGCAGGCGCTTCTGGGGAGGGCTGGCGGAGATTCACAGAGCAGACTGTCAAACTGTTGATGCTAAACGTACAAATGTTGTGCGGCAGAGTGACTTTAAAAGGGAAACGTGTGTTTGGGCCAGGCAGGACTGATGAGGTGGCGTGGACATGGAGCTCACAGCTCCTCTCAGACCAGCAACCGAGCAGCTCAGATGAGAACGTGGAGAATGTTCTGGCTTCAGATGTCATCACCAGGGCGGCTTGCAGGGAGCCTACGGGGCTCGCACCATGCTGGCGGTCCAGAGATCTGAGATTTACATTTCTGCACACCTTCTGAATCCTCACGTCTTTGTTTCTAAAACACAGAAACTGTCAAACCAGTCCAGTTAAAACCCTGACATCGTGGCACAGAGTCCAGGTAGTGACGTGAAACATGCTTTATTCATCAGGAGAGTTTCCTTGATCTCCTTTTTATTTTTCACATGACTGAAACTTGTTGGATTCAGAAGGTTTGCTGGCAAAATGTGAAGAAAATGTTTTATTTTAGAGATGCGTCCATATTGTCCAACTGATTTTACTTTTGCAAAACTGGTAAAAACAACTTTGATGACAAATTGACAATTCTTTCATATTAAACCTAAATAAACATTCAGTTGTTTTTAAAGAGGGATGGTGAAAAATGTAGTCCTTCCAGCGGCAGCTTGAGGCCTTGCTCCAAGGCAGGACTGATCCATGTTTTCATCATGTTTCCAGCAACGTTTTTCCATCATCCAGCTGTGTGTGAGTCGTAGCCTCAGTTTCTTCTTCTCACCGAGAGGAGTGGTCTTCTGCTTCTGCTCCAGACCACGGCTGCTGGCTGGAAATGTCCTCTTCCTCAGACCATCCTCTGGAAACTCTACAGATGGTTGTGTCTGGTCAATACAGACACAATCATGTGAAGTTCAAAGTCACTGAAATCACTTCCTCATTCTGACGTTTCCTCATTTCTTTCATTTACAGTCTATAATAAATGGTGAAGAATATTTCTGGGAGTGTATTTTCTGGCTTTAAAGAACAGATGTGTGTTTTTTATTTCTTATCTTGCCCTACAGATTGACCTTTTGAAAACATGGCATCTGAAATCCAGTGTGAGACAGCTTCATGCCCCAAGCCCTGAAATGCCCCGACTGTCCTCATCCAAACACTGGAAATGAAGGAGAATATTCTCCTCCCCCTCAGCAACCCTGATTACGTCAGCGTGTTATCTTAACTTTCATGAGTGGGAATAAATCCGACTGCTGCTCTACCAGATATTCTGAAGAAGACATTTAAACCTCATCATGTATCTAAGGTTCGTCGAAAAGTTAGAAAACAAAGATTATTTAGAAACACATCCAACTGGACTGTTAAGGTTATTAAAAAGAGAAACTTAAAATCTTCACATTTGCATATCTTCTTGGGGCTTTGAGAAGTTGCTGCGGTCCAGGCCTCAATCAGGTCAGCATCAGTCGAGGAGTTTAGTGTCTGAGGGTCTCAGAAAAGGGATTAAATGAAGGGCCAGGCGTCATGTTGGGGGGTTGAAGTGGACTCAAGAGGGCCCGGTTCCCTCTCGACTGCAGGAGGCATTCCTCCTGTTACAGCCCATCACCAGGCACCTCTAAAAACCGGATGGGACCATTGGGCCTCCCTTTACCAGGGCTTAGCTTTGGAATGACCGGGTTTTACCACGACTCACCCCATGGATCACCTTTAACGACGCTGCTGACAGGACTTCAGGCTTCATGGACGAGGCCGACGCCATCTCTGTAATGTGGTTTCTTTATGTGGTTGACAACAGAAATGAAGGAGAAGATCATCTCAGAGATTTAGTGTGGAGGAGAAGGTGTCCACAGTTTGGACATTATCTGTTCCTGGAGCCCTGACAAAGATCCTGCCCTTCCTGATGTCTGGGAAACGTTTTATTCTTTGCAGCTGCAGACAGAAGATGTTTAGATTTTCTTCAATCTTAAATCACCAAATGTTATCATATTCATAAAAACACTTCTGTAAAACTTTACAATTTCATGAAAGACATTGGCTCATTCTGTTATTTCTACTGAAACTGACAGCTGCTTTTATTTACATTCGATGCTCATTTTGAGACCACAAAGATTTGGATTTGATCATTTTATCCCCAGAAATAGTTTTTTGTCCTTTGGAGATAACCTGGTTATGAAAAGATGATGAGGAATTAATCAGATGATGAAGGTGAGAGCAGGTGCAACTAATTAACCTGGAGCAGTCATCTTAAAGTTAGACTGCTTGCTTGATCTCTGGGCAAATCATAATGCTTACTCTGTAAAAATACACACCACCCAGTATAAGTGGCATTTTCTCTAACATTCATCCAAAGGCGAGGTCAATTCAATTCAATTCAATTCAATTCAACTTTATTTATATAGCGTCAAATCACGGCAATGCCATCTCAAGACGCTTTACAGACAGCGGGGAAAACATAATGAAGGCCAATTCATAACAGCCTATATAAGGAAACCAACAGATTGAGTTGAGTCCAACTCAATCTCCCATCCTGAGCAAGCACACTGGCGACAGTGGGAAGGAAAAAACTCCCTTTTAACAGGAAGGAAACCTCCGGCAGAACCCGGCTCAGGACAGGCAGCCATCTGCCTCTGCTGTGTGGGGGGAAGAGGACAGAAAGACAACAGACAACAGGAACTGCTGCTCCCGGCCAGGGAGACCTGCTGAGACAGGAGACATACATGAAGAAAGAGAGAAAGAGAAAGAAGCTCAGTGTATCAGGAAATGTCCCTCAGCAGTCTAAACCTATAGCAGCATAACTAAGGGATGCTAACCATCCCTAGCTATAGGACTTATCAAAAAGATAAGTCTTCAGCCTAGTCTTAAAGGTAGGGAGGGTGTCTGCTTCCCTAACACTAACTGGGAGCTTATTCCATAAGAGAGGGGCCTGATAACCAAAGGCTCTGCCTCCTGCTCGGCTCTTTGAGACTCTAGGAACCACAAGTAAGCCTGCAGTCTGGGAACGAAGTACTCTGCTTGGTATATAAGGAACTATGAGGTCTTTGATATATAGTGGTGCCTGGTTGTGGAGGGCTTTATATGTAAGGAGAAGGATTTTAAATTATATTCTAGATTCAACAGGCAGCCAATGAAGAGAGGCTAAAACTGGAGAAATATGATCTCTCCTGCTGGTTCTGGTCAGGACTCTGGCTGCAGAATTCTGGATCAGCTGAAGGCTTTTCAGGGCATATTTAGGACAGCCCAGTAATAGAGAGTTACAGTAATCTAGTCTCGAAGTAACAAAAGCGTGAACCAGTTTTTCTGCATCACTCTGAGACAGAATGTCCCTAATTTTGGCTTTATTACGTAAATGAAAGAAGGCTGTTTTAGTAACCTGCTTAATATGTAGCCAAAGGACAGGTCAGGGTCAAATATTACTCCAAGGTTTCTCACTGTAGCACTGGAAGCTAAAGTAATGCCATCCAGGTTCATTACAAAACCGGAAAATTTAGCTCTGAGTTTTTCAGATCCAACGAGAATTACTTCAGTCTTATCTGAGTTTTAGAGGAGAAAATTTCTAGACATCCAAGTCTTTATGTCTATGAGACAATTTTGTAGCCTATTGGGCTGATTTGTATATCTGAGTATCATCTGCATAACAATGAAAGTTTATTCCATGCTGTCTAATAATTTTGCCTAAAGGGAGCATATATAGTGTGAAGAGTACTGGTCCAAGTACAGAACCTTGAGGAACTCCATGACTTACTTTAGTTTGTGAAGAGGACTTGTCATTTACATGAACAAACTGAAGTCTATCAGATAAATATGATTTAAACCATCTTAACGCTGTACCTGTAATTCCAATCACCTGTTCTAGTCTCTGTAACAGAATGTTATGATCGACTGTATCAAATGCAGCACTAAGATCAAGCAAGATAAGTACGGACACAAGTCCTTTGTCTGAGGCCATAAGAAGGTCATTAGTAACTTTCACCAATGCCGTCTCAGTGCTATGATGAGCTCTAAATCCTGACTGAAACTCCTCGCATAAATTATTTCTGCTCAGGTGGGCATGTAGCTGAGCTGAAACTATTTTCTCCAGAATTTTGGACATAAACGGGAGGTTAGATATAGGTCTATAATTTGCTATCACCTCTGGATCCAGAGATTGCTTTTTAAGTAAAGGCTTGATTACAGCAGTTTTAAATGATTGTTGTACATATCCTGTCACTAAAGACATATTGATAAGACTTAGTAGTGATGTATTAATTAAAGGGAAAATGTCCTTAAAGAGGCTCGTTGGGAGAGGGTCTAAGATACAGGTGGATGGTTTAGATGAAGCTATTATTTTAGTTAATTCAGAGGGTTGGACAGGACAGAAACTATTTAGACACAAGTCAGATCCTGGTTCTAAGGATGCTTCAGAGACCACAACAGGCTCAACATTATAGGTAGAAGGAAGAATATTGTGGATTTGATCTCTAATAGTGTCAATTTTATTCCTGAAAAAAATACATGAAATCATCACAGCTAAGTGAGAAAGGAATACATGGCTCCACAGCGCTCCGGCTCCTAGTAAGCCTAGCTACAGTGCTGAAAAGAAACCCAGGGTTGTTTTTGTTTTCCTCTATCAATGATGAATAATAAGCTGTTCTTGCCGTACGTAAGGCTTTTTTGTATACGATTAAACTTTCTTTCCAGGTTAAGTGAGACTCCTCTAATCCTGATGATCGCCATCTGTTTTCCAAACGCCTTGATGCCTGTTTTAGAGCTCGAAGCTGGGAATTAAACCAGGGAGCCTTCATAATCTTACCTAATTTCTTCTTCTTTAGGGGAGCAACATTATCCAAGGTTGTACGCATTGAAGCTGTTATAGTATCAGCATGTTGATCAATCTGAGCAGGAGTAAAGCTTAAAGGGGGACTCTCAGTCATGCTAACACATGGTAGAGGGGAAAAATTGATTCAATTGATTGTTTAAATTTTGTAATATTATTGTCTGATAAACATCTACTATAGTAGAATTTATTTTTGGTCAGTGAGTAATCAAATAAAGTGAATTCAAAGGTTAATAAGAAGTGATCGGACAAGACAGGGTTTTGAGGAAATACTTTGAGCTTATCAGTCTCAATACCAGATGTTAGAACCAGATCAAGAGTATGACCATGAGAGTGAGTGGCTCCATGGACAATTTGTGAAAACCCAATTGAGTTTAGAATAGAGCTAAAGGAAATGTTTAAACTATCATTTTCATGGTCAACATGAATATTAAAATCACCTAGTATAATGACTTTATCAGTAGTCAGCACTAACTCAGACAAGAGATCAGAGAATTCGGTCAGAAACTCGGAGTAAGGTCCAGGTGGGCGATACACTAATGCTAAAAGGAGCGGTTTCTCTGAATTCCATTTTGGATGAGATAAATTTAATGTCAGGAATTCAAAGGATTTATAGTTAGTTTTGTGCTTATGATTAATTAATAATTCTGACTTAAAAATAGCTGCAACACCTCCTCCTCTGCCTGTAGTTCTAGGAATGTGAAAGTTTAAATAGTTAGCTGGTGTAGCTTCATTAATACTAACATAATCCTCTTGCTATAACCTGGTTTCCGTAAGACAGAATAAATCAATGTGGTGATCACCTATCAAGTCATTGACTAATAAAGACTTATTTGGGAGGGATCTGATATTCAGTAGGCCACACTTTATTGTCTTATTTTCAGATTTTATTAGATCCATTGTTTTTATTTTTATGAGGTTTTCACGATTAACCCCAGAAGTGTTTTTGTGTTGTTTAATTCTTACTGCTGGGAAGTTGTATAAGGTCGGAATGGGGTTTTGGGTGGGCGGCGGCAGGTGGGAAGCTGCAGAAAAGTGTGTAGGACTACAATTCTGCCTCCTGGTCCCAACCCTGAGTTGTCAATTTAGCTGACTAATAAAAGAGTCCATATTGCTAGATAAGAGCGGCTCCATCCAACGTGGGATGGATGCCATCTCTCCTAATAAGACCAGGCTTTCCCCAAAAAGCGCTCCAATTATCTATAAAACCCACGTTGTTATCGGGACACCACCTAGACAACCAGCGGTTGAAGGATGACATGCGGCTAAACATGTCATCGCTGATTAAATTTGGCAAGGGACCAGAGAAAACTACGGAGTCCGACATGCTCTTGGCAAAGTTACACACCGAAGCAACATTAATTTTAGTGACCTCCGATTGTAACCGGGTGTCGTTACCGCCGACGTGAATTACAATCTTATGGTATTTACGTTTAGCCTTAGCCAGCAGTTTCAAATACGATTCGACGTCGCCCGCTCTGGCCCAAGAAATGCATTTGACTATGGTCCCTGGTGTCTCTAGAGCCACGTTTCTGAATATGGAACTACCTATAATCAGGGTTTCTGCCTCAGCGGGTGTGTCGCCGAGCGGGGAAAATCTGTTAGAAACGTGAACAGGTCGGTGGTGGCCAGTGGGTTTTGGTTTGGGGCTACGCTTCCGCCTGACCGTCGTCCAGCCCGCCTCGGCTCCCGGCTGCGCGGGAACTGCTGAGGGACGGCTAGGGATGGCTGCCCTGGCTGGTAGCTCCGCACTGGCTAATGGGGGCTTGCTAGCTATCTGCTTCCCTAACTGAGTGCGGAGCTGGGCTTCTAACTCACAGAGCCTCGCCTCAAAAGCTGCCAAGCTGCTACACTTAATACACCTACCGTTATCACTAAAGGAGGCGGAGGAGTAGCTAAACATCAGACACACCGAGCAAGAAAAGGCAGGGGACCGGGGTGTGGGAAGAGAGCTAGCAGCCATGCTAAAACCGAGTGCTTGAGCTGTTTAAGTCAGTAAACAGAAAGCAGAAGATCCCAAAAATAAATGCAATATATAGAACAGTGGTTTGGGAAGATATTGTGCGCTAAAGTGAGTGGTTGGTTAACAATAGATAGAAGTTAGAAAGAAGTTAAAGGAGCCAACGGCTCGTAGCAATCCGCAGTGACACACGCTAGGGAAACAGGAAATGACAAAGTACGTTACCACAACGTCAGCGCGTCCAACCAACAGTGCACTTGGCCCTAGGCCAAGGTCTAAAATTCCTTCATAATGTGATGAATTTGCTCCACATTTCCACCATTTTATTATTCATGACATATTTAGTTAGTTAGTTAGTTAGTTCGTTAGTTGGTTAGTTAGTTAGTTACTAAATCAGTGTTGAACTCCACTTTGTGTGTGTATTCAACCACTCTTTGTCGTACACAGTCTTCACCGTCAAAGTCGTACAGCCGCCATTGCCTTTTGGAAATGTGGAGGAACTCTATACTAGACCAAGCACTCTCTGAGGAACTTGCTACATCTCGCCTGGTGAGGAGACGCTGGTAGCCAGAAACCATGGCTGACAAGAGAGGTCTGTAAGCTCCTGCAGGTCCAGGATGCAGCCTTCAGGGCTGGTGAAACTGCAGGTCTAGCAATAGCCAGAGCCAAACCTGTCCTGTGGAATCAGGGAAGCAAAACATCAATGCAGTTTAAAATGTCTGGTCACGTCACAAACACTGAGATGTGCGAAGTCTGTGGAGGGGCATCTAAACCCTCATGGATTACAAATCCCTTCCACAAACCTGCTAAAGTAGCATCACATTGCTAAACAGCCTCAATAACTTTTTTGGACAGTTTGAGACACTTGGCAATACACCAGCACAAAAGACATCACCTCCTCCAGACGAGCAGTCTGTGTGTCTCTCTCCAGCCAGCGTGAAGAAGACCCTCTCCAGGACCAATCCATGCAAGGAAGCTGGACCGGACAACATACCTGGTCATGTCTTAAAGGACTGAGCTGATGAGTTCCAGGATGTCCTAACAGACATCTTCCACATCTCCCTGAGCCAAGCAGTTGTTCCCGAGTGTTTCAAGGCTACCATGATAACACCGGACACTGAGACACTCAGCACTCAAGACTTCTCTGAGCAACTGGGTTCTTATCAAAGAGGCCACAGAATGTATGGGCTGGCGGCAATACTGCCAGGACCCACAGGGTCCCTGAGCACAGGGGCCCCACAAGGGTATGTGCTCAGCCCACTGCTCCTCATCCTGCTGACTCACGACTGTGTGCCCAACTACAACACCGACCACATTGTCAAGTTTGCAGATGACACGGCAGTGGTGGTGACACAACAGCAATGAGGCAAACTGCAGGGGTGAGGTGAGCCTTCTGGTCCAGTTTTGCAAAGAAAATATCTTTCTCAATGTGGACAAAACCAAAGAGATTGTTGTTGACTTTGGGAGAAGGCCTCCACAGCACCCCCACTGGCCATCAGTGGAGTGGAGCGGGTGAGCAGCACCAAGTTTCTGGGGGTGCATATTTCCGATGACCTCATTCTGGACAACAACCACAGCCCAGCTGGCCAAGAAAGCTCAGAAACGCCTCTGTTTTCTCCGCAAACTGAGGAGAAACGTGTGTATGTTTGCAGGGGTGTGGATGTGTATCTGTGACCCCGTGTGCATGGGTGTATGTGTACCACATATTAGGAGTGAGTTGTGATTATGCAAATACAACCATGCCCCCTCCAATCAGGGTTGGAGCAACAGGGCCCCAAGTCCCATGAAACCAGCCGGTGTCACAGAGCAGGAGGGCTGAGGCTGCCCAGTGCAAGCATGGCTGCACACCCGCCCAGAGCGAGGCAGAGAAAAGCCACCCCCAGAGATCCAACACATAGCACAGGCCCCAGGGGAGCTCGCCAGCCCCACAAGGCCATGGAGCACTGGGGGACAAAACACAGGACCCCATGAACCCAAGAGCCACCCACCACCCCAGGTAATAAAGCAGCCTAGAGAGCCGCCCACCACAGGTCAGGCCCAAGCACTCCAGAGACTACAATGCCCCTGATTGCCCACCCATCCCTCCAGAACTGGATACCTTCCCCAGTCATCCCCTGCTCCCCCATACCTCCCCATACCAACCCCCTTTTCCTTCTATATGTCCCCAGCCAACCCCCGAACTGTAGACAACCTCCTACCCTCCCTAAACTAATCCCACTTCCTGCCATTTCCAATCTTCCCATTTCAACCCCTAAACTCATAACAACATACGTTCACTCTTCCCCAGAGTTTAAAATCAGACATCCATTCTGAATCTTCTCACTATGCCCCCAGGAGACACCCCCAGCAGACAAGAGGACAGGGAGTCCCAAATCCAGCCATCTCAGTTCACAGATCTAAATGAAGAGCCATGAATAACCCCCATGCTCCCTCCAGAGAGCTATAGAGCCAATAGGCTGGCCAGGATTTAGCCACACAGCCTCTCCGCCACTGAGCATGTGCAGTGAGGATATGGAAATATTTGTTCTCTAACTGGAACACCACCCACTTGTCTCAGTCAGAATGAAACTGTGATTTGAATGTGATTGGATCAGAATCTTTTTAATGGGATGAAGCATTTTTATTCAGGTCTGGCTCTTAATTCAAATACTTGTGTCCATATTGTAGCGATGTTTATGGGATGAAGTTGGATGCAGACAAGAGTTCTCTAGCAAGCTGTGTCCTTTATTAACATTCACAGAACCACCCACATTGAAGAACAGAGGCTCATTAACGGCAATAGCAGTTTCACTCACAGTGCAACCTGAACAAAGTCAGCAAGGCATGCTGGGAAAACTCCGCCCACCAATGCTCAACATGCTGCTACAATATAAACGTGGTTGTATTATAATTACTAAGAGACAATTCGGCTGTTTAAAGGCTCCCGGTATGTGAACATAAACAAATTGTTGATGGGTAGCCATGATGATCTGTAACACAAGTTATTCAGCTGCACTATATAAAACATTTCCTTCTCAAACAAACCTGCACCAATCGTGAGAGAGTCCCTAAGACTAAGGCATCTTCATGAGGGACGTCGCATTTAGCTGCTAACTCTGCTGCTTCTCCAGCTAATCCCAACCTTTACCCTGACTTGTCCAGGTGTATCCCACCTGATGGTAGCTGGAACTGGCTGCAGTTACCCGATACCCTGTCCTTGAACAAGCCAGTTTAAACAACTGGTTTATGTATGCTGGTTCACAAAATATTGATAGTAAACATAGAAAACTAAAAGGGTGCGGTGAGAGGTGATGTTTAAAATACTATTTCTGTTGGGTATTATAGTAGTTGGTTGCTTTGCATTCGTTCATTCAAGTGCAGCTTCAGAGAGGGGTGCAGAGGGGATGGAATGAAGGCATCAGCAGTCACACGATGAAACCAGCTGACATTTTCATTATGGCTGGTGTGCTTGACAGAACTCAGACCAGGTTCTATTTTTGCTTCCCAACCAATCATGGTTTCCTGATGTGACACGTTTTTGTGGTATTTCAGCCAAGTTTTCCATGTTTTGTTTGTTTGTTAGGTTGGTGCATAGCAACAGATCTGAGAAGCACTAGGAGGACTTTGGTGATGCTTCGGGATGAGGTTTATCTTTTGATTGGGGTCACAATAAGAGCTGCACTTTTAGATAAGATAAGATAAAATATAAGATAAGATAAGATAAGATAAGATAAAAGATAAGATAAGATAAAATATAAAATAAGATAAGATAAAAGATAAGATAAGATAAGATAAGATAAAAGATAAGAAAAGATAAGAAAAGATAAAAGATAAGATAAGATAAGATAAAAGATAAGATAAGATAAGATAAGATAAAATATAAGATAAGATAAAATATAAGATAAGATAAGATGAGATAAAAGATAAGATAAGATAAAAGATAAGATAAGATAAAATATAAGATAAGATAAGATAAGATAAAATATAAGATAAGATAAGATAAGATAAGATAAAAGATAAGATAAGATAAGATACAATATAAGATAAGATAAGATAAGATAAGAGAAGAGAAGAGAAGATAAAAGATAAGATAAGATAAGATAAAATATAAGATAAGATAAAATATAAGATAAGATAAGATAAGATAAGATGAAAGATAAGATAAGATAAGATAAGATAAGATGAAAGATAAGAGAAGATAAGATAAGATAAGATAAGATAAGATAAGATATGATATGATATGATATGATATGATATGAGAAGAGAAGAGAAGAGAAGATCAACTTTATTCATACAGTGCTTTTCATAGACACAAGGTCACAAAGTGCTTCACAACAATAAAACATAAAAAACCTGCAACTTTTGGAAAAAAAAAACAAAACATAAAAACAGTATTAATACACAGCAGTGTCACCAAGTCTTTTTGGAGCTAAAATGCCTGAACAAATATGTTTTTAAGAGGTTTTTTAAAGCATCTACTGAGTCCAGAGAGTGCAGATCCTGGGGAAGCTCATTCAGAGATGGGGAGAGACAGCTTTAATAGAACGGTCTCCCCGGGTTTTAAAACTGGTTCGTGGGAGCATCAACAGGTGTTTCCCGGTCGACCTCAGACGTCCAGCCAGACTGTAGGGCTTCACTAAGTCCACAGTGTAACTAGGGCCCTGTCCATGTAGGTCTGGGAAAGTAAGTAGCAGGATTTTAAAACGAATACGATATTGAACAGGAAGCCAGTGAAGAGACTTTAACTTGTGGGATGTTTCTCTTTTTAGTTCCCCAAAGCTCATTCCACTACAACTGCCTCATTTTAGCAATGATGCTTTTCCTGTTAATCCGTTTTATTTTTGGTGTTATAGATGTGTTAGGGTTAGGGTTAGAGTATGGGTGGTAGTTAGGAAGATTGGAAAACAGTTGGTGTTTTTATTGAACCATTGAATATGATGTCTGTTGTTCCAAATAAAACCAAGTCATCACTTTTTATGATTTCTTCAAATTCACATGGATTCTTGTTGACAGTGAAACAAGTTAGCATTGTCAACACACATCTTTTGTGTTGCTAGGCATCTTAAAGCATTATAATACATTAATTAAGACTTTTATCACATGTTAATGCCTAGACTGTGGACACACATACAAAGAAAGCACAGCTCAGTGGGTGGCGGTGAGGTAGGGGGGGTACTGGATTGTGATGGACATCATCACATATAAACATCTGGGGTGAACTGGTGCTGTGTGCGGTCATTGCATCCACATGTGGAAAGACATGCTTGTACTAGATAGTGACCTAGAGGATTGCGTCAGTGAATTCTCTGTTTTTACAGCAAAAAGTCATGAAAAACACGTTTTCCTCCAGATTACAGAAGCGCTGAGTGTAAATCCGCTTTATGCCTGTTCCAGTGGGAGAAAACACACCTGCTGGGTGGAAATTAGGTAATGATCCCTCTGTGTTTACACAGGAGCAGCTTCACATCTTTTACATTCATCCTACTGGCTTGTTTCCTTTTTACCCTTGTGGGTAGACATGCCCTGTTGGTCAGTACATCCCGTCCAGATGTCTAAATCTGCATGTCCAGTCCAGATGTCCTGTTGGTACCATGGGTCCAGTCCAGACATCCCATCCACACATCCCATTGGTGCCAGATGCCTCATCAGTACCAGGTGTCCCACCCATATGTTCTGTCCAGACGTCCTATACAGATGTCCTGTTTACATGTCTCACTCAGACATCCCCATCCACATGTCAAGTCCAGACATGTCGTCCATATGCCCCACTGGTACCAAACATCCTGTTCAGATGTCTTGATCATACATTCAGTCCAAACCTGTCGTCCAGATTTCCCGCTGGTACAAAGAATACTATCCAGACATCTCGTCTAGATGTCCCCATACAGACATCTCATCCACTGCTACCAGTTTCCAAGTGCTCTGTTGACTCGTGCCTTTGGTACTTCGAGATGTACAATCGAAGTACAATGTTATTGTTTTATATAGTGAAGTCTGCTGTAATGTAACATGACATTGGACTAACAAGAACAATGAACACATTGCAGCCCTGATTCATGGTTATTATGTAGAAAGTGCCTAAATATAATTTGGTAATAAGGACATTGTGTCAGCATAATTACTCCTTTATTTATGTATTAATATTTGTAGACACGTCCAGGCAGCTACCAGGTAATTAACACAATATTAATATAGTACTAACAAATAGGTTCAGTTTCTTATTAAATTTGTTACCATCCTGTTGCTAGAGGTTACAGGCAAACTCTTTTTTTTTCATTTTTAGTCTGTTATTACATTACTTTCATTTAGATCTGTTGCAAGCAAATATAAATGAAGACCATGAATGCACAACGGAAATGTCATAAAGATGATTGCACACAGACTGTTTTATAGACAGACTGCACTATTATATTATGTTAGAATTTGCGCTTTTACACTATTTTTATCCTGCATTTTTGCACTAAACTTGAAAGTGTTCTCAGTGTGAATGCGACTCATTGCATGATCCAGGGTTTGTTATTGGGGAAGCACCTCACTGTTCTTGTTGGGACGATGCTGTCCACACAGAAGTTTATGTAATCTGTCACACACTCAGTCATGGCGTTGATGTCGTCTCCATGAGGTTCACAGAGGACGTTCCAGTCTGTAGCCTCAAAGCCTCCTCTAAGAGCATCTTCAGCTTCAGCAGACCAGATGTTGATAGTCTTTGTGATGACTGGTTGCTGCTGAACGATGGGCTTGTAGGTGGAGGTGAGAAGAACCAGATGATGGTCAGATCTTCCTAAAGGAGGCAGGGCAGAACAACTGCATCCATTATTCATATTTGCATAAAATAAGTCCAACATCTTATTTTCTCTGGTGGAGCAGCTGACAAACTGCTGGAATGTTGGTAGAGTTGCAGAGAGGGAGACGTTGTTGAAGTCTCCGGAGATCGCCATGAATGAGTTTGGATGCTGTGTTTGTAGCCGAGCAACGACGGAGCTGATGACGTCACAGGCTGTGTCTGGTGCGGTACCAGGTATTATATAAACCGCTACCAGAATAACACAGGTAAACTCTCTGGGTAAATAATATGGACGGAAGCTCACAGCTAACAGTTCCATGTCCCTTGTGCATATCTTCTCCTTGACAGTAACATGTCCAGGATGACACCAACGCTGGTTAACCAGCACTGCAATTCCACCACCCTTTAGCTTTCCGCTGTGTTGTCTACTGCGGTCTGCACGGACCGTTTTAAAGCCCGGTACAGACACATTACAGTCAGGGATGTGTTCATGCAGCCATGTCTCGGTGAAGCACATAATACTGCACTCTCTGTATTCTTTCTGAGACCTTGTTAGCATCTCCAGCTCGTCCGTTTTGTTAGCTGGCGATCTCACATTACCCATGACGACGGTCGGGAGAAATGGTTTAAATCTCCATTGTTTTCTTCACTCTCTGACTCCCGCTCTGCATCCTCTTCTCTTTCTTTTCAACTCCATCGGGATTTGATGTGTTGTTTCGCTGATAATCCTGATTTGGGAGAGGTTAATCAGTTGATCCCGATTATAAACAAGTCTTTTGTTGCCATGAAGACTTATCATAACAAGCCTTGAAAGAGCAAAAAATATGCAGAAAAATCCTCCTTGCAGCACACCCTCCGAACCGGCATGAAATCCTCAGAAAAAAGTACCTAATTTGAAGTCATATCTATGTGAGAAGAGTTTGTACTTTAAAAAAAATCAAGATAGCAAGTCAGAGCTAGTACAATCTGCTGCCAACAGACGGCACAGTCTAGAATTGAATCAATGATCGAAATTAAGGACCAAACCTGAATTTGGGGTAATATACTAAGAAAACTATGTTGTTAGACCTCTGACATGATACTATCTTGTGTTTAAGAGATTTGATTATCTTCATCTGCTGACTAGATTCCACCACAATATCCATCACTTCTTCTTCATCTTTGTCTTGCCTTCCCTGTCTCCTGCCACCCCTTTCTTTTATCTTCTCTGCATGTTCATCACAAGAGCAAATCACTGCCATGAAAACTGCTTTTCCAGGAATGAATCTGGCCGCTGGGGAAAACCTTTAAAGCCTTGCTTTTTCTTCCTTTTCCTATCATGTTATTCTAAGTAAAGTTACCAACATTATATCAGGATTAAAGTTTCTTGGAAAAAACCTTTAGCAAAGAGAGGATTTCTGACGAGAGCCTTGGAAGCTATGATAGCTTTGACAGACGGCCCAGCTGTGCTGGATAACCCACATCTTTTTGCGTAGAAGAGTCACAGGTTTCCTACATGGCTGGATCACACAGCTCAGTACAGGATTTACTTCGTGGCTCAACAAACTGTAACATTTCCAGGGGATTTAGGCTGCTAATCAGTGTTTATGCGGCGCAGAAATGGAGCCGGTCCAGGCCTATAAAACACCAGAGCTTCAGGTCCGAGCTGCACAGTCAGAGTCGAGACTTTCTCAAAGCCTAATGGGATTCCTTCAGATTTTGCTGAGCCTGCAAGTCAGAGTTGAGGGAACTGCGGCCTGATATGACACTACCATCCAGTGATGTACTTAAACAGCTTTATCTTCCTCTCTTCTTATTCATCTCCTCCCACCTCTTCCTCTCCTTCTTATTTCCCTCTTCTTTACGTACCCTGTCCTCCTCCACATATCAGCTCTTACTGTTTTTATCCCAACATATGGTGTTCATTAGATAATGGAGAGAGTGGCGGGTGTTGTTTGGGCGGTGGAGGCTGGTGGTGTGTGATGTCAGTATGTATGAGGATGGAGGAGTGCTTCTTCTCACATGACGCATGAAAAACAAAGAATAACATTTTGCTGTCTCAGTTGTCAGCAAAATGTCATCAAATATGACTCTGCTGATGTATATGACTGATTTTATTACTGGACATTTAGTCAGTAGCATCACTTTACATGTAAATTGGACAGTGTGCAAGGCGTTATCAGATCCCCTGGAAGGTGTGTAACCTGACAGCCACAGACTGGAGACAAGACATGGTATGAGGTTCAAGTGATATGCAGGAAATGCTGTGCAACCTGTAGGGAAGAAACGGGATATTTGGTTGTGCCAAATCAATGAAAAATTAAAACAAAATTAGGTCTAACTCAGGAACTACACTGAAACAAAACATCCCAAACTAATTTGTCTACAAACAGAGCTCAACAAAAACACCCAGTGAGTGGCAACAAAATTTAACCCTCATTTGTTGAGCTAGGAGCAGGTAAGGTGTAGGGCACCTCAAACTCACGTGGTCCACATCCTCCTATGTAATGCCTGTTCCAAGCTCACAAGAAGGAGCAGAAAAGGGGAGCCTCAGCTTCCAGGAGTGCTGCTTTTAAAATTACACATCCATTGGAGCATTCAAT
The DNA here is from genome assembly GCF_933228915.1 of Telmatherina bonti. Lineage (NCBI taxonomy): Eukaryota > Metazoa > Chordata > Actinopteri > Atheriniformes > Telmatherinidae > Telmatherina > Telmatherina bonti. The sequence goes on from NC_136633.1 coordinate 1,419,350, forward strand.
GCAGAAGCAGCCAATAAAACGTAAAGGTTGAGCCGCCCTTATAAATCGGTCCTTATTATACTGTTAGCATCCAACTGGAACAGAGAAAAGAGGCAGAGTCATCTGCCCGTGACAGATGTCAACAATAAATACAGTTTTACTATCTCATAGACTCGGTCCAGTTCAATCCAGTTCAGTGTAATCCAACTATAATCCATCTAAACAAATCTGTACATAATTCAATTTAATGACATTTATGAAAGCGGCCATCTAAAAGAAATGATTAAGATAATGTCCCAAGTAAGGAACCACCAGAATGGAGAATCCCCATCAGAACCAGAACCAGGACAGAAAACCTGCATCAGGACCTGAACCAGGAAGGAAAACCTGCATCAGGACCAGAACCAGGAGAGAAAACCTCCTTTAGGACCAGAACCAGGAAGGAAAACCTCCATCAGAACCAGAACCAGGAGGGAAAACCTCCATCAGGACCAGAACCAGGAAGGAAAACCTGCATCAGGACCAGAACCAGGAGAGAAAACCTCCTTTAGGACCAGAACCAGGAAGGAAAACCTCCATCAGGACCAGAACCAAAAGGAAAACCTCCATCAGAACCAGAACCAGGAGGGAAAACCTCCATCAGGACCAGAACCAGGAAGGAAAACTTCCGCTGAATGGGAGCAGATTAAACAAGGGGAGCATAGAAAAGAAAACCAGAATGACTGAGACTCTTGTGTCTACAGGGCCAATTCATTTTCACTAAGGATTTTAAAGTTGACTCACTTACAAGCCAACTGCTAAGAAGCTCACCAGCTCGCCACCTTGAAGACAGAAAGCAGATGTTTATTAGATTTGTTGTTGTTGTTGTTCAAAATAAAAGGATGGTTCCTGGACTCAGTCCAGAGGAACATCCCAGGATGTGAGCCAACATACACAACAAGTACAAACACTGTGAAAGTCTTATCATGATTAATTCTGACAGTACAACAGGTTTGCACAGTAATATATTTACAGCATCAACAGTAAAAATAGTTACTTTTTTCTGTTCCCGTGGAGACAGCTTCCAGCAGCGCTGCAACTTTTAGCTCTTTTGAACCTTTTATTTGACCTCTTTCCTCTACTTTCTTTCCTCTTCTTGTGAAGAAATTGTGTGTTTTATATATATCCATGGATATTAATCCTCCCGTGGGCTCACCATCTGCGGGAGGAGCCGTAGGGGTCGGGTGCAATGTGAGCTGGGCGGCAGCAAGAGGCGGGGACCCTGGCGGTCCGATCCCCGGCTGCAGAAGCTGGCTCTAGGGACGTGGAACGTCACCTCTCTGGTGGGGAAGGAGCCTGAGCTTGTGTGCGAGGTTGAGCGGTTCCGGCTAGATATAGTTGGACTCACCTCGACGCATGGCTTGGGCTCTGGAACCAGAACCAGTACCCTGAAGAGGGGCTGGACCGGAACCAGTACCCTGGAGAGGGGCTGGACCGGAACCAGAACCCTCAAGAGCGGCTGGACCTTCTTCCACTCTGGAGTTGCTCATGGTGGGAGGCGCCGAGCAGGTGTGGGCATTCTCATCAGCCCCCAGCTTGGTGCCTGCACGTTGGGGTTTACCCCGGTGGATGAAAAGGTAGTTTTCCTCCGCCTCCGGGTGGGGGGACGGGTCCTGACTGTTGTCTGTGCTTATGCACCGAACAGCAGTTCAGAGTACCCACCCTTTCTGGAGTCCTTGGAGGGAGTGCTGGAGGGTGCTCCTTCTGGGGACTCCATTGTGGTATAATTGGGTGGTATAAATGATAAATGCAGAGGAGAAGGGGGGCTAGGTAGTCAGTTGTTTGTGTGTTTTATTTTAGTTTAATTGATTTATTAATTATAGTTTATTTTATTTTTTGAATTTTCTTTTTTTTTTTTTATTAATTTTAGGGGTGGGGCTTGATTAAAGAAATTAATCTAATTAACTACAGGCTTTTAAATTAATTTATCTTGATTAATCGCATTTTAATCGCATTATGAAATTTGCCCCAAAAAGCTGCTTTTAAAAAAAAATTTAAATGGATTTAAAGCAATCATTAAGTGTAATAGTATTAAATGAGATAAATATAATAGCCTCAAGCTCTATTAATGTCCGAATAAATTAATTTAACTTTGGGTTAGTTAAAAAGTACTAGTACTAGAAAACAGTGGAAAAACCAGAAATAGAAAACGTCCTGGCCAAACCTAAACAGACCAAGTTAAAGCGTCATTTTAAAGACTTTACTTCCAGCTGCATCTCCATTTATTCTCTAATTAAGAGTCTACAATATGTTACAATGATTTTAACTTTATGTTTTCACCAGCACTCTATTTATAGACATAAACACAAAGACATTTATTGCTATTATGTCCGCCTGACCTCTCTGTCTATTAGAATTTAAAAAATCAAGAATGCAGAAGCTTTTTTTATTATTAAATATGTTTCTCAGGCCTTGGCTATCAGGAGAGAAAGATTCCTACATAAACAAACTATTTCCATTTGTCCCATTTGTTTTCCCCTCAGTGACTTCAGAACCAGTTTCTGTCTGGAACAAGACATTATGTCTCACACTCCCAGCGCCTGAACTGTTGGACCTGCCTGGTTTTTGTATTATTTTGATTTTAACTTTATTACTTTGTTTTCAATGCTGGAAGATAACGATTTCAACTCATGCTGATCTTTGGCTGCTCGAATTAGATGTCATCGTCTTAAAAACAATAGAATAAGAAATCTGGGCATATTATTGGTTGAAAGACCGACAAGAAGTCATCACTGTTTACACAGAGTTCCAATATGGAGGTCTGCTGACATAATTTACACCTTTTTAATTACTAAATGTAATAAATCATGGACATAGCGCGGTGGAATTCACGTACAAAGAACATGCTGAACTTAACGGCTGAATTGAAAACCTTCTCGAAAGGCTAGAATCGTCCCAAGCTCAGGATAGATCACACAAAGCGCTGCTTGTGAGAGCAAGTTTCCCGTTTAACTGTGTGGTTCCTGAGATATTTAGCAAAGTGTGAGCGAATTAACCAGCTTCTATTTCAGTATGCTCTGAGGAGCAAGCTAAATGTGTTCTTTTATTGTTACTCCTGATACCACCAGAAGATGCTTCACTTGTTGGTGCTCCTTCTGTCTTTAAATAAACTCACTGAAGGGTCTGAAACGTCTCTAAACAAAGCACCAAGTTAGTATCGGAGAAGTGTGTGCATCGGTGTGATCGGCATACGAGGAAACCTCTGACAAAGCTTCCACAATTAAATGTGTTAATTTGAATTCGTTCAAGTTTCTGTAATTAATTAATTGAGATTAACGTGTTAAAGTCATCAGATCTTCATGTGCATGCTACTTTTCGTTTTGCTACTGCAAATTTTAGTGATAGTTTAGTTGCATTTTAGTGCGCAGTTAAGTCGAAGTCTATTAGTGAGTTACTTGGTGGATGGAAGCATCAAAGAATGGCATCGGTTTTAATCTGTCTATCTCTCTGTTGTCACTCAGATACTGAAGCTCGCTTTTTTCAACTGTCATGGCTGCAAGACTGCTGTCTTTTCTGATCCTTGACGCAGCCAGGAATGCAGCCGATAGGTACTAAAGGACCTTTCACACGAGCAGCTGCTTATGGGCACAGTTAGGGCAACTTAGCAAAGGAAACATTAAGGAGGTTGTGCACAGACAACAGATGTCTCGGTGGACATGCAGACCTGTTTTCAGGTCAGTGCTGGAGTATTTTGCAAGTTTATTTAAACGTGGTTCACTCGAAAAGCTCTCACATTTAGGACTGCATGCCTTGTAGACGCAGGCCTTTGAGTAGCCCCGCATCTACTGGGAAACCTTTGCTCCATTCTATCCATACAAGGGAAAAGCACCTCTCTTTTTATGTGTCTGAGTTGTTCAACTCAGCAAGTGAACCTGCAGTTTCCTACAAAACCCTACATTTCCCTACATCAATCATCTCATTCTTTAATGTTGTGATAATGATACAGTAGACCAGATTTTATTAAACAGACTCAGATGTCTGGTGGGCCTCTCAGGTGCTGTTTTAAAATGGTTTTACTCCTTTCTCACAGATCGACAGTTTTTTATTATAAGTATTTGCTCCTCAAAGACCCATAAAATAAAATGTGGGGTTCCCCAAGGATGAACTTTAGGCCCATTACTTTTTAACCTGTATATGTTGCCACTGGGGGATGTCATCAGGAGACACGGCATTGATTTCCACAGCTATGCTGATGATACACAGCTTTACATCGCCGTGTCTCCTGATGACCTGAAGCCAGTTAACACCCTTTTAAACTGTATTTTAGATATAAAGTCATGGATGGCAGAGAACTTCTTACAGCTCAACCGGGACAAGACTGACGAGTTCTGATGAGGACCAGGGGGCAGGGACACATTACACCTGTTTTAAAGTCGCTGCATTGGCTTCCCGTGCATTTCAGGATTGATTTTAAGATTCTTTTAGTGGTTTATAAAGTATGAACCCTCGCGGACCCTGAGGTCCTCAGGTACCGGCCTTTTAGTTCTTCCTAAAGTTTGTACCAAAACATATGGCGAAGCCACATTTCAGTATTACGGGCCTCGCCTATGGAACAGCCTGCCTGAGGGCCTCAGGGCTGCAGAGACTGTTGATGTTTTTAAAAAAACGCTCAAGACCGACCTTTTTAGTTTGGCTTTTAACTAAACTTTAACATTCTTATATTAGCCGATATTTATCCTTCTTTTTAGTTAATTTGAGTTATTTATATATTTTATATATTTATTTACATATTAGTATAAATTTAATTATTTTTGAATGGATTTTACTTTTAGTCATCACTCCAGTTCTGTCCTCATTGGGGTCCTCTCCACCGAGGGCTGTCCCTGTCTGGTGGGTCGGGATCCGGTGCTGCAGCCTTACAGTTGTGGCATGGGTCCTGTCTGCCCGGACCCGGGTGGCCCCCATGGTGATGACCTGGGTGGTCGTGGGTGGGGGTAGCCCTTTGTATAGATACACCCTGAGGATATCGTTTCCTTATCTGATGCACATGTACCTGGCCATTTGTCTTCTTTTAACTGTTATTGGGGTAATAGGGTACGGGAGAGGGTGGCTGTAGATTGGTGTAAAGGGACTATGGATGTATGTGTGTGTCTGTTTTATCTATTTTAAAGTAAATTGTTTTATGATGTAAAGCACTTTGTATTGTTTTTAAGCACGAAAAGTGCTATAAAAAATAAAGTTTAATTTGATTTGATGGCTTCTGCTCACAAAGTAATAATTTTATGTTTTCTAAATATTGTAATGGCACACCAATTACACTTTGGGCACATATATGATCTGGAGGTTTGAAATTTCGTACCCTGAAAAATAATAATTTCTTGTATTAAATATCTGCGTAAGGCTAATTTGGCTTAGACACCGGCATCACACCAACTACACTATATGTTTTTGTGTGTGTGTCCTGTTCTCCATTTTTTAATCCTTACTTTCTGACTCACCTTTCCAGTAGAAATATCTCCCCTATTGCTCTCTGTGCTCCTCTTTCCTGACTTCTATAGATCAATAAGGGTATTATTATTATTATCCATTGCTAATAATCATATGTGAAAGAGTACAGCCTCTGTACTCATACTTAAAGAAGGAAACACAGCTGCAGAAGACAGTCACCCCAAAGATAGGATGGTAAAAATAGTGGGACGTTTACAAAGCTTTCAGGCAAACTCCCTGAGTAGCCAGCATGTTTTTAGACCTGGAATGTAACTTTGGGTAAATATACACTTTGTATTTACATGTCTGTTTCCAAACACAGACTAAATGGCATGTGAACATCACATATTGCATATTCATTGCAGCAGATCTTCTAACTAGACACAGATGCAGTATTGTACAGCTCTTTGTGTATGTGTGCATGTGTGTGTGTGTGCGTGTGTGTGTGTGTGTGTGTGTGTGTGTGTGTGTGTGTGTGTGTGTGTGCGTGTGTGAACTGGACATAACGTTGACTTCAGCCTGTGGGTTTCTCTCCGTCTGTAACCCGTTTCATTCATCAGAAAGACATGACAGGATTACTTGTTTGGATTCTTTTTGGGCCTTTATGTGTGGATAATTATTATTTGAAATATTTCCTCATATTCTGACTTCTTACACAATCCATTGTATATTTTGTATAAATGTGCATATGCTAGTATGACGAAAGAATTATTTTATAATGATTATTTTCTTGCACTGTCAATGAAAAAGTGATTAAATGGAAAACAAGTCAAGCAGAGGGAGGAGGGCAAAGAAAGCGTTTTCCTGTGATTTCCTGTAGTTCAAGTTGAAGAGGTTGGCGTGCGTAGAAATCCACACAGCTTATCTCTCTGAGGAGTGAGACAATGCACATCAAGGGGAGGAGGAGGAGGAAGGGGAGTTGTGTGTCCATCTGCTGCTGGAGGAGAGGAGGAGGGAGAGGAGGATGTAAAGAATGAGACGCTGACTGATTAAAAGTAAACGCAACTTTAAATAATTTTCTAATTTGGTCCATCCAGTGAAAACACAGCCGCCAGCTGCAGGGACGACTACATATTATTCAGTCGTCTAGAACAAGATTAAGACAAAAATGGGTACACTGCTTTCTCTAAGTTCAACTCTAAGTCTCCTGAATAAATCAAACATTTGCTCCACGATTTTTTTCTTTACACCCTTGTGTATAAAAACTTACAGAACTGTTGTCAAGGTTTGCCACACAATAACCAGAGTTATTAAATCTTACTTTTGAGTCAGTCCACAGTTCTTCCTCGATTTAACAACAAGGATCTTGACCACTACGGTGGTGTAGTGGTCAGCTCTGTGGTCTCACAGCAAGGTCGCTGGTTTGAGCCTTGTCTGGCGGAGGATTAGGTTTGTGGCCTTTCTGTGTGGACTTTGCATGTTCTCCGTGCGTCTGCATGTGTTCTCACTGGCTTCCTCTCTTCATCCAAAGACAGGTCGACTGGTCTGTCTAAAACTGTCCCTCGAAGTGAGTGAGAGTGGGAATGGTTCGATGAGCCTCGATGAGCTTTAAGCTGCAGTGATAAACTTCATAGTCATCTTGTTAGGTTTGAGTCTTGGACACGTAGGTGTAAGAAGTGCAGACTGTCACTCATCACCACCTGGTGGTGAGTTCGCTCCAGCGGTTGCAGAGGATGCCATTCAGGCCTGGCAGGCCCAAACCTGTTGGAAAGATTTGCTAGTTGCTAGATTTTCTAGTTGAGACACCTGCCAGAGGGAACAACACCACCTACCTCAGGCAGTACTTTGTCCCGAGGAAGGTGGGGAACGTTGAGCTGACTGGAGTCCTGGCTGTCAGGTAGTTGGTGCTTACCATAGCTGACTTCATGCTCATCAGACAGAGCAGGAAGTCCTATCACACCTCATTGGGGAAACTTGGCTTGGACTGGCTGACAGAGAGGCTGGTCCCCTTGTTTAACAAGGAAACCAGAGAGTATATTGTAAGGGGATCAGAGTTACCAATGTCCTGGTTTGGCCTACACAGGGGTCTTTGACAAGAATTTCCATCAAACTGTCCAACCTCTGACTTATGAAGGGTATTGTGGTTTTCTCTCTGGTTGTACAACAACTGACCAGCTCTACACCCTTTGCAGGGTCCTAAAAGGGACATGGGAGTCAACCCAACCAGTCCAAATGTATTTTATGACAATGGAAAAGGCATTGGACAGTGTCCCTCAGGAAATCCCTGAGAGCTCCATGGGTACGGCGTACCAAACCCTCTGAGGAGGTCCGTTGGTTCCCAGTATGACTGCAGTCAAAACTCGGTAAACTGGAATTGGTGAGAGCTGGACTTTGCCAGGAAACTTCACCAACACGAATGTGAGGACCCAAAAATAATCAAACCAGGTTGGCGAATTAGAGGGAAAAAAATCAGGATACGCAAGGGAAAAGAACCAACAACATAAAGCATGAAAACAAAACTAAACATGAGCAGAGTACACAACCCAACCCAAAGCATGACCCTAACATCAACATCATGCATGCTACCAGTCCAGTTATCATGTCTAACTCCTGTTGTCGCTAAACACTCTCAGACAAGGACTGATATATCGACGCAGGACACAAATCAATTTAAATCTGGTGGTGTGATCCAACTCAATTCATAATTCTCAGTAATCAGTAAGTAAGTAAGTGATGGTGAGCAGTTACTGTAAATGTTTCATGTCAACAATCTTTCCAAAGCGGCGGTGTCACAGCTGGATCCCTACTTCCCCGTTTAGCTTGTCTTTGCAGCTGTTTAAATACCACAAGTTGTAAAGATATTTGTACTTTCTCACCACCTGGAACAGATTTTTAATTAAAACAATGTTTCACCTGAATCAGCAGAAAACTTTGAAAGCTGCAGTTGTCGGCTTCATGCTTTTAACCACGCCCACCTCAAATCTCAGACCAATCACACGTTACTTCTCAGAGCCCATCAGAAGAACGTTCTGCGGGCCGATGTGCTGAGAACTGTCGTCAACGACGTCGGTAAAGACAAAGTGATGTCATTTTCTTCTCAGGGTCTCAAGAGCAAGAAAGAAGTTTTCGCCTCTCGTGGGGAAGTAGGAGGCTTTATTTGTGTTTGTTTCTGGACATATGTGAACTTGAGTCCTACTTCTTTTCACTTCAGACAAAGAATAACCTCTACGGAGCTGTTCAACCTTCGTTTGAGTAATCTATATCACAGCTTTGAACTTACTTTTACCATCATATGAGACTTTTTAGATGACTGATTACAAATGTTTGCTGAGAAAATGAGCTGCATTTTTGGATGGTATTAAATGTCAGATTATTTATTAAAGTCTGGGGTCGGGTCGCGGGGGCAGCAGCCTCAGCAGGGAAGCCCAGACTTCCCTCTCCCCAGCCATATTTGCCAACTCTGCGGGGGGATCCCGAGGCGTTCCCAGGCCAGCCTAGAGATATAATCCCTCCAGCATGTCCGGGGTCTTCCCCAGGGTCTCCTACCAGAGGGACGTGCCTGGAACACCTCACCAGGGAGGTCCAGGAGGCATCCTGACCAGATGCCCGAGCCACCTCAACTGGTTCCTCTCGATGAGGAGGAGCAGCGGCTCTGAGTTTTTTGCACAAAAGTCAGTGTAAACGCACTACACACTGAAACATAGTGCGCCAAGTAGTGTTAGTGCGCTGATTGAGACACAGCCATGGGCTCAACCTCCTGTGGCCTTACCACCAGTAGGGGGCATAGCGGTCAGATGCAGCGTGAGCTGGGAGGCAGCTGAAGGCAGGGCCCCTGGCAGTCCGATAATCGGCCTAAGAAACTAGCTCTGGTGTGGAAGGAGCCTTAGCTAGTGCGTGAGGTTAGGCAGTTCCAGCTAGATATGGTTGAACTTGCCTCAACACTTGACTTGGGCTCTGGAACTAGTATCCTTGAGAAGAGCTGGACCTTCTTCCACTCGGCAGTTGCTCTCTGTGAGACATCCTCAGCAAATGTAGGAATACTTGGTAGCAAATATGGCAGGGGAGAGGAAGGTCTGGGTTTCCTTGCAGGGGGCTGATGTTCCCGTGACCCGACCTCAGATAAGTGGCAGAAAATGGATGATGGACATGCTAAACACCTGATCTTCTGGGTCAAATCACTGCCCTAAGGTCAACAAGGCAGAGGGTTTGCAGATAATATACATGTTATTATTGATCAATTAACAGTATCCCTGTGTAATTGCGCACATAGCTGCAGTTATTGTCATAAGAAGGAGACATGAAAATAACATAAGGAGATGTGTAAACATTTTTGGGATGATCCAGGAAACAATTATCAAAACTTTTCCAGTACTGCCATTTAGGAGCTATGGAACCCTGCCAGATACTTAGCATGTCTATAGAAATTGCAAGTAGACGCATTCGCTAATTATGCAGTGTTTCTGTGAGGCCAAAGACATGATTAAAGTGGTGTTAAATATATTGGATCGGTGCAGGATTCTTTTAATTTGAAAAAACAGTCTCCTGTCTTTCTCCTGGCAAAATTTTAGGTGGATTAGTTTATTAATTCCTTAGTAAAAACAAATGAGACCTACATAAGAAACCATATTGTGTCATAATCATTCATGTGTTCTTTCTTTTTAAGGTGACAGTATATACACCCCACGACCTGTTTTAGTTGCAGACGTTTTATTATATACTGATTTTTCTTTTCACCTTCTAATGTCTTTATGCTTTCTTTTTACTTCATCCCCTGTTAACATTATTTTGCCAATGGCATTCATTTGACCACAAATTTGCTCCCATACAAGCGTTTATGTGTGTAGCAGTCAGTTCTTTGCCTTATGTCATGTTTTCTCCCCAAACCCACCATGTTGCAAGCCATGAATGGAAAAGCCTCATTTAAATCTGGTGTTTCAGACACGTATACACGCACAGCCAACCTTAGAGCTGGTTCCATAAAGAGGGGTCCAATACCAGAAGGTTCTTCTTCCTGAGACCACAGTGGGAGCCGGTTCCAGTTCTGCCTCCCATTCCACTTTTAAATCATCTGGGAATCTCCAGTGAACTTGTAGTCTACTGGGAAAATAACAAAATAGGAGATCGACCCGTAAAGATTTTGGCTTAGGAAACAAAAAGTACTTTAATGTTAGGAAGAGGACTTGTGATGTTGGGTTCAATTACATTTAGTCATTTTAGATAACTTGGTTGGATTTAGGCAGTAACATGTATTTGCTATGTTGAGTAAGAGTCATGGAGTTTAGATTTCTTTTACATAGTATATCAGTTTAGCAATAAATATCTACCATTTTTCTTTGGTAAGATAAGTAACTTTGTATTTCCCTGTTAAGGAGATTTGCCGGTTCAACTCATTTTCTGCTCATGCCTGTGTCAAAACATCCAGAAATGTTGTCCTGGTTACCAAGCAGGTGGGTTTCAGAGGCCATTGGTTCCTGAAATATGTTTTACACCTCCAGTGTAAAATGGATAGTTATAAAATTATGCTTATGTCACAATTTTATAAAATAATAATCAGGTGTTGTATCAAACAAACAAGGCAAATGTTTTAAACTGGAGGGTTGATGGAGTCAAATACTGTATTTAACCAGAATACTAGTCCAAAACCATTTAATGAACCACAACAGATGAGTAGAGTGAATTGGTCAGCCCAAGGCGAGGAGTTTTAATGCTCTGATTTTCTTTTTACCATTTTGATCTCCTGTAATTGTTAGATTAGTTCTGGAAACATTTTTGTTTTGGTAAGAATGAAGTTAGATGACACATTTCCCATTTTTCATCAAGTTTCTTTTAGTTTTCTGGGGGCACCATGACAGTGAGAGTGTTTTATTGAAGCCTAGAGCATACTAGAAGATCGTTCTTAGGGGGTACTCTAAGAGAGAGAGAATGTGATTCTAAGAGGCCCTGACAAAGTGAGGAGTTAGGAGGGAAAACAGGTTGTCCTACCTCGAGCATCAATCATCTACAACAACTCCTGTTTGCACGCATTTCTATTTGTTCTGGTTGCTCTTCCACGACTTTCTTGGCGTATTCCTCTTTCAGTGGCGGCTTTTCAAACAGATCTGAGCGGAGAAAGAAAGAGAAAGCATGCAGAAAAAACCAAGCTGTCTCTGTGAGAGTGCACGTGATATTTTTTATGTGCTGCCTTTTGTGTGGTGGAGAGCAAACCAGAGCTCCGTTTGAGGCCATAGACTCTAACAGAGTCCAGCTGTGTGGTTCACACAGCCATGCAGAGCTACAGACAAATTGAATCTCCTTTGACCCATAAATCACCTTGCCTGAATTTGTGGTCCTTTCACCCTCCTTGTGGCGGTCGACTCTCATAGGAAATTGTCAGCCACTTATGATGAAAAATAACAGGTTTCTTTTTTCACATCTTAATCACAGGTTGCCTCGGCAGGTTGAATTATGGCAGTGAGGGGTTGTGTTATAGTAGTGCTTTAGGATCCATTTTTCTCAATATTTTCAGCCACATGCTTTTTCTAAGTTCATCAGTGCCAAATGAAATTCAATTTCATTTTAATACAAGATGCCAACATTGTCACACAAAATTATGGGCTTTGTACAAACCTTCATTTAATGCATAAACAAAACAGACTTGATTATAACTTGCACCTAAAGGCAATTGCCTCATTCCTGCTGCCCTAAAAGTAACGTATCAGAACAAATTTGCAGCCTTTGAAACGAAAACGTCTTTCAAACTCTCCTGGAAATCATTCAGCTGCTGTTTGTGCAGCTCCAGAAAAGTGTCACTCTGAGGAGTTACAGCAGTTCTACACAAATCAACCCAAATATCATGTTAAAGTGTGGGAAGAAGCACAGGAGTCGGAGAAAGAATTCAGGAGAGGCAGGAAAAATACCAATGTCAGGTTCCGTCTTGCACTGCGAGAAGAACCCCAAAGCTTTTTGTTTCATGAAAGAAAGTGCATTTGATGTTTGCAGAACTAGCAGAGAAAAGTCTACATTCAGAAGCAGAGGAGGTGTTGAGACTTGAGTTTGGGTCCAGTTTTTATGCAGCCTCCAAACAAGGAAAATAGTCTTTTAGTCAGGGCTTTAATTTGGACTTTCAGCCATGGCAACTAAAGTTAAAGGCCTACATTAAGCCATTAAACATTATTTGTTTGTTTGTTTTTTTTTAAATTAAGTTTTACTCAGAGCTTTCATTGAAACACATTATCACAACTCATTGCACGCTGACACCTCAATCCAAAACACTGGGATGGCTTTCCAGCCCAGTGAGCCGCTCCACATGTTACCAGTTATCCACTGCCATCAGTAACAGCCTGGCTGCTCCCAGAGGAAGCGTTATTCTCAGTAAATACTCAATGAAGTGCATTTTATTACACAAACTTCTGGAGATTTTTCCGCTAATTCACTGGAGATACACCCTGACATGGTGAGCAGCTTCACTTTCAGGATACCTGCAGTACTTCAAACTGGTGGGCTGTAATCCTGTATCAGTACATAACAAGTTAGAAATGAGTGGACACCCAGGTGACTGACATTTGGCCTTGTTGGACGACCATCTTTTGACTTTAGCTCCGGCACAGACTTTGGGACATTCAACTGGACCTGGGACAAAGGTGTGAGGCATGTTTTTTTCTGTTTTATCTACAACTTTTACCCAGGACTGTTTGTTTAGTCTCTCTTACCAAACAATGTGTACAATCGCCTCTGCCAAGGTTATAATTTTGCCTCTGTTTATGTGTCTGTTTGTCTGTTTGCAGCTTTACATAAAACTCCTGGAGGGATAGTTATGGTGTGTTTATAGGGACTGGTCTTTGTGTGACTTAGACTGCAATGAATTCAGCATCCTCATTGGGAGATAAAACCATTTTCAGTATATCTCCATGTAACTCCATGGTAAATGGTGAGAAAATCCAGGAGAAGATCCCAACATGTTTTCCAAGATATCAAAGACAGATGTGGATCCTGGAATCATTCTGGATACGACCATCCAGAAAAGGAACAACATTCCCAATACTATCATCCAGAATAGAAACAACGTTCAGGATACTATCATCCAGAACAGGAACAACATTCTGGATACTATCATCAAGAACAGGAACAACATTCTTGATACTACCATCCAGGACAGGAACAACGTTGTGGATACTACCATCCAGGACAGGAACAACATCATGGACACTACCATCCAGAACAGGAAAAACATTCTGGATACTATCATCCAGAACAGGAACAACATCATGGCGACTATCATCCAGAACAGGAAAAAAATTCTGGATACTACCACCCAGAAAAGGAAAAACATCCTGGATGCGACCATCCAGAACAGGAACAACATCATGGATACTACCATCCAGAACAGTAACAACATTCCCAATACTACCATCCAGAATGGGAACAATATGCTGGATACTACCATCCAGAACAGGAACAACATTCGCAATACTACCATTCAGAACATGAACAACGTTCTGGATAACACCATACAGAAAAGGAACAACATTCTGGATATCAACATCCAGAACAGGAACAACATTCTGGATACCACCATCCAGAACAGGAACAACATTCTGGATACTACCATAATGATCAGGAACAACATCATGGATACTACCATCCAGAACAGTAACAACATTCCCAATACTACCATCCAGAATGGGAACAATATGCTGGATACTACCATTCAGAACATGAACAACGTTCTGGATAACACCATAAAGAAAAGGAACAACATTCTGGATATCAACATCCAGAACAGGAACAACATTCTGGATACCACCATCCAGAACAGGAACAACATTCTGGATACTACCATAAAGATCAGGAACAACATTTCCAATACTACCTTCCAGCACAGGAAACAAATTCCTAATTCTGCCATCCAGAACAGGAACAACTTTCTTGATACTACCACCCAGAGCAGGATCAACGTTCTGGGTACCACCATCCAGAACAAGAACATCATTCTGGATACTACCATCCAGAACAGGAAGAACATCATGGATACTACCATCCAGAACAGGAACAACATCATAGACACTACAATCCAGAACAGGAACAACATTCCCAATACTACCATCCAGAACAGGAACAACTTTCTTGATACTACCATCCAGAACAGGAACAACTTTCTTGATACTACCATCCAGAACAGGAACAACGTTCAAGATACAACCATCCAGAACAGGAACCACATTCTGGATACTACCATCCAGAACAGGAACAACATCATGGACAGTACCATCCAGAACAAGAACAACATTCCCAATACTACCATCCAGAACAGGAACAACATCATGGATACTACCATCCAGAACAGGAACAACATCATATACGACCATCCAGAACAGGAACAACATTCCCAATACTACCATTCAGAACATGAACAACGTTCTGGATAACACCATACAGAAAAGGAACAACATTCTGGATATCACCAACCAGAACAGGAACACCATTCTGGATACCACCATCCAGAACAGGAACAACATTCTGGATACTACCATGCAGAACAGGAACAACATTCTGGAAACTACCAACCACAACAGGAACAACATTCTGGATACAACCATCCAGAACAGGAACAACATTCTGGATACTACTATCCAGCACAGCAACAACATCCTGGATATCACCATCCAGAATAGGAAAAACATACTGGATACTACCATCCAGAACAGGATAACATCCTGGGTACTACCGTTCCACAACAGGCAAAGTGTTCTGGATACCACCATCCAGAACAGGAACAATCTTCTGTATACAACTATCCAGAACAGGAACAATCTTCTGTATACAACTATCCAGAACAGGAAAAACATCCTGGATATCACCATCCATAACAGGAACAACATTCTGGATACTACCATCCAGAACAGGAAGAACATTCTGTATATCACCATCCATAAATGGGACAAAATTCAGGATATCACCATTCAGAACAAGAACAACATTCTGGATACTACCATCCAGAACAGGAACAACATTCCCAATACTACCATCCATAATGGGAACAATATGCTGGATACTACCATCCAGAACAGGAACAACATTCCCAATACTACCATTAAGAACAGGAACAATGTTCTGGATAACACCATATAGAAAAGGAACAACATTCTGGATACTACCATCCAGAACAGGAAGAACATTCTGTATATCACCATCCATAAATGGGACAAAATTCAGGATATCACCATTCAGAACAAGAACAACATTCTGGATACTACCATCCAGAACAGGAACAACATTCCCAATACTACCATCCATAATGGGAACAATATGCTGGATACTACCATCCAGAACAGGAACAACATTCCCAATACTACCATTAAGAACAGGAACAATGTTCTGGATAACACCATATAGAAAAGGAACAACATTCTGGATACTACCATGCAGAACACGAACAACATTCTAGAGACTACCATCCTGAACAAGAACAACACCGTGGATACTACCATCCCGAACATTAAAAACATCCTGGTACTACCATCCAGAACAGGAATAACATTCTGGATGACACCATCCAGAACAGGAACAACATTCTGGATACTACCCTCCAGAACAGGAACAACTCTCTGGATACCACCATCAAGAACAGTAAGAACATCCTGGATGCTACCATCCAAAACAGGATAACATCCTGGATACTACCGTTCCACAACAGGAAAAGTGTTCTGGATACCACCATCAAGAACAGGAACAATCTTCTGTATACCACCATCCGGAACGGGAACAACGTCCTGGATACTACCATCCAGAACGGGAACAACATTCTGGATACTACCCTGCAGAACGGGAACAACATTCTGGATACTACCATCCAGAACAGGAACAACATCATGGATGCTACCATCCAGAACAGGAACAATATTCGCAATACTAGAATCCAAAACAGAAAAAAAAACATCCTGGATACTACCATCCAGAAAAGGAAAAACATTCTGGATACCACCATCCAGAACAGGAACACAATTCTGGATATCACCATTCAGAACAAGAACAACATTCTGGATACTACCATCCAGAACAGGAACAACATCATGGATACAACCATCCAGAACAGGAACAACATTCCCAATACTACCATCCAGAATGGGAACAATATGCTGGATACTACCATCCAGAACAGGAACAACATTCCCAATACTACCATTCAGAACAGGAACAGTCTTCTGTATACCAGTATCCAGAACAGGAACAACCTTCTGGATACCAACCATCCAGAACAGAAACAACATTCCCAATACTACTATCCGGAACGGGGACAACGTCCTGGATACTACCATCCAGAACGGGAACAACATTCTGGATACTACATTGCGGAACGTGAACAACATTCTAGATGCTACCACCCAGAAGAGGCAAATCATCCTGGATGCTACCATCCACAACAGGAACAAAATCCTGGATAACACCATCCGGAACAGGAACAACATTGTGGATACTACCCTCCAGACCAGGAACAACTTTCTGGATACCACCATCCAGAACAGGAACAATGTTCTGGATACTACCACCCAGAACAGGAAAAACATCCTGGATGCGACCATCCAGAACAGGAACAACATCCTGGATAACACCATCCAGAACAGGAACAACGTTCTGGATACCACCACCCAGAAGAGGAACAACTTTCTGGATACCACCATCCAGAACAAGGAAAACATTCTGGATACTACAATCCAGAAATAGGACAACATTCTGGATATCACCATCCATATCAGGAACAACATTCTGGATACTACCATCCAGAACAGGGACAAAATCCTGGATGCTACCATCCATAACAGAAACAACATTCCCAATACTAATATCCAGAACAGGAACAACTTTCTGGATACCACCATCCAGAACAGGAACAACTTTCTGGATGCTACCATCCATAACAGAGACAATGGTCTGGGTACTACCGTCCAGAACAGGAAAAATGCTCTGGATAACACCATCCAGAACAGGAACAACTTTCTGGATACCACCATCCAGAACGGGAATACCTTTCTGGATACTACCATTCAGAACAGAAACAATGTTCTGGATACTACCGTTGAGAACAGGAAAAACGTTCTGGATGCCACCATCCCAAACAGGAACCACTTTCTGGATACCACCATCCAGAACAGAAACAACATTCCCAATACTACCATCCAGAACGGGAACAACATTCTGGATACTACCTTCCAGAATGGGAACAACATTCTAGATATTACCACCCAGAACAGGAAAAAAATCCTTGATGGTCCCATCCAGAACAGGAACAACGTTCTGGATACCACCATCCTGAACAGGAACAACATTCCCAATACTACCATCAACAACAGAAACAACCTTCTGGATACCACCATCCAGAACAGGAACAACATTCCCAATACTACCATCCAGAAGGGGAAAAACATTCTAGATACTACCACCCAGAAGAGGAAAAACATCCTGGATGCTACAATCCAGAACAGGAACAACATCCTGGATAACAACATCCAGAACAGGAACAACATCCTGGATGACACGATCTGGAACATGAGACACGTTCTGGATACGACCCTCCAGAACAGGAACAACTGTCTGATACCACCATCCAGAAAAGGAACAATGTTCTGGATACTAACATCCAGAACAGAAACAACATTCCCAATACTACCATCCAGAACAGGAGAAACATTTTGGATACTACAATCCAGAACAGAAACAACATTCCCAATACTACCATCCATAACGGGAACAACATTCTGGATACTACCTCCCAGAACAGGAACAATGTTCTGGATACTACCACCCAGAACAGGAAAAACATCCTGGACACTACAACCCAGAAAAGGAAAAACATCCAGGATGTCACCATCCAGAACAGGAACAACATCCTGGATAACACCATCCAGAACAAGGAAAACATTCTGGATACTACCATCCAGAACAAGGACAACATTCCGGATATCACCATCCAGAACAGGAAAAACATCCTGGATACTACCATCCAGAAAAGGACCAAAAGTATGGATACTACCATCCAAAACAGGAAAAGCATTCTCAATACCACCATCAATAACATGAACAACATTCTGGATATCACCATGCAGAACAGGAACAACATTCTGGATACTACCATCCATAACAGGAACAACTTTATGAATACTACCATCCAGAAAAGGAACAACATTCGCAATACTAGAATCCAAAACAGAAAAAAAATCCTGGATACTACCATCCGGAACAGGACCAACATCCTGGATATCACCATCCATAACAGGAACAACATTCTGGATACTACCATCCAGAACAGGAAGAACATTCTGGATACTACCATCCAGAACAGGAAAAACATTTTGGATACTACCATTCAGAACAGAAACAACATTCCCAATACTACTATCAAGAACGGGAAGAACATCCTGGATCCTACCTTCCAGGACAGGAACAACTTTCTGGATACTACCATCCAGAACGGGAACCACATTCTGGATACCACCATCCAGAACAGGAGCAACTTTCTGGATACCATCATCCAGAACAGGAAAAATATCCTGGATGCTAACATCCAGAACAGAAACAATTTTTCCAATACTACCATCCAGAACGGGAAAAACATACTGGTTACTACAATCCAGAACAGCAACAACATTCCCAATACTACCTTCCAGAACGGGAACAACATTCGGGATACTTCCCTCCAGAGCGGGAAGAACTTTCTGGATACCACCATCCAGAACAGGATTAACATTCACATTACTACCATCCATAACAGGAACAATGTTCTGGACATCACCAACCAGAACAGGAACAACTTTCTGGACACTACCATCCTGAGCAGAAACAACATTCCCTATACTACCATCCTGAAACGGGAACAACATTCTGGATACTACCACCCAGAACAGGAAAAACATCCTGGATGCTACCATCCAGAACAGGAACAAAATTCGGGATACTTCCCTCCAGAACGGGAAGAACTTTCTTGATACCACAATCCAGAATAGGAACAACATTCTGGATAGGACCATCCAGAACATAAACAACACTACCAATACTACCATCCAGAACAGGGAAAACATTCTGGATACTACCCTCCAGAACAAGAACATCATCCTGGATAACACCATCCAGAAAAGGAACAACGTTCTGGATACTACCATCCAGAACAGGAACAACTTTCTGGATACCACCATCCAGAACAGGAACAACTATCTGGATGCTACCATGCAGAACAGAAACAATGGTCTGGATACTACTGTCCAGAACAGGAAACATGTTCTGGATACCACCATCCAGAACGGGAATAACTTTCTGGATACCACCATCCAGAACAGGATTAACATTCACATTACTATCATCCATAACAGGAACAATGTCCTGGATATCACCAACCAGAACAGGAACAACTTTCTGGACACTACCATCCTGAGCAGAAACAACATTCCCTATACTACCATCCAGAACGGGAACAACATTCTGGATACTACCATCCAGAACAGGGAAAACATTCGGGATACTACCATCCAGAACAGGAACAACTTTCTTGATACCACAATCCAGAATAGGAACAACATTCTGGATAGGACCATCCAGAACAGAAACAACACTGCCAATACTACCATCCAGAACAGGAAAAACATTCTGGATACTACCCTCCAGAACAAGAACAACATCCTGGATAACACCATCCAGAAAAGGAACAACGTTCTGGATACTACCATCCAGAACAGGAACAACATTCTCAATACTACTATCCAGAACAGGAACAACTTTCTGGATACCACCATCCAGAACAGGAACAACTTTCTGGATGCTACCATGCAGAACAGAAACAATGGTCTGGATACTACCGTCCAGAACAGGAAAAAAATGCTCTGGATAACACCATCCAGAACAGGAACAACTTTCTGGATACACCATCCAGAACAGAAAAAACATTCCCAATACTACCATCCAGAATGGGAACAACATTGTGGATACTACCTTCCAGAACGGGAACAACATTCTAGAAATTACCACCCAGAACTGGAAAAACATCCTTGATGGTCCCATCCAGAACAGGAAAACATCCTGGATGCTACCATCCAGAACAGGAACAACATTCTGGATAGGACCATCCAGAACAAAAACATTCCCAATACTACCATCCAGAACAGGAACAAGATTCTGGATAACACCATCCAGAACAGGAACAACATTCTGGATAGGACCAACCAGAACAGGAACAACATTCTGGATAACACCATCCAGAACAGGAACAACATTCCCAATACTACCATCCAGAACAGGAACAAGATTCTGGATAACACCATCCAGAACAGGAACAACTCTCTGGATGCTACCATCCAGAACAGGAAAAACATTCTGGATAACACCATCCAGAACAGGAACAACATTCCCAATACTACCATCCAGAACAGGAACAAGATTCTGGATAACACCATCCAGAACAGGAACAACATTCTGGATAGGACCATCCAGAACAGGAACAAGATTCTGGATAACACCATCCAGAACAGGAACAACATTCTGGATAGGACCATCCAGAACAGGAACAACATCCTGGATAACACCATCGAGAACAGGAACAACATCCTGGATAAAATCATCCAGAACAGAAACAAATTTCTGGATACCACCATCCAGAACAGAAACAACATTCTGGATACCAAGATCCAGAACAGGAAAAACATTCTGGATAACACCATCCAGAACAGGGAAAACATTCTGGGTACTGCCATCCAGAACAACAACAACTTTCTGGATACCACAATCCAGAACAGGAACAACATTCTGGATAGAACCATCCAGATCAGAAACAACACTACCAATACCACCATCCAGAAGAGGAAAAACATTCTGGATACTACCCTCCAGAACAAGAACAACTTTCTAGATACCACCATCCAGAACAGGAACAATGTTGTGGATGCTACCATCCAGAACAGAAACATTCCCAATACTCCCATCCAGAATGGGAAAAATATTCTGGATACTGCCATCGATAACAGAACCAATATTCCCAATACTGCCATCCAAAACGGGAACAACATTCTGGATACGACCATCCAGAACAGAAACAACATTCTAGATACTACCACCCAGAAGAGGCAAAACATCCTGGATGCTACCATCCAGAACAGGAACAAGATCCTGGATAACAATATCCAGAACAGGAACAACATCCTGGATAAAACCATCCAGAACAGAAACAAATTTCTAGATACCACCATCCAGAACAGAAACAACACTCTGGATACCAAGATCCAGAACAGGGAAAACATTCTGGATAACACCATCCAGAACAGGAACCACATTCCCAATACTACCATCCAGAACAGGTATAACATTCTGGATACTATCACCCAGAACAGGAACAACATCCTGGATAACACCATCCAGAAAAGGAACAACGTTCTGGATACTACAATCCAGAACAGGAACAACATTCTCAATACTACTATCCAGAACAGGAACAACTTTCTGGATACCACCATCCAGAACAGGAACAACTTTCTGGATGCTACCATGCAGAACAGAAACAATGGTCTGGATACTACCGTCCAGAACAGGGAAAATGCTCTGGATAACACCATCCAGAACAAGAACAACTTTCTGGATACCACCATCCAGAACGGGAATAACTTTCTGGATACCACCATTCAGAACCGAAACAATGTTCTGGATACTACCGTAGAGAACAGGAAAAACGTTCTGGATGCCACCATCCCAAACAGGAACCACTGTCTGGATACCACCATCCAGAACAGAAACAACATTCCCAATACTACCATCCAGAACGGGTACAACATTGTGGATACTACCTTCCAGAACGGGAACAACATTCTAGATATTACCACCCAGAACTGGAAAAACATCCTTGATGGTCCCATCCAGAACTGCAACAACATCCTGGATAACACCATCCAGAACAGGAACAACATTCTGGATAGGACCATCCAGAACAAAAACATTCCCAATACTACCATCCAGAACAGGAACAAGATTCTGGATAACACCATCCAGAACAGGAACAACATTCTGGATAGGACCAACCAGAACAGGAACAACATTCTGGATAACACCATCCAGAACAGGAACAACATTCCCAATACTACCATCCAGAACAGGAACAAGATTCTGGATAACACCATCCAGAACAGGAACAACTCTCTGGATGCTACCATCCAGAACAGGAAAAACATTCTGGATAACACCATCCAGAACAGGAACAACATTCCCAATACTACCATCCAGAACAGGAACAAGATTCTGGATAACACCATCCAGAACAGGAACAACATTCTGGATAGGACCATCCAGAACAGGAACAACATCCTGGATAACACCATCGAGAACAGGAACAACATCCTGGATAAAATCATCCAGAACAGGAACAAGATCCTGGATAACAATATCCAGAACAGGAACAACATCCTGGATAAAACCATCCAGAACAGAAACAAATTTCTAGATACCACCATCCAGAACAGAAACAACACTCTGGATACCAAGATCCAGAACAGGGAAAACATTCTGGATAACACCATCCAGAACAGGAACCACATTCCCAATACTACCATCCAGAACAGGTATAACATTCTGGATACTATCACCCAGAACAGGAACAACATCCTGGATAACACCATCCAGAAAAGGAACAACGTTCTGGATACTACAATCCAGAACAGGAACAACATTCTCAATACTACTATCCAGAACAGGAACAACTTTCTGGATACCACCATCCAGAACAGGAACAACTTTCTGGATGCTACCATGCAGAACAGAAACAATGGTCTGGATACTACCGTCCAGAACAGGGAAAATGCTCTGGATAACACCATCCAGAACAAGAACAACTTTCTGGATACCACCATCCAGAACGGGAATAACTTTCTGGATACCACCATTCAGAACCGAAACAATGTTCTGGATACTACCGTAGAGAACAGGAAAAACGTTCTGGATGCCACCATCCCAAACAGGAACCACTGTCTGGATACCACCATCCAGAACAGAAACAACATTCCCAATACTACCATCCAGAACGGGTACAACATTGTGGATACTACCTTCCAGAACGGGAACAACATTCTAGATATTACCACCCAGAACTGGAAAAACATCCTTGATGGTCCCATCCAGAACTGCAACAACATCCTGGATAACACCATCCAGAAAAGGAGCAACATTCTGGATACTACAATCCAGAACAGAAACAACATTCCCAATACTACCATCCAGAACGGCAACAACATTCTGGATAACACCATCCAGAACAGGTAAAGCTTTCTGGATACCACCATCCAGAGCAAGAACAACTTTCTGGATACCACCATCCAGAACAGGGAAAACATTCTGGATACCACCATCCAGAATGGGAACAACATTCTGGATACTGCCATCCAGAAGAGGAAAAACATCCTGGATGCTACCATAAAAAACAGGAACAACTTTCTGGATCCCACCATCCAGAACACAAACAACATTCTGGATACTGCCCTCCAGAACAGGAAAAACATTCTGGATAACACCATCCAGAACAGAAACTACATTCCCAATGTTTCCATTCAGAACAGAAACAACATTCCCAATACTACCATCCAGAACGGGAACAACATTCTGGATACTACCATCCAGAACAGGAACAAAGTTCTGGATACTACCACCCAGAACAGGAACAACATTCTGGATACCACCATCCAGAACAGAAAAAAACATTCCCAATACTACCATCCAGAACGGGAACAACATTCTGGATGTTACCATCCAGAACAGGAACAACATTCCCAATACTACCATCCAGAACGGGAACAACATTCTGGATACAACCATCCAGAACAGGAACAACATTCTGGATATAACCATCCAGAACAGGAACAACGTTCTGGATACTACCACCCAGAAGAGGAACGACTTTCTGGATACCACCATCCAGAACAGAAAAAAACATTCCCAATACTACCATCCAGAACGGGAACAACATTCTGGATGTTACCATCCAGAACAGGAACAACATTCCCAATACTACCATCCAGAACGGGAACAACATTCTGGATACAACCATCCAGAACAGGAACAACATTCTGGATATAACCATCCAGAACAGGAACAACGTTCTGGATACTACCACCCAGAAGAGGAACGACTTTCTGGATACCACGATCCAGAACAGAAACAATGTTCTGGATACTACCGTCGATAACAGGAAAAATGTTCTGGATACCACAATCCAGAACGGGAACTACATTCAGGATGATACAACCAAGAACAGGAAAAATATCATGGATGCTACCATCCAAAACAAGGACAACATCCTGGAAAACACCATCCAGAACAGGAATAACTGTCTGGATACCACCATCCAGAACAGGAACAACATTCTAGATACCACCATCCAGAACAGGAACAATTGTCTGGATACTACCATCCAGATCAGAAACAACATAACCAACACTACCATCCAGAACAGTAACAACATTCTGGATACCACCAACCAGAACAGGAACAACATTCTGGATACAACCATCCAGAAAAGTAAAAACGTTTTTGATACTACCATCCAGAACAGGAACAACTTTCTGGATACAACCATCCAGAACAGGAAAAACATTCTGGATACTACTATCCTGAACAGGAACAACATTCTGGATACAGCCATCCAGAACATGAACAACTTTCTGGATACTACCATCCACACCAGAAACAACATTCCCAATACTACCATCCAGAAAATGAACAACATTCTCAATATTACCACCCAAAACAGGAAAAAAATCCTGAATGCTACCATCCAGAACAGGAAAAATATTTCCAATACTAACATCCAGAACGGGAACAACATTCTGGATAGCACCATCACGAACAGGAACAACATTCCCAATACTACCATACAGAACAGGAACAATGTTCTGGAATATACCATCCAGAACAGGAACAACATTCTGGATACTACCATCCAGAACGGGAACAACGTTCTGAATACTACCATCCAGAACGGGAACAACATTCTGGATACTACCATCCAGAACAGAAAAAACTTTCTGGATATCACCATCCAGAACAGAAACAACATTCCCAAAACTACCATCCAGAACGGGAAAAACATTCTGGATGTTACCATCCAGAACAGGAACAACATTCTGGATACCATTATCCAGAACAGGAACAACGTTCTTGAATCTACTATCCAAAACAGAAACAACATTCCCAATACAACCATCCAGAAAAGGGACAACATTCCCAATATTACCACCCAGAACAGGAAAAACATCCTGGATGCTACCATCCAGAACAGGAAAAACATTCCCAATACTAACATCCAGAACGGGAAAAACATTCTGGATACCACCATCCAGAACAGGAACAACATTCCTAATACTACCATCCAGAATGGGAAAAATGTTCTGGATTTTACCATCCAGAACAGGAACAACGTTCTGGATGGTAGTATCCAGAAAAGAAACAACATTCGCAAAACTACCATCCAGAACGGGAAAAATATTCTGGATACAGAAATCCAGAACAAGAACAACTTTCTGGATACTACCATCCAGAACAGGAACAACATTCTGGATGACACCACCCAGAACAGGAACAAATTTCTGATTACTACCATCCAGAACAGAAACAATGTTCTGGATACTACCATCCATAACAGGAACAACTTTCTGGATACCACCATCCAGAACAGAAACAACATAACCAATCCTACCATCCAGAACAGTCACAACATTCTGGATACTACAAACCAGAACACTAAAAATGTTTTTGATACTACCATCCAGAACAGGAACAACGTTCTGGATTCTACCATCAGGAACAGGATCAACATAACCAAAACTACCATCAAGAACAGGAAAAACATTCTGGATACTACCATCCAGAACAGGAACAACATTCTGGATACTACCATCAAGAACAGGAACAACTTTCTGGATACCACCATCCAGAACAGGGAAAACATTATGGATACAACCATCAAGAACAGGAACAATGTTCTGGATACTACCATCCAGAACAGGAAAAACTTTCTGGATACCACCATCCAGAACAGAAACAACATTCTGGATACTGCCATCCAGCACGGGAACAACATTCTAGATACTACCACCCAGAACAGAAACAACATCTTGGATAACACCATCCAGAACAGGAACAACATTCTGGATGCTACCCTCCAGAACAGGAACCACTTTCTGGATACCACCGTCCAGAACAAGAACACCGTTCTGGATACTACCTTTGAGAACAGAAACAACATTCCCAATACTACCATCCAGAACGGGAACAACATTCTGGATACTACCACCCGGAACAGGAACAACTTGTGGATACCACAATCCAGAACAGAAACAACATTCTGGATACTGCCATCCAGCACGGGAACAACATTCTAGATACTACCACCCAGAACAGAAACAACATCTTGGATAACACCATCCAGAACAGGAACAACATTCTGGATGCTACCCTCCAGAACAGGAACCACTTTCTGGATACCACCGTCCAGAACAAGAACACCGTTCTGGATACTACCTTTGAGAACAGAAACAACATTCCCAATACTACCATCCAGAACAGGAACAACTTTCTGGATACCACCATCCAGAACAGGAACAACTTGTGGATACCACCATCCAGAAAAGGAACAACTTTACTGATACCACAATCCAGAACAGGAACAACATTCTGGATGCTACCATCTAGAATGGGAACAACATCCTGGATGCTACCATGCAGAACAGGAACAACATACTGGATAACACCATCCAGAACAGGAACAACATTCTGGATAGGACCATCCAGAACAGAAACAACACTGCCAATACTACCATCCAGAACAGGAAAAACATTCTGGATACTACCCTCCAGAACAAGAACAACATCCTGGATAACACCATCCAGAAAAGTAACAACGTTCTGGATACTACCATCCAGAACAGGAACAACATTCTCAATACTACTATCCAGAACAGGAACAACTTTCTGGATACCACCATCCAGAACAGGAACAACTTTCTGGATGCTACCATGCAGAACAGAAACAATGGTCTGGATACTACCGTCCAGAACAGGAAAAAAATGCTCTGGATAACACCATCCAGAACAGGAACAACTTTCTGGATACACCATCCAGAACAGAAAAAACATTCCCAATACTACCATCCAGAATGGGAACAACATTGTGGATACTACCTTCCAGAACGGGAACAACATTCTAGAAATTACCACCCAGAACTGGAAAAACATCCTTGATGGTCCCATCCAGAACAGGAAAACATCCTGGATGCTACCATCCAGAACAGGAACAACATTCTGGATAGGACCATCCAGAACAAAAACATTCCCAATACTACCATCCAGAACAGGAACAAGATTCTGGATAACACCATCCAGAACAGGAACAACATTCTGGATAGGACCAACCAGAACAGGAACAACATTCTGGATAACACCATCCAGAACAGGAACAACATTCCCAATACTACCATCCAGAACAGGAACAAGATTCTGGATAACACCATCCAGAACAGGAACAACTCTCTGGATGCTACCATCCAGAACAGGAAAAACATTCTGGATAACACCATCCAGAACAGGAACAACATTCCCAATACTACCATCCAGAACAGGAACAAGATTCTGGATAACACCATCCAGAACAGGAACAACATTCTGGATAGGACCATCCAGAACAGGAACAACATCCTGGATAACACCATCGAGAACAGGAACAACATCCTGGATAAAATCATCCAGAACAGAAACAAATTTCTGGATACCACCATCCAGAACAGAAACAACATTCTGGATACCAAGATCCAGAACAGGAAAAACATTCTGGATAACACCATCCAGAACAGGGAAAACATTCTGGGTACTGCCATCCAGAACAACAACAACTTTCTGGATACCACAATCCAGAACAGGAACAACATTCTGGATAGAACCATCCAGATCAGAAACAACACTACCAATACCACCATCCAGAAGAGGAAAAACATTCTGGATACTACCCTCCAGAACAAGAACAACTTTCTAGATACCACCATCCAGAACAGGAACAATGTTGTGGATGCTACCATCCAGAACAGAAACATTCCCAATACTCCCATCCAGAATGGGAAAAATATTCTGGATACTGCCATCGATAACAGAACCAATATTCCCAATACTGCCATCCAAAACGGGAACAACATTCTGGATACGACCATCCAGAACAGAAACAACATTCTAGATACTACCACCCAGAAGAGGCAAAACATCCTGGATGCTACCATCCAGAACAGGAACAAGATCCTGGATAACAATATCCAGAACAGGAACAACATCCTGGATAAAACCATCCAGAACAGAAACAAATTTCTAGATACCACCATCCAGAACAGAAACAACACTCTGGATACCAAGATCCAGAACAGGGAAAACATTCTGGATAACACCATCCAGAACAGGAACCACATTCCCAATACTACCATCCAGAACAGGTATAACATTCTGGATACTATCACCCAGAACAGGAACAACATCCTGGATAACACCATCCAGAAAAGGAACAACGTTCTGGATACTACAATCCAGAACAGGAACAACATTCTCAATACTACTATCCAGAACAGGAACAACTTTCTGGATACCACCATCCAGAACAGGAACAATTTTCTGGATGCTACCATGCAGAACAGAAACAATGGTCTGGATACTACCGTCCAGAACAGGGAAAATGCTCTGGATAACACCATCCAGAACAAGAACAACTTTCTGGATACCACCATCCAGAACGGGAATAACTTTCTGGATACCACCATTCAGAACCGAAACAATGTTCTGGATACTACCGTAGAGAACAGGAAAAACGTTCTGGATGCCACCATCCCAAACAGGAACCACTGTCTGGATACCACCATCCAGAACAGAAACAACATTCCCAATACTACCATCCAGAACGGGTACAACATTTGTGGATACTACCTTCCAGAACGGGAACAACATTCTAGATATTACCACCCAGAACTGGAAAAACATCCTTGATGGTCCCATCCAGAACTGCAACAACATCCTGGATAACACCATCCAGAAAAGGAGCAACATTCTGGATACTACAATCCAGAACAGAAACAACATTCCCAATACTACCATCCAGAACGGCAACAACATTCTGGATAACACCATCCAGAACAGGTAAAGCTTTCTGGATACCACCATCCAGAGCAAGAACAACTTTCTGGATACCACCATCCAGAACAGGGAAAACATTCTGGATACCACCATCCAGAATGGGAACAACATTCTGGATACTGCCATCCAGAAGAGGAAAAACATCCTGGATGCTACCATAAAAAACAGGAACAACTTTCTGGATCCCACCATCCAGAACACAAACAACATTCTGGATACTGCCCTCCAGAACAGGAAAAACATTCTGGATAACACCATCCAGAACAGAAACTACATTCCCAATGTTTCCATTCAGAACAGAAACAACATTCCCAATACTACCATCCAGAACGGGAACAACATTCTGGATACTACCATCCAGAACAGGAACAAAGTTCTGGATACTACCACCCAGAACAGGAACAACATTCTGGATACCACCATCCAGAACAGAAAAAAACATTCCCAATACTACCATCCAGAACGGGAACAACATTCTGGATGTTACCATCCAGAACAGGAACAACATTCCCAATACTACCATCCAGAACGGGAACAACATTCTGGATACAACCATCCAGAACAGGAACAACATTCTGGATATAACCATCCAGAACAGGAACAACGTTCTGGATACTACCACCCAGAAGAGGAACGACTTTCTGGATACCACCATCCAGAACAGAAAAAAACATTCCCAATACTACCATCCAGAACGGGAACAACATTCTGGATGTTACCATCCAGAACAGGAACAACATTCCCAATACTACCATCCAGAACGGGAACAACATTCTGGATACAACCATCCAGAACAGGAACAACATTCTGGATATAACCATCCAGAACAGGAACAACGTTCTGGATACTACCACCCAGAAGAGGAACGACTTTCTGGATACCACGATCCAGAACAGAAACAATGTTCTGGATACTACCGTCGATAACAGGAAAAATGTTCTGGATACCACAATCCAGAACGGGAACTACATTCAGGATGATACAACCAAGAACAGGAAAAATATCATGGATGCTACCATCCAAAACAAGGACAACATCCTGGAAAACACCATCCAGAACAGGAATAACTGTCTGGATACCACCATCCAGAACAGGAACAACATTCTAGATACCACCATCCAGAACAGGAACAATTGTCTGGATACTACCATCCAGATCAGAAACAACATAACCAACACTACCATCCAGAACAGTAACAACATTCTGGATACCACCAACCAGAACAGGAACAACATTCTGGATACAACCATCCAGAAAAGTAAAAACGTTTTTGATACTACCATCCAGAACAGGAACAACTTTCTGGATACAACCATCCAGAACAGGAAAAACATTCTGGATACTACTATCCTGAACAGGAACAACATTCTGGATACAGCCATCCAGAACATGAACAACTTTCTGGATACTACCATCCACACCAGAAACAACATTCCCAATACTACCATCCAGAAAATGAACAACATTCTCAATATTACCACCCAAAACAGGAAAAAAAATCCTGAATGCTACCATCCAGAACAGGAAAAATATTTCCAATACTAACATCCAGAACGGGAACAACATTCTGGATAGCACCATCACGAACAGGAACAACATTCCCAATACTACCATACAGAACAGGAACAATGTTCTGGAATATACCATCCAGAACAGGAACAACATTCTGGATACTACCATCCAGAACGGGAACAACGTTCTGAATACTACCATCCAGAACGGGAACAACATTCTGGATACTACCATCCAGAACAGAAAAAACTTTCTGGATATCACCATCCAGAACAGAAACAACATTCCCAAAACTACCATCCAGAACGGGAAAAACATTCTGGATGTTACCATCCAGAACAGGAACAACATTCTGGATACCATTATCCAGAACAGGAACAACGTTCTTGAATCTACTATCCAAAACAGAAACAACATTCCCAATACAACCATCCAGAAAAGGGACAACATTCCCAATATTACCACCCAGAACAGGAAAAACATCCTGGATGCTACCATCCAGAACAGGAAAAACATTCCCAATACTAACATCCAGAACGGGAAAAACATTCTGGATACCACCATCCAGAACAGGAACAACATTCCTAATACTACCATCCAGAATGGGAAAAATGTTCTGGATTTTACCATCCAGAACAGGAACAACGTTCTGGATGGTAGTATCCAGAAAAGAAACAACATTCGCAAAACTACCATCCAGAACGGGAAAAATATTCTGGATACAGAAATCCAGAACAAGAACAACTTTCTGGATACTACCATCCAGAACAGGAACAACATTCTGGATGACACCACCCAGAACAGGAACAAATTTCTGATTACTACCATCCAGAACAGAAACAATGTTCTGGATACTACCATCCATAACAGGAACAACTTTCTGGATACCACCATCCAGAACAGAAACAACATAACCAATCCTACCATCCAGAACAGTCACAACATTCTGGATACTACAAACCAGAACACTAAAAATGTTTTTGATACTACCATCCAGAACAGGAACAACGTTCTGGATTCTACCATCAGGAACAGGAACAACATAACCAAAACTACCATCAAGAACAGGAAAAACATTCTGGATACTACCATCCAGAACAGGAACAACATTCTGGATACTACCATCAAGAACAGGAACAACTTTCTGGATACCACCATCCAGAACAGGGAAAACATTATGGATACAACCATCAAGAACAGGAACAATGTTCTGGATACTACCATCCAGAACAGGAAAAACTTTCTGGATACCACCATCCAGAACAGAAACAACATTCTGGATACTGCCATCCAGCACGGGAACAACATTCTAGATACTACCACCCAGAACAGAAACAACATCTTGGATAACACCATCCAGAACAGGAACAACATTCTGGATGCTACCCTCCAGAACAGGAACCACTTTCTGGATACCACCGTCCAGAACAAGAACACCGTTCTGGATACTACCTTTGAGAACAGAAACAACATTCCCAATACTACCATCCAGAACGGGAACAACATTCTGGATACTACCACCCGGAACAGGAACAACTTGTGGATACCACAATCCAGAACAGAAACAACATTCTGGATACTGCCATCCAGCACGGGAACAACATTCTAGATACTACCACCCAGAACAGAAACAACATCTTGGATAACACCATCCAGAACAGGAACAACATTCTGGATGCTACCCTCCAGAACAGGAACCACTTTCTGGATACCACCGTCCAGAACAAGAACACCGTTCTGGATACTACCTTTGAGAACAGAAACAACATTCCCAATACTACCATCCAGAACAGGAACAACTTTCTGGATACCACCATCCAGAACAGGAACAACTTGTGGATACCACCATCCAGAAAAGGAACAACTTTACTGATACCACAATCCAGAACAGGAACAACATTCTGGATGCTACCATCTAGAATGGGAACAACATCCTGGATGCTACCATGCAGAACAGGAACAACATACTGGATAACACCATCCAGAACAGGAACAACATTCTGGATACTACCCTCCAGAAAAGGAACAACTTTCTGGATACTACCATCGAGAACAGAAACAACATTCCCAATACTACCATCCAGAACGGGAACAACATTCTGGATACTACCACCCAGAACAGGAAAAACATCCTGGATGCGACCATCCAGAACAGAAACAACTTTCTGGATACTGCCATCCTGAACAGGAACAACGTTCTGGATACTACAATCGAGAACAGAAACAACATTCTGGATAACACCATCCAGAACAGGAACAATATTCTGGATACTACCAAACAGAATGAGAAAGACATTCTGAATGCTACCACCGAGAACAGGAAAAACATCCTGGATGCTACCATCCAGAACATTAACAACATCCTGGATAACACCATCCAGAACAGGAACAACTTTCTGGATACTACCATCTAGAACAGGAATAACTTTCTGCATACCACCATCCAGAACAGGAACAACATTCTGGATGACACCATACAGAACAGGAATAAATTCTGGATATCACCATCCAGAACAGGGAAACCATTCTGGATACCACCATCCAGAACAGGAACAATATGTTCTGGATATTACCAAACAGAACAGAAACAACGTTCTCGATACTACTGTCCAGAACAGTAAAAACGTTCTGTATACCACCATCCAGAACAGAAACATCTTTCTGGATACCACCATCCAGAACAGGAACAACTTTACTGATACCACCATCCAGAACAGGAACAACTTTCTGGATACTACCATCCAGAACAGAAACAACATTCTGGATACTAACATCCTGAACAGGAACAACGTTTTGGATACTACCATCCAGAACAGGAACAATATGGTGGATACCACCATCCAGAACAGGAACAACTTTCTGGATACCTCCATCCAGAACAGGAACAACATTCTGGATAACACCATCCAGAACAGGAACAATATTCTGGATACTACCAAACAGAATGAGAAAGACATTCTGAATGCTACCACCGAGAACAGGAAAAACATCCTGGATGCTACCATCCAGAACATTAACAACATCCTGGATAACACCATCCAGAACAGGAACAACTTTCTGGATACTACCATCTAGAACAGGAATAACTTTCTGCATACCACCATCCAGAACAGGAACAACATTCTGGATGACACCATACAGAACAGGAATAAATTCTGGATATCACCATCCAGAACAGGGAAACCATTCTGGATACCACCATCCAGAACAGGAACAATATGTTCTGGATATTACCAAACAGAACAGAAACAACGTTCTCGATACTACTGTCCAGAACAGTAAAAACGTTCTGTATACCACCATCCAGAACAGAAACATCTTTCTGTATACCACCATCCAGAACAGGAACAACTTTCTGGATACTACCATCCAGAACAGAAACAACATTCTGGATACTAACATCCTGAACAGGAACAACGTTTTGGATACTACCATCCAGAACAGGAA
Organism: Telmatherina bonti; assembly: GCF_933228915.1. Taxonomy (NCBI): domain Eukaryota; kingdom Metazoa; phylum Chordata; class Actinopteri; order Atheriniformes; family Telmatherinidae; genus Telmatherina; species Telmatherina bonti. Next base: position 1,453,850 of record NC_136633.1, read on the forward strand.
CAATATGCTGGATACCACCATCCAGAACAGGAACAACTTTCCATCACTGTAAGAGAACAAACGTGCAACAAACACCACAGTGGATTTTTTATGAATGGATCTGGAATCTGATCCACATAAGAGGAATGTAGGACCAGAACATTGGCTTGAAATGAACTGCTGGCTAGTCTTCTGAGCTCTCACCGCGGTTTTTTGCTTGTTTGTTTTGGTCATTATAGTAACCATGCACATTTTCCAGTTTTTACAATCAGGACAGAGTCCTCCATGAAACCTGAAACAAAATTGATTCATTTCAGCTTTACAGCACAAATTCTTGGCAAAAGTTTTTTCAAGATACTTTTACAGATTTACTTCAGTCAGTTATAAACCAACCAAAACAAATCCACCATATGAACCAAATCAGTCCAGTTTTTAATTACTGTGTTCATATAAAACATTGTCCTAACCGCTTAATCCAATGAAGGGTTATGGGGAAGCTGGAGCTAATCCCAGCAGTCTTTGGGCAAAAGGCAGGGTACACCCTGCAATGACCCTTGCCACGTCCATCGGACTACATCGGGCCACACAAAGACAACCATTCACTCCTATGGGCAATGTAGAGTACCCTCACATGCATGTCTCTGGATGGTGAGAGGGAGCCAGAGTACCTGGAGAGAAGGAGAACATGCTAACTTCCCACAGAAAGGCTACTGTCCAAACCTCACCCCAGCCAAGGATTGAACCAGCAACCATCTGGCTGTGAGGCTACAGTGCTACCCACCATGCAGCCTTTTATAAAACAGTTTATAACAACAATTACCAAGCTGAGAAAACTCCATCACAACCAGAACAAGGGAGGACGGCTATCTTTCTGGACTGTTTGACTCATTGTTACTTTTGACATCCCACCATCAGGACGAGCCACATGAAGCAATGTTTTATTTTTCTTTGATATTTTAAATTGAATTTTTTTTGTGATGTTTTGCAATTTGTTTTGCTGGTTGGTTAGGTTCAGGAGTCCCCAGTGGGACACAGTTAAACACCATCTCATGCCTCTCTATGATGGGAATTGTATAAAATGATCACTCCAATGCAGGGAGGAAATTGAAATTGTTCTAAAGAACAAATAAACCTGAAATGCATACTTTTCTGCATTTAAGGATTTAAGTGACGTGAACTCCTTCGGCTGTCATGATTCACCTCTATCTTGACTGAGTCTTTTTATTTATTCTGAAGGTATTTTGACCTTGAACTCTAAAGCAGCTCCTGAAGGAGTTCAGATCCAGGGTTTAAGTCCCAGTATTAAAAACTATGAAACACTTTTCTTGTGTTCTTGCTATCTGTCAGATGTCACAAAGTCATGGAGTCAGGGTTGAAAAAGAAGAAAAATTCCTTCATCCTTTCTAAGAGTTTAGAGTTAATAGGGAGGTGTATAGCTCGCAGACGGTGGACAGATGCTTCTGTGCGATCCAACAACAGTTCCCACACTTATGGGACACAATCTCTGTTCTCTCGCAGAAGATGTGATGAAGCAGTGGTGAATATGGTTGCTTCCAACATGTGGAGGACGTGTGGCCTGAACTCTGGCTGAACCCCTCTCACCACTACCACTGCATGGGAGTCATTAGCACATGTTCAGAGAGATGGCAAGAGGCTGTTTATGTCACTGGCCTGCATTTACAGGCTGCGGTGTCTGAACACGGAGGGAACATGAGAGTTTTTGGCTACATGAAAGACACTGCAGCGGTTTTGACTGCGTTTCCCAGTCGCTTCCAACCCTGCTGCTACAGCTGCATTCAGCCAACCTGGGAAAAATGTCCCTTCAAATCTGGAAAGTCATCCATCCAGCCATATAAAGGACAGTTTCACTTCTTTACAGCACTTATTCTCAGACTTTGCCTGATTTGTGCTTCCTACCTCAGGGTGGTGCCGAACAGCAGTCACTGAAGATCAAACAGGAAAAGAAAACAAGAGAAAACAAACTTAAAAATCAACTAACTACTGCAAATTACAATATAAATAGGCTATAATTACACAAAAGCCTTTATCTTTCTTTCCGTGCGAATGGCAGTCACACGGTTAACATTAAAGCTACAATGTGGTTGCATTTAGAAAAAGCTGCCTATTAAATGTGTGTTTCTGACAGGACCTGACCTCCAGTTTCCTGCACCAATGTTGCACATGCTCTGTACCTTCTGAAGAATACTTCACTGCAAACTGACGTGCCAGTATTAGAAATACAATTTAAATAAGATTAGTATCACCCACAAGCAGAGTGTGACAGCAGCGGCAGACTTCAGCTGATGAAAAACGTTGACTATAAAGAGAACACGGACCTTTCTGGGACCTCCATGTCTACAAGATCCCCTGGCAAGTAGAAGACAGGGACAATGGACAGTGGGTCAAGCTTGTGAACAGGTAGGATTTTGTTCCCAACAGCAGCTTACTACGGACCAGATCTGCTAAAGGTTTGCACGGATTAAAACGTGCAAACTCACTGCACACATAAAACAAGTTCAAAGTGATTTACTAACGGCGCACACTGAAGGCTCACAAAGGCACAAAACAGCATGTCTGCATCCAGCTTGTATGTCTATGTCTATGCTTGCATGTCTATGTGACATACAAGCTTGGGAGGAGAATATTAAATACATTCCTTTAGCAGCTGCAATGGGATCCATCAAACCTGAGAGCAATGTTGCTGATAATAACGGTGTTTAACACGTTTCAAAAAGACGTGCAAACAGTCCGCCAACGAAACGGAGACATCGAAGCAAAGAGATGCAGAGAACGTGTTTCTGACCCTCATGAATATTTTTGGGCTGAAGGGAGCCATCCACCTGCTGGCTCCAGCCTCAGTCTCCACCTGCCTCTGCCTGTGTTTGGCTGCCTTCTGCTTCCTGGATGGAATCTGGTCATTTTATTTCCTCTGCAGGTTGGTCCAAAGTCCCCACCTTGGAAGTAGCTCTGATTTATCATTACAACAATGTGACGGCTGTGGGTCAAAGAACTGTTCAGCACCAGTTCTAACACAATGAGACGCACTCAAGCAGTTTGTAGTGGAGGTGGATGCTTCTGACTCGGTAGTGGGGGCTGTTCTGGATCACCACCATGGACCTGAATGTAAACTGCACCACTGTGCTTTCTTTTCTCATTGATTGACTACAGCTGAGAGGAGTTACAATGTGTGAAACTGTGAATTCTGGGCAGTAAAGCTAGCTCCATTCATAGTCCGGATCATAAGGAGCTGTCCTTTCTGCAGAATTCCAGACAGGCCAGGTGGTCTTTGTTGTTTGGGTGTTTAATTCCAACATATTGTCCAGGTTCACATCATATGAAGCCAGATGGTCTTTCTTGACTGTGATGATACCCCACTCCCAACAGAGCCCTTTCATCTGGGACAAACTGGGATGGCTGGCCAGGGTGGACCACAGTGGAATCAGCTGGTTGAGCAGCAGAAACAGGAGGTCTGGCTGGTTCCAGTAAGGTGCCTCCTCTTTTGTAAGGGAATCGTCTTCACTCTGAAAGGGCTAGAGCTGTTTCAATTTCAAAGGCGAAGATCGTGTTGCTTTCTGACTGATTGGCTTGATAGGGGCTGAGAGAAAACTACGAGGCAAAAAAAGTGTGAAGTGTTCTGACGGGGCGTTCTTCTGTCTCTGGCTTCACGGTAAAACTGGAAGTGAACCAGCTTTCTTGATGACAATGGGAACTTCTGGTTCCCACTGATCAGCAATCTTGTGTTCCCCTTATCCTCACCAGTACTCAGTCTCCCACTGACACTTCTGAGGCAACGATGTTCTGGTGAAATTGCGTCGTGTTTCTAAACATCGACCCCTCAGCATTCGCCATGGTGATTTTGTAGCTCTCTTCAAGGTGAGCTTGGATCTTATTGACTTATTGTTTGTCTGAATTGTGCAGAAATGAAGTGAAAGGTTTGCTAATGAGCCATTGAGTTAGACGTGTTGCAGCATGGAAACTCTTGCAGGACTGCGGCCCCGGAAGACTGGAGTTGCCCACCGGTGATTTACGCTAATCAGCTAATGAATCAGTGAATCCGACAGACTACAGGAGGCAGCAGCAGCAGTCACTGTCATCGTTCCATCAGAGCCTCTATCTACCCAAAGTGACTGATCTGATGGCTTCTTCACCTGTAGTTGTCATGGCAACCATTAAATGCAGCACATCTATTGACGGTGCTGCAATGCCGTCGTGTTTTCTTCAGGACTTAATGGGAACAATGCCGCGGTGGATAACTCCTGGCCAGAGCGGCGAGTTATGAGTGCTGACAGTAATCGTCCTGTGGTGCAGACAGCTGGCATGTCTGATCCCCATAGATTGGTTTTAGTGGTCAAATAAAGCTGATTAGCAGCTCGTCTGACCTGTCACAGACACTGCTGCCTTCTTGTCTATGAACCTGTGTGCATAATGTCCAGTTCTGGGATTGTTCCACTGAGGACCATCATTCATAATGAGCTCAGCTGCTCCACACCTTCACAGACCTGGAGACGTAGATCCAGACTCAGACTGGTTCTCCTGGACCGAACCAGTTTCCTCATCCTTCAGCAACTTTAACTGCTGTGCATGAAATGTTATGAACACACAAGTTCTGCCTGACGAGGATGAATGTGGAGCAGGACGGAGTTGGGTGGAACTTCCTGTCAAACAGTTTCTGAGAAATGTGAAGAGCTCCAAACCCTGCTGAGACAGCAGAACGCACAGACCAACAAAACAAACATCACATTAATAACATTTCACCATAAACAGCATGAAGGCACAAAGATAATTTCCTGCTTGTTTATTTTTTGTTTATAAAATTTTAGATGGAGCTGAAAAACAAAAGAACACAACAGAGGTGAAAAGACAACTTTACTGAGAGCACAAATCCTCACAAATGTTTTTATCTGAATTCATATTGTTTTCCTGTTTGTTATGTTTTCCTGTTTGTTTGTTTTCTGGTTTGTCATGTTTTCCTGTTTGTTTGTTTTCTGGTTTGTCATATTTTCCTGTTTGTTATGTTTTCCTGTTTGTCATGTTTTCCTGTTTGTTTGTTTTCTGGTTTGTCATGTTTTCCTGTTTGTTTGTTTTCTGGTTTGTCATATTTTCCTGTTTGTTTGTTTTCTGGATTGTCATATTTTCCTGTTTGTTTGTTTTCTGGTTTGTCATGTTTTCCTGTTTGTTTGTTTTCTGGTTTGTCATGTTTTCCTGTTTGTTTGTTTTCTGGTTTGTCATATTTTCCTGTTTGTTTGTTTTCCTGTTTGTCATGTTTTCCTGTTTGTTTGTTTTCTGGTTTGTCATGTTTTCCTGTTTGTTTGTTTTCCTGTTCGTTATGTTTTCCTGTTTTTTTTTTTTTTCCTGTTCGCCATGTTTTCCTGTTTGTCATGTTTTCCGGTTTCTTGGTTTGTTTTCCTGTTTGTTATGTTTTCCTGTTTGTTTGTTTTCTGGTTTGTCATGTTTTCCTGTTTGTTTGTTTTCTGGTTTGTCATGTTTTCCTGTTTGTTTGTTTTCTGGTTTGTCATGTTTTCCTGTTTGTTTGTTTTCTGGTTTGTCATATTTTCCTGTTTGTTTGTTTTCCTGTTTGTCATGTTTTCCTGTTTGTTTGTTTTCTGGTTTGTCATGTTTTCCTGTTTGTTTGTTTTCCTGTTTGTCATGTTTTCCTGTTTGTTTGTTTTCTGGTTTGTCATGTTTTCCTGTTTGTTTGGCTTCCTGTTTGTCATGTTTTCCGGTTTCTTGGTTTGTTTTCCTGTTTGTTATGTTTTCCTGTTTGTTTGTTTTCTGGTTTGTCATGTTTTCCTGTTTGTTTGTTTTCTGGTTTGTCATATTTTCCTGTTTGTTTGTTTTCCTGTTTGTCATGTTTTCCTGTTTGTTTGTTTTCCTGTTTGTCATGTTTTCCTGTTTGTTTGTTTTCTGGTTTGTCATGTTTTCCTGTTTGTTTGTTTTCCTGTTCGTTATGTTTTCCTGTTTTTTTTTTTTTTCCTGTTCGCCATGTTTTCATGTTTGTTTGGCTTCCTGTTTGTCATGTTTTCCGGTTTCTTGGTTTGTTTTCCTGTTTGTTATGTTTTCCTGTTTGTTTGTTTTCTGGTTTGTCATGTTTTCCTGTTTGTTTGTTTTCTGGTTTGTCATGTTTTCCTGTTTGTCATGTTTTCCTGTTTGTTTGTTTTCTGGTTTGTCATATTTTCCTGTTTGTTTGTTTTCTGGTTTGTCATGTTTTCCTGTTTGTTTGTTTTCCTGTTCGTTATGTTTTCCTGTTTTGTTTTTTTTTCCTGTTCGCCATGTTTTCCTGTTTGTTTGGCTTCCTGTTTGTCATGTTTTCCGGTTTCTTGGTTTGTTTTCCTGTTTGTTATGTTTTCCTGTTTGTTTGTTTTCTGGTTTGTCATGTTTTCCTGTTTGTTTGTTTTCCGGTTTGTTTGTTTTCCTGTTCGTTTGTTTTCCTGTTTGTCATGTTTTCCTGTTTGTTTGTTTTGCTGTTTCTCATGTTTTCCTGTTTGTCATGTTTTCCTGTTTCTTGGTTTGTTTTCCTGTTTGTTATGTTTTCCTGTTTGTTTGTTTTCTGGTTCGTCATGTTTTCCTGTTTGTTTGTTTTCTGGTTTGTCATATTTTCCTGTTTGTTTGTTTTCTGGTTTGTCATATTTTCCTGTTTGTTTGTTTTCTGGTTTGTCATGTTTTCCTGTTTGTCATGTTATCCTGTTTGGTTGTTTTCTGGTTTGTCATGTTTTCCTGTTTGGTTGTTTTCTGGTTTGTCATGTTTTCCTGTTTGTTTGTTTTCCTGTTTGTCATGTTTTCCTGTTTGTTTGTTTTCCTGTTTGTCATGTTTTCCTGTTTGTTTGTTTTCTGGTTTGTCATATTTTCCTGTTTGTTTGTTTTCCTGTTTGTCATGTTTTCCTGTTTGTTTGTTTTCTGGTTTGTCATGTTTTCCTGTTTGTTTGTTTTCCTGTTTGTCATGTTTTCCTGTTTCTTGGTTTGTTTTCCTGTTTGTCATGTTTTCCTGTTTGTTTGTTTTCTGGTTTGTCATGTTTTCCTGTTTGTTTGGCTTCCTGTTTGTCATATTTTCCTGTTTCTTGGTTTGTTTTCCTGTTTGTCATGTTTTCCTGTTTGTTTGTTTTCCTGTTTGTAATGTTTTCCTGTTTCTTGGTTTGTTTTCCTGTTTGTCATGTTTTCCTGTTTGTCATGTTTTCCTGTTTCTTGGTTTGTTTTCTGGTTTGTCATGTTTTCCTGTTTGGTTGTTTTCTGGTTTGTCATGTTTTCCTGTTTGTTTGTTTTCCTGTTTGTCATGTTTTCCTGTTTGTTTGTTTTCCTGTTTGTCATGTTTTCCTGTTTGTTTGTTTTCTGGTTTGTCATATTTTCCTGTTTGTTTGTTTTCCTGTTTGTCATGTTTTCCTGTTTGTTTGTTTTCTGGTTTGTCATGTTTTCCTGTTTGTTTGTTTTCCTGTTTGTCATGTTTTCCTGTTTCTTGGTTTGTTTTCCTGTTTGTCATGTTTTCCTGTTTGTTTGTTTTCTGGTTTGTCATGTTTTCCTGTTTGTTTGGCTTCCTGTTTGTCATATTTTCCTGTTTCTTGGTTTGTTTTCCTGTTTGTCATGTTTTCCTGTTTGTTTGTTTTCCTGTTTGTCATGTTTTCCTGTTTGTTTGTTTTCCGGTTTGTTTGTTTTCCTGTTTGTCATGTTTTCCTGTTTGTTTGTTTTCCGGTTTGTCATGTTTTCCTGTTTGTTTGTTTTCTTGTTTGTCATGTTTTTCTGTTTGTCATGTTTTCCTGTTTGTCTGTTTTCCTGTTTCTCATGTTTCCCTGTTTGTTTGTTTTCCTGTTTGTTTGTTTTCTGGTTTGTCATGTTTTCCTGTTTGTTTGTTTTCCTGTTTGTTTGTTTTCTGGTTTGTCATGTTTTCCTGTTTGTTTGTTTTCCTGTTTGTTTGTTTTCCTGTTTGTCATGTTTTCCTCTTTATTTGTTTTCCTGTTTGTCATGTTTTCCTGTTTTTTTGTTTTCCTGTACGCCATGTTTTCCGAATTGTTTGTTTTCCTGTTTTGTTTTTTTTCTTGTTCGTCGTGTTTTCCTGTTTGTTTGTTTTCATGTTCGCCATGATTTCCGGATTGTTTGTTTTCCTGATCGTCATGTTTTCCTGTTTGTTTGTTTTCCCATTTCTTTGTTTTCCTGTTTGTCATGTTTTCCTGCTTGTCATGTTTTCCTGTTTGTTTGTATTCCTCTTTGTTTGTTTACCTGTTCGTCATGTTTTCCTGTTTATTTGTTTTCCTGTTTGTCATGTTTCCCTGTTTGTTTCTTTTCCTGTTTGTTTGTTTTCCTGTTTGTCATGTTTTCCTGTTTGTTTGTTTTCCTGTTTGTCATGTTTGACTGTTTGCCATGTTTTCCTGTTTGTCATGTTTTCCTGTTTGTTTGTTTTCCTGTTCGTCATATTTTCCTGTTTGTTTGTTTTCATGTTCGCCATGATTTCCTGATTGTTTGTTTTCCTGATCGTCATGTTTTCCTGTTTGTTTGTTTTCCCATTTCTTTGTTTTCCTGTTTGTCATGTTTTCCTGCTTGTCATGTTTTCCTGTTTGTTTGTATTCCTCTTTGTTTGTTTTCCTGTTCGTCATGTTTTCCTGTTTATTTGTTTTCCTGTTTGTCATGTTTCCCTGTTTGTTTCTTTTCCTGTTTGTTTGTTTTCCTGTTTGCCATGTTTTCCTGTTTGTCATGTTTTCCTGTTTGTTTGTTTTCCTGTTTGTCATGTTTGACTGTTTGTTTGTTTTCATGTTCGCCATGATTTCCGGATTGTTTGTTTTCCTGATCGTCATGTTTTCCTGTTTGTTTGTTTTCCCATTTCTTTGTTTTCCTGTTTGTCATGTTTTCCTGCTTGTCATGTTTTCCTGTTTGTTTTTTCTCCTGTTTGTCATGTTTTCCTCTTTGTCATGTTTTCCTGTTTGTTTGTATTCCTCTTTGTTTGTTTTCCTGTTCGTCATGTTTTCCTGTTTATTTGTTTTCCATTTTGTCATGTTTTCCTCTTTGTCATGTTTTCCTGTTTGTTTGTATTCCTCTTTGTTTGTTTTCCTGTTCGTCATGTTTTCCTGTTTATTTGTTTTCCTGTTTGTCATGTTTTCCTCTTTGTCATGTTTTCCTGTTTGGCATAGTTTTCCTGTTTGTTTGTTTTCCTGTTTAGTTGTTTCCCTGTTTGTCATGTTTGACTGTTTGCCATGTTTTCCTGTTTGTGATGTTCTCCTGTTTGTTTGTTTTCCTTTTTTTTCCTTTGTTTTTACAGGATCATAATGAATGTCATCAACAGAAAACGCCAGCCACACTGTTATGGAAAAAACCAGTAACTACATAAAAATTTAGTATTTTACTCCTAATGTGTCATATTTGACACAACATGAGACCTGTTGCATCACCTTGTAGTGAAAACTTCTACCATTCAAGCCGCAACGTGTGGAGTTTAGCACGCTTAGTTGCACGTGCTCTCCACACGCTTAGCGGCGGCGTTCATTCCACAGACGCACCGTTAGAACAAGCTTGACCTGGTTGTCACGGTGACGGCGACGGCTTTCCTCTGATGTATAACACAACAGAAGCTGCAGAAAACACGAAGCTAGTCATGTCGCATCGGACCCACGGTGCAGCTGATTTCCTTCGTCTGAGCATGCATCAGGCGGAACCTGAACAGAACCGGACGTGTTCTGGTTCTCAGCCTCCATGCATCAGGCGGAACCTCAACGGAACCGGACTTGTTCTGGTTCTCAATCTCCATGCATCAGGTGGAACCCAATGGAACCGGACTGGTTCTGGTCTGGTTCTCAAACTCCGCACATCAGGCAGAACCTGAACGGAACTGGACTAGTCCCGGGTCCAGTTCTCAACCTCTGCACGTCAGGTGGAACCTGATGGAACCGGACTGGTTCTGGTCTGGTTCTCAACCTCCTCGGTGGCAGATGCTGCTCTCAGATGTTAGAGAGTCCTCCTTCAGCAACACCGACCTGAAAAAACATCTGATTTTGTGGACCCAGTTGTACCCGGTTGGACCCGGTTGGACCCGTTGGACCCAGATGGACCGGGTTGGACCCGTTGGACTCGGATGGACCCGTTGGACCCGGTTGGACCCATTGGACCCATTAGACCCATTGGACCCAGATGGACCCGTTGGACCCAGATGGACCGGGTTGGAACCGTTGGACCTGGTTGGACCCGTTGGACCTGGTTGGACCCATTGGACCCACTGGACCCAGTTGGACCCAGATGGACCCGGCTGGACCCAGATGGACTGGGTTGGACCCGGTTGGACCCATTGGACCTGGTTGGACCCAGATGGACCCGGTTGGACCCGTTGGACCCAGATGGACCGGGTTGGAACCGTTGGACCTGGTTGGACCCGTTGGACCTGGTTGGACCCATTGGACCCACTGGACCCAGTTGGACCCAGATGGACCCGGCTGGACCCAGATGGACTGGGTTGGACCCGGTTGGACCCATTGGACCTGGTTGGACCTGCTGCATGTTGTTATAAAGCATCAGGAGGAAGAATAAAGGGATGAAGAAAAGAAAGATGCTTTGATGTTTTACACATCACATGGAGGATGGAGAGTGGTCAGATGAGAGGAAGTTTGGTTTCCAGCCTCTGTTTCAGCCAAAGTTCCTCCAGAGGCAGAAAACAGGATAAAATAAACCATCTAAGACATGCACAAGTGGTTTTTTGGTGCTACAAGTTGCATCCTGACCACGTCTGGGCCTCCTACAGACCTGTATTTACTCTGATCAGATTACAGGGCTGGACGCGTTTGCAGCCATCTTCACTTTGAGGAAGATGTACACAAAGTCTAATCCCTCTTTTTTCTAAGAAAGAAAGAAACGTTGCCTGAGAAATACAGATATTTTCACGCCGCGAGCAGAGTGTGCCCAGTCTGACCCTGTGTCATGTTTCCTCCTGTGCTTGCCTCCAGAAAGAAAGCTGGTCCTCAAACCAAACATGGTGAAAAGGCGGGTATCTGGTGTCTTCACTTAAAAGGTGAAAATCAACCTCTGTGCCTCAACAGAGCCCTCCATTGTCTGACGGTTTACAAAAGCCACCGTTCCTAAGATAGAGTTTAAAGCCAGCAGTCTAGATTGAGTTACTATGTATCTGCTGTGCTGTTGCCAAGTTTTTTATTGTGTTTCACGTCGGGTTTGGGAACAAACAAAGCCCGCTACAGTTGAGCTGAGGGCTAAGAAGAGAGCGGAAGGGAACAGCAGAGATGTACAGCCAGATATTTTTGTTGTGCATTCTTTCAGACGATGAAAGTAATCTCAGATCAAAGCTGCATAAAAATGACTATAAGGTGTGTTGGGAGCCCCCCGTTACCACCACCCACACACACTTGATGATTAGAGACATGGAGGAAGGTCAGGTCCTCAGGTACAGGGATTCCTCTCAAACCTGCAGACCTGAACCTAAAAGTCCAGCAACAGAAGCACCAGCTCTGTGAACTGGTTCTATTTAGATCCATGTGGCCAAACCAGCTGCAGCAGCTGTGGAGACCAACCATCCACAGTGGTCCCAGTGACCTCTTGACCCACCCTGTGCCGCATGTAGACTGAAGTCCTACCCCTACCGTACACAATGGCTCTACATGTATGTAGACCGCGGTCCTACCGTCCACAGACTGAAGTCCTACCGCATGCACACACCAGTCCTACTCACACTGGTAGAAATACGAGTTGTTTTAATAATGTTTTTCAGTGTGTCATCTTGCAGGTGCTCCCAATGATTGTATGCTGTCTTTTATAAAAGTGCCCGAAATGTTTTTTGATCGAGTTTCTCTCTGTCAGCAATAAAGGAACTGAAGCTAAAAATGACGCCTGACATCCGTAAAGCCGCTTTGGACAAATCAGTTCTGTTGGGAAGAAAACGGTGTCCATATAACGGTTCTGTCGCGATGCAGAACGCGAGGAGGCGGCAAAGACAACACCAGAAAAACCAACACAAAGCATAACCTGCCAGGAAACCTACACTCATGACGTTGCATTTGGTTTCCTTCTTTTTTATCGTATAAAGCGATAAATAAATAAATCCTCCGCTTTTTCCGTCAGCAGATGTCTGGACTCGCTGTCCTGCAGGTCTTCATGCAGGTGCAGGACCGGGGCCTGAGATACAGGATCTGCTAGACGCCACATGTGAAGCAGAGGTTGATAGTTTTACAACAGTCCACACGTCCAGACCGACGTGGAGGATGCTAAAGCTAATCAGCTGATCCTCCTCACCCGGGAATGAATGAAGTCCTTGCGAACATCCTGAGGATGATTACTCTGTGATAAGGCTTTAACAGCTTAATGTCGCAGCTAATAATCGGGTAATCTTTGTGCTGATTTGATCAGCCTCTGGGACGCTTCAGTTTAATTAATCCCTGGCGTGTTGCAGCGAGGATGAGGCGTCACCCTCACAACCCAAAAGCAATCCAAGATGGAGTTGTTTATTTTCCTGGTAAGGAAAGAAAACGCTCCATTTTAGAAGCTGTTGGAGAAACAAAAGTCTTTAAAATACACAAAACAAGGCAGTTGGTCAGAATTGGTTGCTTCTTTCTTCGTGTCTTCTATGTGACTTCTCTCCGTCCAAAGCCACAAGCTGGAGAGCTTTCAGCTCAGACAGGGGAAGCTCTTACTTCCTTTCACCATGAGGACTCTTCTCAGTGGCAGAATATTTATGTTGCCTTGTTGTTTCTGTGTTAGCATCCTCAGCAGGTGAGAGTTCAGGTCATATGAAGCCGACAGGCTGGGGGGGGGGGGGGGGGGGGGTCATTTCATTGAAATGATCTTCGTCCAACTTCTGTGAGAACTTCTGCATGCAGGAAGACGGGACGTCACGCTGTCTTTACATGGATGTAAAACCGAAAATGTAACATTCTTATATCATCGTTCCTGCCATATTACAGCCTCTAAACGCATAAAAACACATTTACAACATATTCATTGTTGAATGTTTCATAAAGTGCTTTGTTCTGCGGTGCAGAAAGACCGCGAGGACTTCCCCAGCTGTTTATTCCACAGTCAGCCCCACCTAAAGGAGCCCAACATGATCCTTGGCATGGACCCGCCGGCCTGCAGATGAGCCTGAAACATCAGTACCAAGCTGATGATGGTGGCTCCACTTCAAATCAGATGGTTCATTCAGAAGCTGGAGTTTGAACACAGAACATTTAGAAGATGGACAGTTTTCTCCATCAGGGACATAATGGACATTTCAGGGTGAACTGTGCTCAGACAGATTTCTGAATCCTCACCAGCGTCCAGCCTGAATGCCGGTCCCCTGCCCGCATACAGAGATTCCTTCTGATTCTCTGAGTTTGGTGATGATAATCTGCCGTGGAGATGGTGGATCTTTAAAGTCTGAGGAACACTTTTCTGAAGACTTTAGACTCAGTTTGTGTCTTTAAAAACTTCCCAACCTGCTCCCAGTTCAACCAGTAAATGCCCCTCCAGCTGTTTCTGATCACACCAGTTCCTTTCCAGCATTTTGCTGCTCCTGTTTACAGGGTTAGGGTTAGCTGATGCAGCACTGGGTTAAGGTTAGGGTTAGCTGATGCGGCGCTGGGTTAGAGTTAGCTGATGCAGAACTGGGTTGAGGTTAGGGTTAGCTGATGTGGCGCTGGGTTAGAGTTAGCTGATGCAGCACTGGGTTAAGGTTAGGGTTAGCTGATGCAGCACTGGGTTAAGGTTAGGGTTAGCTGATGCGGCGCTGGGTTAGAGTTAGCTGATGCAGAACTGGGTTGAGGTTAGGGTTAGCTGATGTGGCGCTGGGTCAGGGTTAGCTGATGCGGCGCTGGGTTAAGGTTAGGGTTAGCTGATGCGGTGCTGGGTTAAGATCAGGGTTAGCTGAGGCGGTGCTGGGTTAAGATTAGGGTTAGCTGAGGCGGTGCTGGGTTAGAGTTAGCTGATGCGGCGCTGGGTTAAGGTTAGGGTTAGCTGATGCGGTGCTGGGTCAGGGTTAGCTGATGCGGCGCTGGGTTAAGGTTAGGGTTAGCTGATGCGGCGCTGGGTTAAGATTAGGGTTAGCTGATGCGGCGCTGGGTTAAGGTTAGGGTTAGCTGATGCGGCGCTGGGTTAAGATCAGGGTTAGCTGAGGCGGTGCTGGGTTAAGATTAGGGTTAGCTGAGGCGGTGCTGGGTTAGAGTTAGCTGATGCGGCGCTGGGTTGAGGTTAGGGTTAGCTGATGCGGCGCTGGGTTAAGGTTATGGTTAGCTGATGCAGCGCTGGGTTAAGGTTAGGGTTAGCTGATGCAGCACTGGGTTAAGGTTAGGGTTAGCTGATGCGGCGCTGGGTTAGAGTTAGCTGATGCAGAACTGGGTTGAGGTTAGGGTTAGCTGATGTGGCGCTGGGTTAGAGTTAGCTGATGCAGCACTGGGTTAAGGTTAGGGTTAGCTGATGCAGCACTGGGTTAAGGTTAGGGTTAGCTGATGCGGCGCTGGGTTAGAGTTAGCTGATGCAGAACTGGGTTGAGGTTAGGGTTAGCTGATGTGGCGCTGGGTCAGGGTTAGCTGATGCGGCGCTGGGTTAAGGTTAGGGTTAGCTGATGCGGTGCTGGGTTAAGATCAGGGTTAGCTGAGGCGGTGCTGGGTTAAGATTAGGGTTAGCTGAGGCGGTGCTGGGTTAGAGTTAGCTGATGCGGCGCTGGGTTAAGGTTAGGGTTAGCTGATGCGGTGCTGGGTCAGGGTTAGCTGATGCGGCGCTGGGTTAAGGTTAGGGTTAGCTGATGCGGCGCTGGGTTAAGATTAGGGTTAGCTGATGCGGCGCTGGGTTAAGGTTAGGGTTAGCTGATGCGGCGCTGGGTTAAGATCAGGGTTAGCTGAGGCGGTGCTGGGTTAAGATTAGGGTTAGCTGAGGCGGTGCTGGGTTAGAGTTAGCTGATGCGGCGCTGGGTTGAGGTTAGGGTTAGCTGATGCGGCGCTGGGTTAAGATTAGGGTTAGCTGAGGCGGTGCTGGGTTAGAGTTAGCTGATGCGGCGCTGGGTTGAGGTTAGGGTTAGCTGATGCGGCGCTGGGTTAAGGTTAGGGTTAGCTGATGCGGCGCTGGGTTAAGATTAGGGTTAGCTGAGGCGGTGCTGGGTTAGAGTTAGCTGATGCGGCGCTGGGTTAAGGTTAGGGTTAGCTGCACCAGAACGCCTGGCATGACGTTAATGTGCTGGGCAGAGAAGAGAAGGGCGTTATGTGGTAACCAGTGCTTCCATTGCTGGAGCTGGGGTTAACCTGCCTTCCTACCCTCCAGGTGGGAGTCACTAGAGCAAACTGCCAAGCAGATGTAAAGTGCAACACGTCAGTTGCTTCTGCAGTTATCAGGTTGGAAACATTACTCACAGCAGGAAAAACACAGCTCACGTTTCTCCATCCTTCATTTGTCAGCTCCAGTTTTCTCTTTATCACAGAAAAATGTATCATTACTGTGAGAAATGTGTGTGTTTCACTCATCTCCTTCGTGTTTAAACTCTCAGCTCATATGGTTCTGATTTTTATTCTAATTTCAGCCGGTTAATAAAGATTAAAACGTGTAATCTTTCTTGTTTATGATGTTATTACATGTTATGTATGACTGGATGTACAGTATGAACACTGTGGTGTGTGGATCCTGATTCAGGTTAAACAGAGTTTACATCTTGTTAGTCTGAAAGCGCTTCAGCTTATTTTTATTATTTTCTGTCTGCTTTTTGCTACAACTCAGTGTTTTCCTGCTGTTACAGCAGGCTGCATGCTGATCTGATCAAAGCAGTTGTGTGAAAAATTGTTTCCTTTCTGCATGCTGGTAAGGATTATTCCCAACATCTCTGCACCAAAAAGACTAATCACAACCCAGTTCGCTGAAACCATCCTCGTTTCTTCACGCACTTCCACCAAAACAGGAACATAAATACAGCAGATGAGGCACAAACTCAGGGTCTTCTTACAGAAGCTTCCTGTTGTTTGTTTCAGTGGACTTCAGGAAGAAAGACATTACAAACTAAAACTGAAGACACGAACAAAAACACAGACAGCAAACTGCTTCTGTCCTCTATTTATGTTCAACATGAATTTTTTAAAAATCCTTTTGAATTTGATATGAGTTTGGCATGATTTCATATGATAAAAGTTCTGTCTAAAAAGCTCTGCATGGTTCAGGACCCGGTATGAACATTGCAGACCCCTCAGGTCATCTGGATCCGGTCTGTCCCAGAGTCAGAGGGAGACATGCAGCTTCTATGCTCCACATGTCTAGAAGAGACTCCTTCCGATCAGCTGGAACGTCCATGTTATGGACCTGGTTTTTAACTATTTTATGTTTCACATTCACATTTTTCTTCTAAGCTCTTTATTTTAATAGGTTTTTATCTGGTATTTCCTTTTCCTTTCTTTCCATGTAATTAATCTGGATGCATTCATCTGGCCTCTCCCTGAGCCGTCACCTTATCGTGGTGGAGGGGTTTGTGTGTCCTGAAGATCCTAGCAGCTACGTTGTCGGGGGCTTTATGCCCCTGGTAGGGTCACCCATGGCAAACAGGTGTCTAGGGGAGGGACCAGACCAAGCACGGCTCATAGACCCCTACAATGACGACCAACCTGGGCATGAATGTTCCCTTGCCCGGACGCGGGTTACTGGGACCCCCCTCTGGAGCCAGGCCTGGAGGTGGGGTACGACAGCGAGCGTCTGGTGGCCGGGCCTTCGCCCATGGGGCCCTGTCGGGCTCAGCCCGAAAGGGTTACATGGGCCCCGCCTCCCGTGGTCTCACCATCTGCGGGAGGAGCCGTAGGAGTCGGGTGCAATGTGAGCTGGGCGGCAGCAAGAGGCGGGGACCCTGGCGGTCCGATCCCCGGCTGCAGAAGCTGGCTCTAGGGACGTGGAATGTCACCTCTCTGGTGGGGAAGGAGCCTGAGCTTGTGCGCGAGGTTGAGCGGTTCCGACTAGATATAGTTGGACTCACCTCGACGCATGGCTTGGACTCTGGAACCAGAACCCTCGAGAGGGGCTGGACCTTCTTCCACTCTGGAGTTGCTCATGGTGAGAGGCGCCGAGCAGGTGTGGGCATTCTCATCAGCCCCCAGCTTGGTGCCTGCACGTTGGGGTTTACCCCGGTGGATGAAAGGGTAGTTTCCCTCCGCCTCCGGGTGGGGGGACGGGTCCTGACTGTTGTCTGTGCTTATGCACCGAACAGCAGTTCAGAGTACCCACCCTTTCTGGAGTCCTTGGAGGGAGTGCTGGAGGGTGCTCCTTCTGGGGACTCCATTGTTCTGCTGGGGGACTTCAATGCTCACGTGGGCAATGACAGTGAGACCTGGAGGGGAGTGATTGGGAGGTATGGTCCCCCCCCTCTGAACCCAAATAGTGTTTTGTTATTGGACTTCTGTGCTCGTCATGGATTGTCCATAACGAACACCATGTTCCAACATAAGAGTGTCCATATGTACACCTGGCATCAGGATTCCCTGGGCCGCAGTTCGATGATGGATTTTGTAGTCGTATCGTCGGACCTGCGGCCACATGCCTTGGACAATCGGGTGAAGAGGGGGGCGGAGCTTCAACTGATCACCACCTGGTGGTGAGTTGGCTCAGATGGTGGGGGAGGAAGCTGGTCAGATCTGGCAGGTCCAAACGTGTTGTGAGGGTCTGCTGGGAACGTCTGGCTGAGTCCCCTGTCAGAGCGAGCTTCAACTCCCACCTTCAGCAGAGCTTCAACCATGTCCCGAGTGAGGCGGGGGACATTGAGACCGAATGGGCTTTGTTCCCGGCCTCTATTGCTGAGGCGGCCAGCCGGAGCTGTGGCTGTAAGGTCGTTGGTGCCTGTCGTGGCGGTAATCCCAGGACTCGTTGGTGGACACCAGCAGTGAGGGATGCTGTCAAGCTGAAGAAGGAGTCCTATCGAGCCTTCTTGGCCTGTGGGACTTTGGAGGCAGCTGATGGGTACCGACAGGCTAAGCGGCATGCGGCCTCGGCTGTCGCCAAGGCAAAAACTCGGGCATGGGAGGAGTTCGGCGAGGCCATGGAGAAAGACTTCCGGATGGTTTCGGGGAGATTCTGGTCCACCATCCGGCGGCTCAGGAGGGGGAAGCAGTGCTCCATCAACACTGTGTACAGTGGAGATGGGGAGCTGCTGACCTCAACTCGGGACGTAGTGGGTCGGTGGAGGGAATACTTCGAAGACCTCCTCAATCCTACCAACACGTCTTCCGATGAGGAAGCAGAGCTGGTGGACTCAGGGGTGGACTCTCCTATCTCTGGGGCTGAAGTCGCTGAGGTGGTTAAAAAGCTCCTTGGTGGCAAGACCCCGGGGGTGGATGAGATCCGCCCGGAGTTCCTTAAGGCTCTGGATGCTGTGGGGCTGTCCTGGCTGACACGCCTCTGCAGGATCGCGTGGACATCGGGGACAGTGCCGCTGGATTGGCAGACTGGGGTGGTGGTCCCCCTTTTTAAGAAGGGGGACTGGAGGGTGTGTTCCAATTACAGGGGAATCACACTCCTCAGCCTCCCTGGTAAGGTCTATTCAGGGGTCCTGGAGAGGAGGGTCCGCCGGATAGTCGAATCCCGGATTGAGGAGGAGCAGTGTGGTTTTCGTCCTGGTCGCGGAACAGTGGACCAGGTCTATACCCTCTTTGGGGTCCTGGAGGGGGCATGGGAGTTTGCCCAACCAGTCTACATGTGCTTTGTGGACCTGGAGAAGGCGTTCAACAGTGTCCCCAGTGGGCTCCTGTGGGGGATATGGGGTACTCCCAGGGTACTCCCAGGGTACTCCCAGGGTACTCCCAGGGTTTTCCTAGGGTCGTGATCTCCAGCTCTCACTTGAGCAATTCGCGGCCAAGTGTGAAGCGGCTGGGATGAGAATCAGCACCTCCAAATCTGAGACCATGGTCCTCATCCGGAATAGGGTGGATTGCCCTCTCCGGGTCGGGAGTCAGGTCCTGCCTCAAGTGGAGGAGTTTAAATATCTCGGGGTCTTGTTCACGAGTGAGGGCAGGATGGAGCGTGAGATTGACAGACGGATCGTTGCGACGTCTGCAGTAATGCGGACTCTGCGCGCGGTCTGTTGTGGTGAAGAAGGAGCTGAGCCAGAAGGCGAAGCTCTCGATTTACCAGTCGATCTACGTTCCTACCCTCACCTATGGTCATGAGCTGCGAGTCGTGACCGAAAGAAGGAGATCTCGTATCCAGGCGGCTGAAATGGGTTTCCTCCACAGGGTGGCCGGGCTCTCACTTAGAGATAGGGTGAGGAGCTCGGTCATCCGGGAGGAGATCAGAGTAGAGCCGCTGCTCCTCCACATCGAGAGGAACCAGTTGAGGTGGCTCGGGCATCTGGTCAGGATGCCTCCTGGACCTCCCTGGTGAGGTGTTCCAGGCACGTCCCTCTGGGAGGAGACCCCGGGGAAGACCCAGGACACGCTGGAGGGATTATATCTCTCGGCTGGCCTGGGAACGCCTCGGGATCCCCCCGCAGAGTTGGCAAATGTGGCTGGGGAGAGGGAAGTCTGGGCTTCCCTGCTTAGGCTGCTGCCCCCGCGACCCGACCCCGGATAAGCAGCAGAAGATGGATGAATGGATGGATGGTAGTAGCCAGTACCACTGTGAGGAACCTTGGAGTTCTTCTGGACCAGGATTTGTCCTTCAGCTCACATTTAAAACAGGTTTCTAGAAGTTTCTTCCAGCTGTGTAATATTGCAAACATGAGGGACATCCTGTCTCAGAGAAATGCAGAAAAACTGGTTCATGTCTTTGTTACTTCCAGACTGGATTAATGCAGTTCCTTACTAATGTTCTGTCCCAGAAATGTCCTGAAACGTCTCCAACTGATCCAGAACGCTGCAGCCAGGGTTCTGATGAGAACTAGTGCAGAGATCAGTGTTCTCTAGTTTTAGTGTTCAGATGCCAGGCTGGGTTCAGATCCCAGTCTGGTTCAAATCCAGTCTGGGTTCAGATCCCAGACTGGGTTCAGATCCCAGTCTGGGTTCACATTCCAGTCTGGGTTGACATTTTAGTCCGGGTTCAGATCCCAGTCTGGGTTCAGATTGTAGTCTGGGTTCAGGTCCAGTCAAACTCGTCTTCCTTTCGGATCCAGCTGAAGACTTTTCTGTGGGATAAGTCTAATAGTTGGGGGGTCTAGTCCCTTGGTGATGCTGCCGGACTCACTGCTGTGTTACGTCTCATGATGCACTGAGCTCTTCCTCTTCATCTCTCTGCTCCTCATCTTCCATGTAGAAACATACAACAGTATCATCAACATGTTTCCTAGATAAAAGCTGTTGTACATGTTGGTCTGTCTTTCCTGTCCTCTCCACCCCGACCGGTCCAGCAGATGGCTGCCCCCCCTGAGCCGGTTCTGCTGGACGTTTTGCATTCCTGATAAACTTGAGTTTTCCTTCCCACTGTCGACGTCCAGGTTCTGAGGAACATCCGTCCTTCCATCAGACCTGTTCTTGTCCAGGTTCTGAGGAGGATCCGTCCTTCCATCACACCTGTCCATGTCCTGGTTTTGATGAGGATCCGTCCCTCCATCACACCTGTCCATGACCAGGTTCTGAGGAACATCCGTCCTTCCATCAGACCTGTCCATGTCCTGGTTTTGATGACGATCCGTCCCTCCATCAGACCTGTCCATGTCCAGGTTCTGAGGAACATCCGTCCCCCATCTGACCTGTCCATGTCCAGGTTCTGAGGAACATCCGTACTTCCATCAGACCTGTCCATGTCCAATTTCTGAGGAGGATCCGTCCTTCCATCAGACCTGTCCATGTCCAGGTTCTGAGGAACATCCATCCCCCATCAGACCTGTCCATGTCCAGGTTCTAAAGAACATCCGTCCCACATCAGACCTGTCCATGTCCAGGTTCTGAGGAACATCCGTCCTTCCATCAGACCTGTCCATGTCCTGGTTTTGATGAGGATCCGTTACTCCATCAGACCTGTCCATGTCCAGTTTCAGAGAAACATCTGTCCCCCATCAGACCTGTCCATGTCCAGGTTCTAAAGAACATCCGTCCCACATCAGACCTGTCCATGTCCAGGTTCTGAGGAACATCCGTCCTTCCATCAGACCTGTCCATGTCCTGGTTTTGATGAGGATCCGTTACTCCATCAGACCTGTCCATGTCCAGTTTCAGAGAAACATCTGTCCCCCATCAGACCTGTCCATGTCCTGGTTTTAATGAGGTTCCGTAACTGCATCAGACTTGTCCATGTCCAGGTTTTGAGGAACATCCGTCCTTCCATCAGACCTGTCCATGTCCAATTTCTGAGGAGGATCCGTCCTTCCATCAGACCTGTCCATGTCCTGGCTTTTATGAGTATCTGTCCCTCCATCAGACCTGTCCATGTCCAGGTTCTGAGGAACATTTGTCCCCCATCAGACCTGTCTATGTCCAGGTTCAGAGAAACATCTGTCCCCCATCAGACCTGTCCATGTCCAGGTTTTGATGAGGTTCCGTCCCTCCATCAGACTTGTCCATGTCCAGGTTCTGAGGAACATCCGTCGTACCATCAGACCTGTTCTTGTCCAGGTTCTGAGGAGGATCCGTCCCTCCATCAGACCTGTCCATGTCCTGGTTTTGATGAGGATCCCTCCCTCCATCAGACTTGTCCATGTCCAGGTTCTGAGGAACATCTGCCCCTTTCAGACCTGTCCATGTCCAGGTTCAGAGAAAAATCTGTCCCCCATCAGACCTGTTCATGTCCAGGTTCTGAGTAACATCCATCCCCCATCAGACCTGTCCATGTCCAGGTTCTGAGGAACATCCGTCCCCCATCAGACCTGTTCATGTCCAGGTTCTGAGGAACATCCGTCCTTCCATCAGACCTGTCCATGTCCTGGTTTTGATGAGGATCCGTCACTCCATCAGACCTGTCCACGTCCAGGTTCTGAGGAACATTTGTCCCCCATCAGACCTGTCCATGTCCAGGTTCAGAGAAACATCTGTCCCCCATCAGACCTGTCCATGAACTGGTTTTAATGAGGTTCAGTAACTGCATCAGACTTGTCCATGTCCAGGTTCTGAGGAACATCCGTCGTACCATCAGACCTGTTCTTGTCCAGGTTCTGAGGAGGATCCGTCCCTCAATCAGACCTGTCCATGTCCAGGTTCTGAGGAACATCTGTCCCTCCATCAGACCTGTCCATGTCCAGGTTCTGAGGGACATCCGTCCTTCCATCAGACCTGTTCTTGTCCAAGTTTGGAAGAACATCCGTCCTTCCATCAGACCTGTCCATGTCCTGGTTTTGATGAGGATCCGTCCCTCCATCACACCTGTCCATGTCCAGGTTCTGAGGAACATCCGTCCTTCCATCAGACCTGTCCATGTACAGGTTCTGAGGAACATCCGTCCCCCATCACACCTGTCCATGTCCAGATTCTGAGGAGGATCCGTCCCTCCATCAGACCTGTCCATGTCCAGGTTCTGAGGAACAACCATCCACCATCAGACCTGTCCATGTCCAGGTTCTGAGGACCATCCGTCCTTCCATTAGACCTGTTCTTCTCCAGGTTCTGAGGAGGATCCGTCCTTCCATCAGACCTGTCCATGTCCAGGTTCAGAGAAAAATCTGTCCCCCATCAGACCTGTCCATGTCCTGGTTTTAATGAGGTTCAGTCCTTCCATCAGACCTGTTCTTGTCCAGGTTCTGTGGAACATCCGTCCCTTAATCAGACCTGTCCATGTCCGAGTTCTGAGGTAAATCCGTCCCCCTTCTGACCTGTCCATGTCCATGCTCTGAGGAACAACCGTCCCTCCATCAGACCTGTCCATGTCCAGGTTCTGAGGAACATCCGTCCTTCCATCAGACCTGTCCTTGTCCAGGTTCTGTGGAACATCCGTCCCTTAATCAGACCTGTCCATGTCCGAGTTCTGAGGTAAATCCGTCCCCCTTCTGACCTGTCCATGTCCATGTTCTGAGGAACAACCGTCCCTCCATCAGACCTGTCCATGTCCAGGTTCTGAGGAACATCCGTCCTTCCATCAGACCTGTCCATGTCCAGGTTCTGAGGAACATCCGTCCTTCCATCAGACCTGTCCTTGTCCAGGTTCTGAGGAACAACCGTCCCCCATCAGACCTGTCCATGTCCAGGTTCTTAGGAATATATGTCCTTCCATCAGACCTGTCCATATCCAGGTTCTGAGAAGGATCCGTCCCCCATCAGACCTGTTCTTGTCCAGGTTCTGAGGAGGATCCGTCCCTCCATCAGACCTGTCCATGTCCTGGTTTTGATGAGGATCCGTCCTTCCATCAGACCTGTTCTTGTGCAGGTTCTGAGGAACATCCGTCCTTCCATCAGACCTGTTCTTGTGCAGGATTCCGAGGAGGATCCATCCCTCCATCAGACCTGTCCATGTCCAGGTTCTGAGGAACAACCGTCCCTCCATCAGACCTGTCCATGTCCAGGTTCTGAGGAACATCCGTCCTTCCATCAGACCTGTCCATGTCCAGGTTCTGAGGAACATCCGTCCTTCCATCAGACCTGTCCTTGTCCAGGTTCTGAGGAACAACCGTCCCCCATCAGACCTGTCCATGTCCAGGTTCTTAGGAATATATGTCCTTCCATCAGACCTGTCCATATCCAGGTTCTGAGAAGGATCCGTCCCCCATCAGACCTGTTCTTGTCCAGGTTCTGAGGAGGATCCGTCCCTCCATCAGACCTGTCCATGTCCTGGTTTTGATGAGGATCCGTCCTTCCATCAGACCTGTTCTTGTGCAGGTTCTGAGGAACATCCGTCCTTCCATCAGACCTGTTCTTGTGCAGGATTCCGAGGAGGATCCATCCCTCCATCAGACCTGTCCATGTCCAGGTTCTGAGGAACAACCGTCCCTCCATCAGACCTGTCCATGTCCAGGTTCTGAGGAACATCCGTCCTTCCATCAGACCTGTCCATGTCCAGGTTCTGAGGAACATCCGTCCTTCCATCAGACCTGTCCTTGTCCAGGTTCTGAGGAACAACCGTCCCCCATCAGACCTGTCCATGTCCAGGTTCTTAGGAATATATGTCCTTCCATCAGACCTGTCCATATCCAGGTTCTGAGAAGGATCCGTCCCCCATCAGACCTGTTCTTGTCCAGGTTCTGAGGAGGATCCGTCCCTCCATCAGACCTGTCCATGTCCTGGTTTTGATGAGGATCCGTCCTTCCATCAGACCTGTTCTTGTGCAGGTTCTGAGGAACATCCGTCCTTCCATCAGACCTGTTCTTGTGCAGGATTCCGAGGAGGATCCATCCCTCCATCAGACCTGTCCATGTCCAGGTTCTGAGGAACCTGGTGCTTTAGTCCTAACGCCTTTTAGGGATAGACTGCACACCATGCTAAGCCCAGTTATCTTTTCTAATATCAAACCAGGTTAAAGCTGCAAGCGAGGACCTCAGGGAGACGGGAGACGGCTTAGCTCAGCCATCTCTAATGGTTTTTTCTTTCTTTTTTTTTTTTTTTTTGCTCCTTTATTCTTCACCAGAAACATGTCGAACTGAACAACTTTACTACAACTCCAAACTTTTTGAAGCAACCTTGTAGTTGCATTTCATTTGGGTTGCAAATGTTAAATGTAGGAATGCTGCACATCCTGACTGATGCAGAGGTGATTTTTTTGGACCAAGACCAGGTGTGTCTGAGTCATATAAAATCTAAAATACACTCATAAAGGTCACATTTGAAGGGGCAGCCATTCAAAAACTCAATAAAGTTCAGGAGAAGTGATAGAGAAGACAGACAGAGGACAAGAGCTAGAGAGGTAATCTTAGCGTTGGACCAACAGATGGCGAGAATGGACGTATTTCCAGCAGTGTTGTTGTTTACTATGTGAGCTGCTTTTTAGTGAAGTTCCTGACAGGAAGTGTGACCTTTTCTGTGAAAGAATTCCTAAATGTATCACAGCATTCAAGTTTCTGTGTTTTTTTTAGAGCAATGCGATAAATCAGAGGATTACAACCATTTTCCCCACGTCCTCTTTTGCATTCTAAAACAAACACCTAAACACAAATCTGTGGGAAGCTGCTGCATCATTTCATTTGAAGCAAAAATCCACAATCTTGTGAAGAAGCATGTAGGCCTTTGTCCAAAAGCTCATAAAATGTCCTGAAAGACAAACCACAAAAAGTTCTTGTGTGTTCAGACCTTTCCGGTCCTCTGTGATCCAACCTTGGACAAGGCCAAAGTCCGGACCTCCAGGAAGGTAGCTAACATCTCCCGTACAGAAGGGCCGGCAGAGAGGAGAGTAATGACCCATTTACAGTCAAGAGCCACAGTTTAGGAAACTTATCTGGTCTAATAGATGGCGGACTCGGCAGCAATCTGGGCCAGCGCATTAAACACAGGAAGGATTATCCGTTTTCAATGAGCCCTATGCTTTCACATACAAGCAGCGCAATAAATAAACAAACAATGCTCGTAAGATTAAATCCCCCATCTGCATGTGTACAGCTGAGATGTGGACTTCTGCTGGATAAAAAGGAAAGTAATCAGTTACTTTACATTTAAGGGGAAAACTATGACTAAATACGTCTGAAGACTCTGAAGGTGTGAGATGACAGTGATGCAAGGCCATGAGAAAACACGGCAGTTCATTTAACTTTAGTTCAGTTTTTATGATGAATTAAAAGTCCAGATCAATCAAAATGAAGAGCCGCTGCTGGTCGTCACTGTGCTGCCTGCAAGCTGCAGGGAGGGTGTGTTTACATGGGAGTGTGTCCTCCCCTCCTCGCCTCGGTGACATAAAGACCCCTTCGTGCAGAGCACTCGCCTCAGGCCCAACAAAAGCCTCTAATACAGATTTAGATTTTCAATCCTGCGCCTCAATTCTGCTCGCTTTGACAGGTCAACAGGCATCCGACAATCTGTTCCTCCAACAGAGGAGGTGGATGAAGGCTGGGTTCAGGCAGGAAAACGTGGAAGTGGGTGGAGACATGATGATGGTGAGGAAGCAGAGAAGGAGGAGGTGATGAGTAAAATCCTAATTACAGGTTGGAAAAGTCTGGAAGCAGAAAAGTGCCCAGCGTGTGGGCTTCTTGTTTGTTGTGGTAATTATTGCAGCCTGCAGACTGTAACTAATCCATAATACTTCCAACGGTGGACAAGCTGCTTTCTTAGGAGATCTTTAACCAACACACACACACGCACACACACACACACACACACACACACACACACACACACATACTGCACAAGAAAAATCTCTTGTGGAAAAATCTCAATGAGCTGCACCAACCGAAACTTTTGTTTTACTTTGCTGATTCCATGTCATCAGGATGACCCCCGAGTACCGGGTACGACCCTCATGTTAATTCTACGTCTAACAAATTATAAAAGGTAGAAACATTCCTCAGAGATTTTGTTCCATATTGATATAAAGTGTTAAGCAATTCCTGTACATCCCTGATGAATCTCCTGTTTCACCACATCACCATGAGAATCTCCCGTTCCACCACATCACCATGAGAATCTCCCGTTCCACCACATCACCATGAGAATCTCCCGTTTCACCTCATCACCATGAGAATCTCCCGTTCCACCACATCACCATGAGAATCTCCCGTTCCACCACATCACCATGAGAATCTCCCGTTCCACCACATCACCATGAGAATCTCCCGTTCCACCACATCACCATGAGAATCTCCCGTTCCACCACATCACCATGAGAATCTCCCGTTCCACCACATCACCATGAGAATCTCCCGTTCCACCTCATCGCCATGAGAATCTCCCGTTTCACCTCATCGCCATGAGAATCTCCCGTTCCCCCTCATCACCATGAGAATCTCCCGTTCCCCCTCATCACCATGAGAATCTCCCATTTCACCTCATCACCATGAGAATCTCCCGTTCCACCTCATCACCATGAGAATCTCCCGTTTCACCTCATCGCCATGAGAATCTCCCGTTTCACCTCATCGCCATGAGAATCTCCCGTTCCCCCTCATCACCATGAGAATCTCCCGTTCCCCCTCATCACCATGAGAATCTCCCGTTTCACCTCATCACCATGAGAATCTCCCGTTCCACCTCATCACCATGAGAATCTCCCGTTCCACCTCATCACCATGAGAATCTCCCGTTCCACCACATCACCATGAGAATCTCCCGTTTCACCTCATCACCATGAGAATCTCCCGTTCCACCTCATCACCATGAGAATCTCCCGTTCCACCTCATCGCCATGAGAATCTCCCGTTCCACCTCATCACCATGAGAATCTCCCGTTCCACCTCATCACCATGAGAATCTCCCGTTCCACCTCATCACCATGAGAATCTCCCGTTCCACCTCATCACCATGAGAATCTCCCGTTCCACCTCATCACCATGAGAATCTCCCGTTCCATCACATCACCATGAGAACCTCCCGTTCCACCTCATCACCATGAGAATCTCCCGTTCCACCTCATCACCATGAGAATCTCCCGTTCCATCACATCACCATGAGAATCTCCCGTTCCACCTCATCACCATGAGAATCTCCCGTTCCACCTCATCACCATGAGAATCTCCCGTTCCATCACATCACCATGAGAATCTCCCGTTTCACCTCATCACCATGAGAATCTCCCGTTCCACCTCATCACCATGAGAATCTCCCGTTCCACCTCATCACCATGAGAATCTCCCGTTCCATCACATCACCATGAGAATCTCCCGTTCCACCTCATCACCATGAGAATCTCCCGTTCCATCACATCACCATGAGAATCTCCCGTTCCACCTCATCACCATGAGAATCTCCCGTTTCACCTCATCACCATGAGAATCTCCCGTTCCACCTCATCACCATGAGAATCTCCCGTTCCACCTCGTCACCATGAGAATCTCCCGTTCCACCTCATCACCATGAGAATCTCCCGTTCCACCTCATCACCATGAGAATCTCCCGTTCCACCTCATCACCATGAGAATCTCCCGTTCCACCTCATCACCATGAGAATCTCCTAAAGTTGCTCTGCAGGATGTAGATCTGGTGACTGTGGAGCCGTTGGAGGACAGTGAACTCATCGTCATGCTGGAGATGATGTGAGCTTTGTGACATGGTGCATCATCCTGCTGGAAGTTTCCATCAGAAGATGCTACACTGTGCTCAGAAAGGGATGGACATGGTCAGCAGCAGGACTCATGTAGGCTGTGGTGGTTAAACCATGTGATGGTGGTACTAAAGGGACCAAAGTGGAACAAGAAAACCTCCCCACCACCACTATCCTACTAGCAACAGTCTGAAGCGGTGATCCTGACAGCAGGATGGATCCATGTTGTCATGATGCTTCCAGCAGATTCTGATCCTACCATGTGGAGCTGAACTGGAGACTCATCAGACCAGCAGCGTTTCTCCACCTTCTGTTGTCCTGTTCTGGTGAGTCTGTGTTAATTGTTGCCTCAGACGTTCTGGCTCAGTCTAAAGACCCAATTATTTACTGGTCTTTACTCATACTGCTTTGGGTTGAAGATGGAAAAGTAGGAGGTGTATCCTTATAAAGACTGAGATGCCACATATACAATCAAAGCAGGGATAAAGTCTTGGAGCATCTTGAAGTTCACCTGTGCAGCATCTTATTTATGAAAGGACATATTTTTCTGGCCTCCTTCCCTACCAGGATCCTGGTTTTAGAGCAGTCATGAACCCTGTGAGGTGCTTCCATCAGCAGAGACATTACGCAAGCCTGCGTCCTGCCAGTGCTCTGCTATTTCCTTCTCTCTAACCCGAAATACCCGAGTGTTATGAATGAAAATGAGATTATGGCTCTCTAAGCTCCCCCGTTTCCCTCCCTTTTCTGCGGGCCCAAGGGGCCCACAGAGCCCCTGCCGTTCCCACCTGGGGAGAACAATATCCTAAGATCATCTTAGTGTGCTTCCCAAGGGCTTTGGTTAACAGATGGTTCCTCAAATCCCCTGGTTTCCTCCCAGCTTGAACATGTGTTCATGTGATCCTGCCCTAAAAAAATACACCAAAGAAGAAGACGTGTTTTGGTAACTTGCATCCCAGCATTGTCAGTTCACTTGCTGACCTTCCCAGATTGTTATTGTGACTGTGGAGTGGTTTCAGTAGAACGTGTTGTTTTTCTTTGTGATAACTGCGTGTTTTATTTCCTTTTCTTCAAAACTTTATTGAGAAACAAATACTGATGCTTTTTCTGTTTCCTGTAAACTTTGAGACCAGTTAAACACAGTGGTTTCATACTTACTGACTTGGAAAGACAATCGATCGTTGGGAAACTTGGTGGGTGGGGGATCAAAACCCATCTGTCTTTTCCCAACTCTTCCCAACATAAAAATGATTGACAACAAAGAAAAGGAAACTGTTGCAAGATTGGGATCCGTCTTCGTCCTCTCCAGACTCGTCAGTCAGCTCAGAGGAGAGTCATGCATAATCACACATCTCCTCTATTGTTTGTGCACTGAAGATTGATAAAATCACAATTTGAACTGACTGCCAGATTCTCCCCCACTGAAGGGGCCTCAAATTATGATAATTCCAACTCCCAGCTTGGTGGAATTTGACTTTGCCCACTTTCCCACATTTCAGCTCCGCTCTGTGGCCCACATGCAACCCATTCGGAGCATGGTTGCAGCCATTGTTGTGTAGCAGAAGTAGCGTTTCCCCTCATGTTGGACATCCTCCCTGCTAATGCCTGTTGGCAACAGTTTTCTCCTGACAAACCTCTCCAGATCAAACCATGGTGAAGCCCATCAGATGCTGCTGGATCCTCTGATTTGATCAAAAGTCAAGGAGGAGCAAAAGAATTCCTGTTTTGGTGAAACTGTGTTGACAACTTCCACTTCCTGTTTAAAGAAGCTCCTTTCAGGCTAATTTTCTAAAGCACTGCAAAAACTTTCATCAGCTCTTTAACAGGATTGTGTGTCAGAAAATAAAGGAAATGGTGGTGGTGGGAGAGGCCAGCAAAATCCATAAAATCTGCATAAAATCCAGCCAAAAGATTGACACACAATCTCAAATCCTAAAAGGCAGGGATGTTGTGTGAGCAGTAGATAATAATAGAAATCAGTTACTTCCCAATCTCATCAAGCCGTATTGTAGAAGTTTCCCTGCTCCGGGTGCTCCTCCACAGCTTGTTGTCAAGCTGAACCTAAGCATGTTTAGACACAAATCTGGAGCTGAGGATTGTGTTCAGCACGTTGGCCAACAGGTTGGTTTTAAAGCGCTCTATCTGATTCGTGTGCTGTAGCTAGAAATGTCCAAAACCTGTAGGACAAGAATACTCTAGGACCAAAATTGGACACCCCGAATTTACAGTGTTGCCTCCATATGAGTGGTGCTACCAAAACCCAACCACAAAACTGTATGTGGCCCACAAGGCAACTGCTGTAATCTATGTCCCAGACATCTCATATTTCTGCCCTGCACACAACAGTAGCCAGTGCCTTAACTGAGCCATAACTGCCAAAGTAGCTGGGAATAGGCCCCAGCATGCATGCTATCTAGGAACAAGCCACATGTGAAGAGGATCAGCTTTGGTCTTCTCTGGACCAAAGCTCATTTAAAATGTTCTGAGTGGAAACCTGGATGAAGATGTGGAATAGTTTGTGGACAGCATGGACGGCGTGTCCTGCAGACTAAAGAGGAGAGGGAGCATCCAGCTTGTTATCAGCCTGCATCTCTGATGGGATGGGGTTGCATTAGTGCCGATGGCGTGGGCAGCTTCCACATCTGGGAAGCTCCATCAATGCTGAAACATCTGCTCCCATCCAGACAACGTCTCTTTCAGGGAAGACCTTCCACCATGCTGGACCACATCCTGATGGTGGAACAGGAGAAACTGGTCCAGCAGGACCAGGCTGGACCACATCCTGATGGTGGAACAGGAGAACTGGTCCAGCAGGACCACATCCTGATGGTGGAACAGGAGAATTGGTCCAGCAGGACCACGCTGGACCACATCCTGATGGTGGAACAGGAGAACTGGTCCACCAGGACCATGCTGGACCACATCCTGATGGTGGAACAGGAGAACTGGTCCAGCAGGACCACGTTGAACCACATCCTGATGGTGGAACAGGAGAACTGGTCCAGCAGGACCACATCCTGATGGTGGAACAGGAGAACTGGTCCAGCAGGACCACATCCTGATGGTGGAACAGGAGAATTGGTCCAGCAGGACCACGCTGGACCACATCCTGATGGTGGAACAGGAGAACTGGTCCAGCAGGACCACGCTGGACCACATCCTGATGGTGGAACAGGAGAACTGGTCCACCAGGACCATGCTGGACCACATCCTGATGGTGGAACAGGAGAATTGGTCCAGCTGGACCACATCCTGATGGTGGAACAGGAGAACTGGTCCAGCAGGACCACATCCTGATGGTGGAACAGGAGAACTGGTCCAGCAGGACCACGCTTAACCACATCCTGATGGTGGAACAGGAGAACTGGTCCACCAGGACCATGCTGGACCACATCCTGATGGTGGAACAGGAGAACTGGTCCAGCAGGACCACATCCTGATGGTGGAACAGGAGAACTGGTCCAGCAGGACCACGCTTAACCACATCCTGATGGTGGAACAGGAGAACTGGTCCAGCAGGACCACGCTTAACCACATCCTGATGGTGGAACAGGAGAACTGGTCCAGCAGGACCACATCCTGATGGTGGAACAGGAGAACTGGTCCACCAGGACCACACTGAAGTCCAGACTTTTGACCAGTACAAACATCTGGAGCAGCATGGATTGTATTGTGGATCCTGCATCATGTGGTGCTTTAAAGACACATTAAACCACTTTCTGACATTAAAGCTCGGCGTCCAGGACGTGTTTGATGACACTGTGACATCTATCATGTGTATGTCTAGAGACGCTGCTGAGGCTGAGAAACCGACACAATACGACTTTTACATCCGGGACGCGATGTGACGTTTGGCTTCATGGCAAAATAAGGAACTGGCTGTTCTAAACACACAACGTTGCTGAGTCAGCAAAGAAACAAGAAGCTTAAAAGAGACAAAACAAGTCATGGTGAGATGGTCTTCTGCTGGCTGGAGAGAGCTGACAGGTCAGGTAGGATGGAGGCTGGTTAGCCGTCGCTAGGGGGCGCTGGCGGGAACATGGCTGAAGTTCTGTCGTGTGTCTTTAACAACGTTGTATCACCAGCAGGACTAAAGTTATTGGGAGAATTTAGCAAAAGTCTCTCTGGTTTGCAGCTGAATGCAGAGTGCAGCATGGAAATGGTCCGGGTTGACGGGAAAGGCTCGCCAAAACTGGTTAGCATGACTCTTCCACCAGACACGGAGCAGGTGTGGCGTCATTTCCAGACCAGTAAGGTCTTAAGTATATGCACAAGGTTGAGAAACACCAGTAAGACTTAAAAGGTATAGACAGAGTTGGAGTGGGACATTATATTCTTGAATACTGTAAAGTTACATTAAGCATACATGTTATGACTTCAGCTTGACGATGCGAAGCCTTTGGGTGTCTGATGGAAATAAACCAAAATATGGTGATTTTTGTAGCTTCCACATGCTTGATGAGCGATAAAATCCAGAAATACGTTGGGTAGAAAAGAATCTGTCCATAAATGAGAACCAGACAGCAGTAAACGATGCAACCTTTTGGACTTCAGAGGGAAAAAGCATGCGGACGCGGAACTGTGATGATGCACACGTTGCCGCCACATGTGGCGGTTGCAATACCGTGGACATGAGCGTCCTGCTCAGACAGCCTTCGCTCTTGTCTTTTGAAGTTTTTCCAGCAGATGTTGAACCTGGTTCCTCACAAACAACCACATTGTTGAGGTCCTGTACGGACTCCGATAAGGTTTCTTCATCCCAAACGTGTCGGATTTCATTCCCTCAGCAGGAGGATGTGGAGTGTTAGTCTGGAAGCCTCGAACACACACACTGTACATGAGGTTGGTGAATATGACATCGTCTCATCAGTGAATAACAGCATTGTTCCTGCTGCCGACTCAAGAGGCAAAAGTTGCCATTGTGTGTCCTTCCAGTTCACTTCACACACATCTACTGAAAAGGTTGAACGGAGCAAAGGCGCCTGATTACTTGCTCATTATCTCTGGCTTAACAGACTAATTGTTCTTGTGTGTTGGCTGTGTGGTGAAAAGTCCCCCCCAGCATGCCTCCCACCCTCTTGTAGCCAATTATTTCATTATCAGTGCAGAAGAACGCCACCCACGCTGTCCGCCGCTTATGTCAACCCAACTGGTCAGCTGGGATTCTTCACCCTGCGTACCGTGGTGTCGATGCAGCCTGGTGTGTTCACGGACAGCTGAAATGTTTCCATCCTCTGTTCCATGACTCCCTGCAACCTTTGGTAAATGCCGAAATCCGTCTCTGTCCGGCGCAAAGTCTTTGTCTCCGTCCAGTTTTCACATTTCTCTTCCACACCCGACTTGCTTGTAATCTCATATTAATCTTGAGCAACCACTCTGCAGTTTCTGAACATCTGTCAAAGTTTTCTCTTTTTTCATCCAGAAGACTTCGGAGCTTCGGAGGAAAGTGTTCTTTCTCTCGTTGTCAAACTAAATAAAAAGTCTCCCAACCCGGCGTGTCGACTCATAACAGACAGAAAAATGATTTAAACTGGATCTTCAGGCTTTGTCTCACAAAAAAGCCTCATTTGTTCCCTGAAAAACAGCAGAGATCAGACAGTCTGATGGACAGAAACCAGGTTTAGCTGCTGGCAGCTGGTCCCAGCATGGTGGCAGAAACTGGACACGAACTGAGATCCAGCACAGACCGGGACCAGGACCCGAGAGACGCAGTCAGCTGATCCGCCTGCTGTTGACCGAAGCCTCATCAGAAACGGTCTCCATGGAAACGTGGCAGTCGAGAAGCCAGAAAAACGGAGGTCACATGACCCAAGAACTGGACGGAAGATCAGTGGAAACGGGTCAGATGGAGGGACGGATCCTCCCAGAACCAGGACTTCCACGGGTCAGATGGAGGGACGGATCCTCCCAGAACCAGGAGCTTCATCTGGATAAAGAACAGAACAAAAGTAAGAATCACTCAAAGAAGAACTTTAGACAGTCCTTCAAGGATCCTGAAGAACTGTTCCTGAAGTCTGTACCAGGAATAAATCTGCTCCAGTCATTTAGTTTTCATCCCCTTCCATCTGGATCTGGGCGGCACGGTGGAATAGTGGTTAGCACTGTGGCCTCACAGCACTAGGGTCACAGGTTTGATCCTGTGGTTTGGACTGAGGTCTGGTCAGTGGCCTTTCTGTGTGGAGTTTGCATGTTCTCCCCGTGTACGCTGGGTTCTCTCCAGGTTCTCCGGCTTCTTCCCACCATCCAAAGACATGATGTTGGGTTACCTGGTTCCTCTAGATTGTCCCGAGGAGGTAGTGGTTGTGTGTCCCTGTGATGGACCGGCGAGCTGTCCAGGGTGTGCCCCTCCTTTCACCCAAAGACTGCTGGGATAGGCTCCAGCTTCCTGCGACCCTGAATTGGACTAAGCGGTTAAGATGATGAATGAACATCTGGATCTATATTCATGGTTCAGTACATACCTGCGGCTGTGTCCTGAGTTCAGTATATCAGGGAACAGTCCAGGTTCTGCCGAGGGGATCTGGTTTTCTCTTGGATTATGATAAAACCCAGGCCGACCATTCCAGATGATCAGGGTGAAAACCTTCTTTCATTGCTCAGTGAAACAACGGGTTCAGATGTGTACGGGAGGAAAAACATCAGATCCCAGTTCCGGTCTTCAGCTTTCTGAGAAAAAGTCCAATGAGAGAAAGGGTTGCTGGATTTTAGGTTCCACAATCACTAGTTCTAAACTGATGATAACAGGATACGTTGCAGCAGTTCGGTCTGCAGTCAGGTGCTTTGAGATGGCAGGTGGAGCATGGCGGTGCTGTCAGCCAGCGCTCCCGGCCTCGCCCCGCAGCCATACTCCCTGGATCTTTTATTACGCGGCGTATGAAAAGTGATATAGCAAGCTCATCAGCGTGAAGGCCGTTGCAGGTGTTCTGTCATCCCTGACGTTTCCACACCTGTGAGAGCACCGAGGCACCTTCACCCTGCTCATCCTTTCAGCAGCAGCTGTCAGCGAGCCGGAGGCCTTTTCAAAAGCTGGCGCGGCTCCTCCAACGGCCCAACAACAACCATTGTTTACCAGTGGCCACGTATTCAGGGCAGGGTGGGGGACTCGTCATTAATAAACGCTGGCTGTCAGGCAGTGAGGCCCTCGCTCCCCGACACTACTTCCTGAGGTAGGAAGGTTTACACTGATATCCTGTACCAGGAGCAGGACATCATAGTAACCTTGTGTGTACACTGCACACACACACACACACATACACACACACACACACACACACACACACACACATTCAGACACACATGCACAGGGTTGAACACCTGGACATGTCCAGACTACTTCTGACAGAAACGTCCTGCTTCTTACGGACACCTACACCTGGCTCGGCGTAACCTCTCGGTGTAACGTTATGGCGTAACCTCTCGGTGTAACGTTATGGCGTAACCTCTCGGTGTAACGTTATGGCGTAACCTCTCGGTGTAACGTTATGGCATAACCTCTCGGTGTAACGTTATGGCATAACCTCTCGGTGTAACGTTATGGCATAACCTCTCGGTGTAACGTTATGGCATAACCTCTCGGTGTAACGTTATGGCATAACCTCTCGGTGTAACGTTATGGCATAACCTCTCGGTGTAACGTTATGGCATAACCTCTCGGTGTAACGTTATGGCATAACCTCTCGGTGTAACGTTATGGCGTAACCTCTCGGTGTAACGTTATGGCGTAACCTCTCGGTGTAACGTTATGGCGTAACCTCTCGGTGTAACGTTATGACGTAACCTCTCGGTGTAACGTTATGGCGTAACCTCTCGGTGTAACGTTACGGCATAACCTCTCGGTGTAACGTTACGGCATAACCTCTCGGTGTAACGTTACGGCATAACCTCTCGGTGTAACGTTACGGCATAACCTCTCGGTGTAACGTTACGGCATAACCTCTCGGTGTAACGTTATGGCGTAACCTCTCGGTGTAACGTTATGGCGTAACCTCTCGGTGTAACGTTATGGCATAACCTCTCGGTGTAACGTTATGGCGTAACCTCTCGGTGTAACGTTATGGCGTAACCTCTCGGTGTAACGTTATGGCGTAACCTCTCGGTGTAACGTTATGGCATAACCTCTCGGTGTAACGTTATGGCATAACCTCTCGGTGTAACGTTATGGCGTAACCTCTCGGTGTAACGTTATGGCGTAACCTCTCGGTGTAACGTTATGGCATAACCTCTCGGTGTAACGTTATGGCATAACCTCTCGGTGTAACGTTATGGCGTAACCTCTCGGTGTAACGTTATGGCGTAACCTCTCGGTGTAACGTTATGGCGTAACCTCTCGGTGTAACGTTATGGCATAACCTCTCGGTGTAACGTTATGGCATAACCTCTCGGTGTAACGTTATGGCATAACCTCTCGGTGTAGCGTTATGGCATAACCTCTCGGTGTAACGTTATGGCGTAACCTCTCGGTGTAACGTTATGGCGTAACCTCTCGGTGTAACGTTATGGCGTAACCTCTCGGTGTAACGTTATGGCGTAACCTCTCGGTGTAACGTTATGGCGTAACCTCTCGGTGTAATGTTATGGCGTAACCTCTCGGTGTAACGTTATGGCGTAACCTCTCGGTGTAACGTTATGGCATAACCTCTCGGTGTAACGTTATGGCATAACCTC
This sequence comes from Telmatherina bonti, assembly GCF_933228915.1. Classification (NCBI taxonomy): domain Eukaryota; kingdom Metazoa; phylum Chordata; class Actinopteri; order Atheriniformes; family Telmatherinidae; genus Telmatherina; species Telmatherina bonti. The sequence goes on from NC_136633.1 coordinate 1,490,429, forward strand.
TCGGTGTAACGTTATGGCATAACCTCTCGGTGTAACGTTATGGCATAACCTCTCGGTGTAACGTTATGGCGTAACCTCTCGGTGTAACGTTATGGCGTAACCTCTCGGTGTAACGTTACGGCATAACCTCTCGGTGTAACGTTATGGCATAACCTCTCGGTGTAACGTTATGGCGTAACCTCTCGGTGTAACGTTACGGCGTAACCTCTCGGTGTAACGTTATGGCGTAACCTCTCGGTGTAACGTTATGGCATAACCTCTCGGTGTAACGTTACGGCGTAACCTCTCGGTGTAACGTTACGGCATAACCTCTCGGTGTAACGTTACGGCGTAACCTCTCGGTGTAACGTTACGGCATAACCTCTCGGTGTAACGTTATGGCATAACCTCTCGGTGTAACGTTACGGCATAACCTCTCGGTGTAACGTTATGGCGTAACCTCTCGGTGTAACGTTATGGCGTAACCTCTCGGTGTAACGTTATGGCGTAACCTCTCGGTGTAACGTTATGGCGTAACCTCTCGGTGTAACGTTATGGCGTAACCTCTCGGTGTAACGTTATGGCGTAACCTCTCGGTGTAACGTTATGGCGTAACCTCTCGGTGTAACGTTATGGCGTAACCTCTCGGTGTAACGTTATGGCATAACCTCTCGGTGTAACGTTATGGCATAACCTCTCGGTGTAACGTTATGGCGTAACCTCTCGGTGTAACGTTATGGCGTAACCTCTCGGTGTAACGTTATGGCGTAACCTCTCGGTGTAACGTTATGGCGTAACCTCTCGGTGTAACGTTATGGCGTAACCTCTCGGTGTAACGTTATGGCGTAACCTCTCGGTGTAACGTTATGGCGTAACCTCTCGGTGTAACGTTATGGCATAACCTCTCGGTGTAACGTTATGGCATAACCTCTCGGTGTAACGTTATGGCATAACCTCTCGGTGTAACGTTATGGCATAACCTCGCGGTGTAATGTTACGGCATAACCTCTCGGTGTAACGTTATGGCATAACCTCTCGGTGTAACGTTATGGCGTAACCTCTCGGTGTAATGTTATGGCGTAACCTCTCGGTGTAACGTTATGGCATAACCTCTCGGTGTAACGTTATGGCATAACCTCTCGGTGTAACGTTATGGCGTAACCTCTCGGTGTAACGTTATGGCATAACCTCTCGGTGTAACGTTATGGCGTAACCTCTCGGTGTAACGTTATGGCGTAACCTCTCGGTGTAACGTTACGGCATAACCTCTCGGTGTAACGTTATGGCATAACCTCTCGGTGTAACGTTATGGCGTAACCTCTCGGTGTAACGTTATGGCGTAACCTCTCGGTGTAACGTTATGGCGTAACCTCTCGGTGTAACGTTATGGCGTAACCTCTCGGTGTAACGTTATGGCATAACCTCGCGGTGTAATGTTACGGCATAACCTCTCGGTGTAACGTTATGGCATAACCTCTCGGTGTAATGTTACGGCATAATCTCTCGGTGTAACGTTATGGCATAACCTCTCGGTGTAACGTCGTGACATAACGTCGCGGCGTAACGTCATGGCGTAACATAATGGCGTAACGTCACGGCGTAACGTCACGGGGTAACGTCGCGGCGTAACGTCGCGGCTTAACGTCACGGCGTAACGTGGCGTAAACAGACCCTTAGTCCACCTGGCTCCGTTTAGCTCGCCCTTTCCACCCGTGTTGCGGTGTGTTTCCTCTGAAGGTGAACCACTTTGTCTCCGTTCCACTTTGCCGCCTCATCGCGGCGTTTTTTCTGTTAATTTTCCAGGTTGTTGTGGAGTTCCAGATTCTTCAGCTTTCCTCAGTCTAGTGTTCCTTCATTTCCAATAAATCACCATTCCTGGCACCCTGCCTGCATTTGGGCCTTGTCTCCAGCACCTGGTAACAGGTTAAGTTCCCAGGACATCCTGTGTCATGGTGTCAGAGGGGCAAAGGGATTTGGTTTTGTACCGTGGCATCATGAAAGGGTTTGACATGCTTCTAAGTTAATGTTACGGCTGACTTCCTGCTTGGTTTAGTTTCTACTGGAGCTCTGTTTGTCCTGCCATGCAGAACATGAGGTGCAGTGGTTAGACTTCAAAAATAGGTGATGCTGAACATCATTTGCCCTACCAGTCCCAAACACCCAAAGTATGGAGTTGTTCAGAATCCTTGGCAGAGGTGCAGAACATTTGGAGAGTTTTGTGTTCAGGCCAAAAAGGTAAGAAAAGAACAATAACGGAGGGGAAATACGTTCCTACTGCCTGCTGTGCTAAGTTGGAAAAGTTGTGGTGAAAAATGTTGAGATCTATTCTGTCACGTTGCTAAGATGACAGATTGCCAGCTGGGATGGAGTTTGTGATGCTGCACAGTTTAGTTTAGTTGCAGCTGAACTGGAAAGGGCAGAACTGAAGGTGCAGCGGACGTTGCAGCCTGAAATACGTTGTTTTTTCTTCTACATGTGACCGATCTTCAGGTTGAACTTTAATACCACGTATAACCTGTCCAGGTGTACCTGCCTCTCGCCCAGTCTATCCCAGTGATCCTGGGATAGACTGGGTGACGAAGTGGTCAAGAAAATGGATGGGTGGATGAACGGACACAAATCCGAGAAATAAAAACTGTTTAGGAATCCACACCAGCTAAAACATCCTGGATTAGGGTTACGGTTAAGGCACGTGAAAGGCACGGATGGAGGCAGGCCTCTCCGAAAATGCATCTCAGCATCATTTTGGCATGCAGGTTAAACTTGTAGAAATAAAGATAAAACCTGCTAGTTAATGCATGTGTAAATGAAAAGGAGAGTAGGGGAAGAGGGGTGACTGCGAGGATCCCTTCAGATGGACTGGCAGCCAGGAGGGCCTCAGGGAAACAGTAAAAATATTCATTTGTATAAAAGAAAATAGATAAAACAGCAAACGGAACAAAACAGTGTCTGGAAGGAAAATAACTGTGCGTACGCACACAACCACGTGTTTCCTGTGTGCATTGACCTCTACAAGTAAAAGACTGACAATAACTTCACCATGAAAACACAAGAAGCCAAACTGCAACCAGAGACGCCAGACTTTCCACGGAGCCGAGCACGTCACCCCCCGGCTGGGAACCAGCGAGATGCTGCACCTCACGATGCCACCATCATGCAACAACGCTTGTTGTAGGGGAAAGATGTTACTGGCCAACAGGACAGGGGGAGGGACTCCTCATGTTCATTATGAAGCCCTTTAAAGCTTGATTTCATGGTTCTGTGTGGTGATAGTCGATGCTGACCTCATCAAGCTTGCCAGTGCTGTCTTTCTATTGATGAAAACTCCAAATATGCATCGGTACAGACACGCGTTTGTTTGTGTCTGCTTTATTTTCCAATAAGACTTTCAGTGGAGTTATGACTCATTGAAAATGAGACAAAACCAAAAGGAAGGTGAAAAAGAACATGTATTATCCTTGTTCGGCCCTGGCAGCAGGCAGCAGGAAGAATGCATTATGCCCCCTCCAAAGGCTTCTGGGACGGGCCAACATGTTGCACTTGGCATGGCCTCACGTCCACAGAGACAGAAATGTGCTTTCCACAGCGCCGGCTGGCTGGCCGCACGACTCAAGTGCAGCCCTTTGTGCTTTGGGCTGCATGTTACCCCGAGAAAGACTCAAGCTGTCAAAAAACATTATATCTCTTTGAGAAGTTGGCCTGCGGTCCGGTGGAGTTGTGTGAATATCTGCGGCCGCTGCCAGGGAGCGCCGCACCAGGAGAGCGGCGGCTGCATGCGCCAGTAATTAGATGCAGTTTATTGTCCACGCAGGGTCAGCCCAGTTAGATTTCCAGGGCTTTACTGCTGCTTGAGCGCGCCGATTCACTGTTGACGCTGATAGGAACACAGCAGGGGGCCACTCCGATGAGTGTGTGTAAGCGAGCAGGAGTACATTAAAGAAAGAACTCCCATACACGCACATGCACGCAAACACACACACACACACACACACACACACACACATACACAGACATATTGTTGTTCTCCCAATCATGCAATGTCCCATCCAGCAGCATCGCTGAATTGCTGTGTGAAGCACAGTGGGGGGGTCATGACATCTTCTACTCCCCACAAAGGTTCCACCCCCACTTTTAGATGTATGTATGTGTGTGTGTGTGTGTGTGTGTGTGTGTGTGTGTGTGTGTGTGTGTGTGTGTGTGTGTGTGTGTGTGTGTATGTGTGTGTGTGTCAGTTTTGAATTGCCAAAAGAGGGAGGAGTGCATGTGCATTAGTGCTCCATGGATGAGACGTGAGGTCGTTTCAACCAGCTAAACATATGATGTGTTTACATCTTTTTTTCTTTTTTTTTTTTTTTTTTGTCTTGTCCAGCATTTAGGCAAGCAGAATGATGGTCTGGATGCTGTGTTCTGCTGAGCAAATTTTCTCTGCCAAGGGAAGCTTTATAGATATAATGATTTGTATTGTTGTTTGAATTGTAGAGTTTGTACTGCTGGACCAGAGAGGACAGACAAAAGACAGAAAGAGAAAGGAGAAGAAACACCTCATAAGAAAAGGGAAAGAGATAAAGGGAGAGAAAAGGGAGAGAAAAAAACAACAACTAAAAAATAACCCAAAAACAAAAAGAAAGAAAACAACCTACAGATGTATACATACACACATACAGGCACACACATACATATACACACACATACACACGCATACATACACATACATATACACACATGTATACACACATAATATATATATATACACAAATATATACATATGTACACATATACATATACACATACATACATTTACACACACACCTCTATGCACACACATAAACACATATACATACGTACAAACATATACGCACTTGCCAGTATTAACACATATACATACACATACAAGCCAACTTTAGATCATAGTAACTAAACTATGAATGTAAAAAGTTAAATATAAATGAGAAACAAACAGAAATGAGAAAACTAGCTGCTGTTAGTGAATAAACCTGCAGACGACTCGGTGACTGTGTCACATGCAGAACATGCAGAGTGGAACGTGTTCAGAGAAGATCATGTCAGTGTGACCCCTCCCACACAAAGGCAAGAGGCACGCCAGGAGGACCCCCGAGACCAGGGCCATCGGCAGCCACCCCCAGGCGCAGACCCCAACCGCCCCACCCCGGAGCCAGCCATGCACCGACCCAGGAGGCGGCAGAGGGGGGTCCCAGCCAGAGTCCCCCGCAGTCAGGGGGAACAGGCCCCAGCAGGCCCGGACCAGCGAGGACCAGCTCCGCCGGGCACCGGCCACCCAGGGCAGACAGAGCGCGGGCCCCACGGCCCCAAGAGCCCAGGAGCAACCCCCCACCCCCGCAGGCAGAGGGCCCAGCCCACACCGACGGAGGGCCGGGATCCCTAGACCGCCACCGAGCGGAAGCCAGGCCGATGTGTTTACATCTTTTAGAGAGAAAAAGGACCAGCAGCTCAGCTGATCCCAGGATACTGGTCTGATGAGGATGGAGACTGGTTGTATGAGGATGGAGTCTGGTTGGATGAGGATGGAGACTGGTTGGAGGAGGATGGAGACTGGTTAGATGAGCATGGTGACTGGTTGGATGAGGATGGAGACTCGTTGGATGAGGATGGAGACTGGTTGGAAGTGGGAGACTGGTTGGATGAGGATGGAGACTGGTTGGATGTGGGAGACTGGTTGGATGAGGATGGAGACTGGTTGGATGTGGGAGACTGGTTGGATGAGGACGGAGACTTGTTGGATGAGGATGGAGTCTGGTTGGATGAGGATGGAGACTGGTTGGATGAGGATGGTGACTCGTTGGATGAGGATGGTGACTCGTTGGATGAGGATGGAGACTGGTTGGAAGTGGGAGACTGGTTGGATGAGGATGGAGACTGGTTGGATGTGGGAAACTGGTTGGATGAGGATGGAGACTGGTTGAATGAGGATGGAGACTGGTTGGAGGAGGATGGAGACTGGTTGGAAGTGGGAGACTGGTTGGATGAGGATGGAGACTGGTTGGATATGGGAGACTGGTTGGATGAGGATGGAGACTGGTTGAATGAGGATGGAGACTGGTTGGACGAGGATGGAGACTGGTTGGATGAGGATGGTGACTGGTTGGATGAGGATGGTGACTCGTTGGATGAGGATGGAGACTCGTTGGATGAGGATGGAGACTGCTTGGATGTGGGAGACTGGTTGGATGAGGATGGAGACTGGTTAAATGAGGATGGAGACTGGTTGGATGAGGATGGAGACTGGTTGGAGGAGGATGGAGACTGGTTGGAAGTGGGAGACTCGTTGGATGAGGATGGAGACTGGTTAAATGAGGATGGAGACTGGTTGGATGAGGATGGAGACTGGTTGGAAGTGGGAGACTCGTTGGATGAGGATGGAGACTGGTTGGATGTGGGAGACTGGTTGGATGAGGATGGAGACTGGTTGAATTAGGATGGAGACTGGTTGGACAAGAATGGAGACTGGTTGGATGATGATGGAGACTGGTTGGATGAGGATGAGACTGGTTGGATGAGGATGGAGACTGGCTGGATGAGGATGTGAGAGACTGGTTGGATGAGGATGGAGACTTATTTGGATTAGGATGGAGACTGGTTGGACGAGGATGGGGACTGGTTGGATGAGGATGGAGACTGGTTGGACGAGGATGGAGACTGGTTGTATGAGGATGGAGAGTGGTTGGATGAGGATGGAGAGTGGTTGGATGAGGACGGAGACTGGTTGGATGAGGACGGAGACTGGTTGGATGTGGGAGACTGCTTGGATGAGGATGGAGACTGGTTGGATGTGGAAGACTGGTTGGATGTGCGAGACTGGTTGGATGAGGATGGAGACTGGTTGGATGTGGGAGACTGGTTGTATGAGGATGGAGACTGGATGAATGAGGATGGAAACTGGTTGGACGAGGATGGAGACTGGTTGGATGAGGATGGAGACAAGTTGGATCAGGATGGAGACTGCTTGGATGAGGATGGAGACTGGTTGGATGGGGATGGAGACTGGTTGGATGTGGGAGACTGGTTGGATGAGGATGGAGACTGGTTGGAAGCGGATGGAGACTGCTTGGATGAGGATGTGGGAGACTGGTTGGAAGTGGGAGACTGGTTGGATGAGGATGGAGACTGGTTGGATGTGCGAGACTGGTTGGACTAGGATGGAGACTGCTTGGATGTGGGAGACTGGTTTTATGAGGATGGAGACTGGTTGTATGAGGATGGTGACTGGTTGGATGAGGGTGGTGACTCGTTGGATGAGGATGGAGACTGGTTGGATGTGGGAGACTGGTTGGATGAGGATGGAGACTGGTTGGATGAGGATCGAGACTGGTTGGAGGAGGATGGAGACTGGTTGGACAAGAATGGAGACTGGTTGGATGATGATGGAGACTGGTTGGATGAGGATGAGACTGGTTGGATGAGGATGGAGACTGGCTGGATGAGGATGTGAGAGACTGGTTGGATGAGGATGGAGACTTATTTGGATTAGGATGGAGACTGGTTGGACGAGGATGGGGACTGGTTGGATGAGGATGGAGACTGGTTGGACGAGGATGGAGACTGGTTGTATGAGGATGGAGAGTGGTTGGATGAGGATGGAGAGTGGTTGGATGAGGACGGAGACTGGTTGGATGAGGACGGAGACTGGTTGGATGTGGGAGACTGCTTGGATGAGGATGGAGACTGGTTGGATGTGGAAGACTGGTTGGATGTGCGAGACTGGTTGGATGAGGATGGAGACTGGTTGGATGTGGGAGACTGGTTGTATGAGGATGGAGACTGGATGAATGAGGATGGAAACTGGTTGGACGAGGATGGAGACTGGTTGGATGAGGATGGAGACAAGTTGGATCAGGATGGAGACTGCTTGGATGAGGATGGAGACTGGTTGGATGGGGATGGAGACAAGTTGGATCAGGATGGAGACTGGTTGGATGAGGATGGAGACTGGTTGGATGTGGGAGACTGGTTGGATGAGGATGGAGACTGTTTGGAAGCGGATGGAGACTGCTTGGATGAGGATGTGGGAGACTGGTTGGAAGTGGGAGACTGGTTGGATGAGGATGGAGACTGGTTGGATGTGCGAGACTGGTTGGACTAGGATGGAGACTGCTTGGATGTGGGAGACTGGTTTTATGAGGATGGAGACTGGTTGTATGAGGATGGTGACTGGTTGGATGAGGGTGGTGACTCGTTGGATGAGGATGGAGACTGGTTGGATGTGGGAGACTGGTTGGATGAGGATGGAGACTGGTTGGATGAGGATCGAGACTGGTTGGAGGAGGATGGAGACTGGTTGGATGTGGGAGACTGGTTGGATGAGGATGGAGACTGGTTGGATGAGGATGGAGACTGGTTGGAGGAGGATGGAGAATGGTTGGATGTGGGAGACTGGTTGGATGAGGATGTGGGAGACTGTTTGGATGACGATGGAGACTGCTTGGATGAGTATGGAGACTGGTTGGATGAGGATGGAAACTGGTTGGATGTGGGAGACTGCTTGGATGAGGATGGAGACTGGTTGGATGAGGATGGAGACTGGTTGGATGAGGATGGAGACTGGTTGAATGAGGATGGAGACTGGTTGGATGTTTGAGACTGGTTGGATGAGGATGGAGACAAGTTGGACCAGGATGGAGACTGCTTGAATGAGGATGGAGACTGGTTGGATGGGGATGGAGACTAGTTGGATGAGGATGGAGACTGGTTGGATGAGCATGGAGACTTGTTGGATGTGGGAGACTGGTTGGATGAGGATGGAGACTGGTTGGATGAGGATGGAGACTGGTTGGAGGAGGATGGAGAATGGTTGGATGTGGGAGACTGCTTGGATGAGGATGGAGACTGGTTGGATGAGGATGGAGACTTACTTGGATTAGTATGAAGACTGGTTGGATGAGGAAGACTGGTTGGATGAGAATGGAGACTGGTTGGATGAGGATGGAGACTGGTTGGATGAGGATGGAGACTGGTTGTATGAGGATGGAGACTGGTTGGATGAGGATGGAGACTGGTTGGATGAGGACGGAGACTGGTTGGATGTGGGAGACTGGTTGGATGAGGACGGAGACTGGTTGGACGAGGATGGAGACTGCTTGGACGAGGATGGGGACTGGTTGGATGAGGATGGAGACTGGTTGAATGAGGATGGAGACTGGTTGGACGAGGATGGAGACTGGTTGGATGAGGATGGAGAGTGGTTGGATGTGGGAGACTGGTTGGATGAGGATGGAGACTGGTTGGATGTGGAAGACTGGTTGGATGTGCGAGACTGTTCGGATGAGGATGGAGACTGGTTGGTTGAGGATGTGGGAGACTGGTTGGATGAGGATGGAGACTTATTTGGATTAGGATGGTGACTGGTTGGAGGAGGATGGAGACTGTTTGGATGAGGATGGAGTCTGGTTGGAAGTGGGAGACTGGTTGGATGAGGATGGAGACTGGTTGGATGTGGGAGACTGGTTGTATGAGGATGGAGACTGGTTGGAGGAGGATGGAGACTGGTTGGATGAGGATGGAGACTGGTTGAATGAGGATGGAGACTGGTTGGATGAGGATGGAGACTGGTTGGAGGAGGATGGAGACTGGTTGGATGAGGATGGTGACTGGTTGGATGAGGATGGTGACTGGTTGGATGAGGATGGTGACTCGTTGGATTAGGATGGAGACTGGTTGGATGAGGATGGAGACTGGTTGGATGAGGATGGAGACTGGTTGGATGTGGGAGACTGGTTGTATGAGGATGGAGACTGGTTGGAGGCTGGTTGGATGAGGATGGAGACTGGTTGGAGGAGGATGGAGACTGGTTGGATGAGGATGGAGACAAGTTGGATCAGGATGGAGACTGGTTGGAGGAGGATGGAGACTGGTTGGACGAGGATGGAGACTGGTTGGATGAGGAGGGAGACTGGTTGGATGGGGATGGAGACAAGTTGGATCAGGATGGAGACTGCTTGGATGAGGATGGAGACTGGTTGGATGAGGATGGAGACTGGTTGGATGTGGGAGATTGGTTGGATGAGGATGGAGAATGGTTGGATGAGGATGGAGACTGGTTGGATGAGGATGGAGACTGGTTGGAGGAGGATGGAGACTGGTTGGATGTGGGAGACTGGTTGGATGAGGATGGAGACAAGTTGGATCAGGATGGAGACTGGTTGGATGAGGATGGAGACTGGTTGGATGAGGATGGAGACTGGTTGGAGGAGGATGGAGACTGGTTGGATGAGGATGGTGACTGGTTGGATGAGGATGGTGACTGGTTGGATGAGGATGGTGACTCATTGGATTAGGATGGAGACTGGTTGGATGAGGATGGAGACTGGTTGGATGAGGATGGAGACTGGTTGGAAGTGGGAGACTGGTTGGATGAGGATGGAGACTGGTTGGAAGTGGGAGACTGGTTGGATGAGGATGGTGACTGGTTGGATGAGGATGGGGACTGGTTGGATGAGGATGGAGACTGCTTGGATGTGGGAGACTGGTTGGATGAGGATGGAGACTGGTTGGATGAGGATGGAGACTGGTTGCATGAGGATGGAGACTGGTTGGATGAGGATGGAGACTGGTTGGATGTGGGAGATTGGTTGGATGAGGATGGAGAATGGTTGGATGAGGATGGAGACTGGTTGGATGAGGATGGAGACTGGTTGGAGGAGGATGGAGACTGGTTGGATGTGGGAGACTGGTTGGATGAGGATGGAGACAAGTTGGATCAGGATGGAGACTGGTTGGATGAGGATGGAGACTGGTTGGATGAGAATGGAGACTGGTTGGATGAGGATGGAGACTGGTTGGAGGAGGATGGAGACTGGTTGGATGAGGATGGTGACTGGTTGGATGAGGATGGTGACTGGTTGGATGAGGATGGTGACTCATTGGATTAGGATGGAGACTGGTTGGATGAGGATGGAGACTGGTTGGATGAGGATGGAGACTGGTTGGAAGTGGGAGACTGGTTGGATGAGGATGGAGACTGGTTGGAAGTGGGAGACTGGTTGGATGAGGATGGTGACTGGTTGGATGAGGATGGTGACTGGTTGGATGAGGATGGAGACTCGTTGGATGAGGATGGAGACTGCTTGGATGTGGGAGACTGGTTGGATGAGGATGGAGACTGGTTGGATGAGGATGGAGACTGGTTGGATTAGGATGGTAACTGGTTGGATGAGGATGGTGACTGGTTGGATGAGGATGGTGACTGGTTGGATGAGGATGGTGACTCGTTGGATGAGGATGGAGACTGCTTGGATGTGGGAGACTGGTTGGATGTTGATGGAGACTGGTTGGATGAGGATGGAGACTGGTTGGAGGAGGATGGAGACTGATTGGATCAGGATGGAGACTGGTCGGATGAGGATGGAGACTCGTTGGATGAGGATGGAGACTGCTTGGATGTGGGAGACTTGTTGGATGTTGATGGAGACTGGTTGGATGAGGATGGAGACTGGTTGGATGAGGATGGAGACTGATTGGATGAGGATGGTGACTGGTTGGATGAGAATGGTGACTGGTTGGATGAGGATGGTGACTCGTTGGATGAGGATGGTGACTGCTTGGATGAGGATGGAGACTGGTTGGAAGTGGGAGACTGGTTGGATGAGGATGGAGACTGGTTGGATTTGGGAGACTGGTTGGATGAGGATGGAGACTGGTTGGATGAGGATGAGACTGGTTGGATGAGGATGGAGTCTGGTTGGATGAGGATGGAGTCTGGTTGGATGTGGGAGACTGGTTGGATGAGGATGAGACTGGTTGGATGAGGATGGAGTCTGGTTGGATGAGGATGGAGTCTGGTTGGATTAGGATGGAGACTGGTTGGATGAGGATGGAGACTGGTTGGAAGAGGATGGAGACTGGTTGGATGAGGATGGAGACTGGCTGGATGAGGATGTGGGAGACTGGTTGGATGAGGATGTGGGAGACTGGTTGGATGAGGATGGAGACTGGTTGGATGAGGATGTGGGAGACTGGTTGGATGAGGATGTGGGAGACTGGTTGGATGAGGATGGAGACTGGTTGGATGAGGATGGAGACTGGTTGGATGAGGATGGAGACTGGTTGGATTAGGATGGAGACTGGTTGGATTAGGATGGAGACTGGTTGGATGAGGATGTGGGAGACTGGTTGGATGAGGATGGAGACTGGTTGGATGAGGATGGAGACTGGTTGGATGAGGATGTGGTAGACTGGTTGGATTAGGATGGAGACTGGTTGGATGTGGATGTGGGAGACTGGTTGGATGAGGATGGAGACTGGTTGGATGAGGATGTGGGAGACTGGTTGGATGAGGATGGAGACTGGTTGGATGAGGATGTGGGAGACTGGTTGGATGAGGATGGAGACTGGTTGGATTAGGATGGGGACTGGTTGGATGTGGATGGAGACTGGTTGGATGAGGATGGAGACTGGTTGGATGAGGATGGAGACTGGTTGGATTAGAATGGGGACTGGTTGGATGTGGATAGAGACTGGTTGGATGAGGATGGAGACTGGTTGGATTAGGATGAAGACTGGTTGGATCAGGATGGGGACTGGTTGGATGAGGATGTGGGAGACTGGTTGGATGAGGATGGAGACTGGTTGGATTAGGATGGGGACTGGTTGGATGAGGATGGAGACTGGTTGGATGAGGATGTGGGAGACTGGTTGGATGAGGATGGAGACTGGTTGGATTAGGATGGGGACTGGTTGGATGAGGATGGAGACTGGTTGGATGAGGATGGAGACTGGTTGGATGAGGATGGAGACTGGTTGGATGAGGATGGAGACTGGTTGGATGAGGATGGAGACTGGTTGGATTAGGATGGGGACTGGTTGGATGAGGATGGGGACTGGTTGGATGAGGATGTGGGAGACTGGTTGGATTAGGATGGGGACTGGTTGGATGAGGATGGAGACTGGTTGGATGAGGATGGAGACTGGTTGGATGAGGATGTGGGAGACTGGTTGGATGAGGATGGAGACTGGTTGGATTAGGATGGGGACTGGTTGGATGAGGATGGAGACTGGTTGGATGAGGATGGACACTGGTTGGATGAGGATGGGGACTGGTTGGATGAAGATGTGGGAGACTGGTTGGATGAGGATGGAGACTGGTTGGATTAGGATGGGGACTGGTTGGATGAGGATGGAGACTGGTTGGATGAGGATGGAGACTGGTTGGATGAGGATGGGGACTGGTTGGATGTGGATGGAGACTGGTTGGATGAGGATGGAGACAGGTTGGATTAGGATGGGGACTGGTTGGATGAGGATGTGGGAGACTGGTTGGATGAGGATGGAGACTGGTTGGATTAGGATGGGGACTGGTTGGATGAGGATGGAGACTGGTTGGATGAGGATGGAGACTGGTTGGATGAGGATGGGGACTGGTTGGATGAGGATGTGGGAGACTGGTTGGATGAGGATGGAGACTGGTTGGATTAGGATGGGGACTGGTTGGATGAGGATGGAGACTGGTTGGATGAGGATGTGGGAGACTGGTTGGATGAGGATAGAGACTGGTTGGATTAGGATGGGGACTGGTTGGATGAGGATGGAGACTGGTTGGATGAGGATGTGGGAGACTGGTTGGATGAGGATGTGGGAGACTGGTTGGATGAGGACGGAGACTGGTTGGATTAGGATGGGGACTGGTTGGATGAGGATGGAGACTGGTTGGATGAGGATGTGGGAGACTGGTTGGATGAGGATGGAGACTGGTTGGATTAGGATGGGGACTGGTTGGATGAGGATGGAGACTGGTTGGATGAGGATGTGGGAGACTGGTTGGATGAGGATGGAGACTGGTTGGATGAGGATGTGGGAGACTGGTTGGATGAGGATGGAGACTGGTTGGATGAGGATGTGGGAGACTGGTTGGATGAGGATGGGGACTGGTTGGATGAGGATGTGGGAGACTGGTTGGATGAGGATGGAGACTGGTTGGATTAGGATGGGGACTGGTTGGATGAGGATGGAGACTGGTTGGATGAGGATGTGGGAGACTGGTTGGATGAGGATGGAGACTGGTTGGATGAGGATGGAGACTGGTTGGAGGAGGATGGAGACTGATTGGATCAGGATGGAGACTGGTCGGATGAGGATGGAGACTCGTTGGATGAGGATGGAGACTGCTTGGATGTGGGAGACTTGTTGGATGTTGATGGAGACTGGTTGGATGAGGATGGAGACTGGTTGGATGAGGATGGAGACTGATTGGATGAGGATGGTGACTGGTTGGATGAGAATGGTGACTGGTTGGATGAGGATGGTGACTCGTTGGATGAGGATGGTGACTGCTTGGATGAGGATGGAGACTGGTTGGAAGTGGGAGACTGGTTGGATGAGGATGGAGACTGGTTGGATTTGGGAGACTGGTTGGATGAGGATGGAGACTGGTTGGATGTGGGAGACTGGTTGGATGAGGATGGAGACTGGTTGGATGATTGATGAGACTGGTTGGATGAGGATGGAGTCTGGTTGGATGAGGATGGAGTCTGGTTGGATGTGGGAGACTGGTTGGATGAGGATGAGACTGGTTGGATGAGGATGGAGTCTGGTTGGATGAGGATGGAGTCTGGTTGGATTAGGATGGAGACTGGTTGGATGAGGATGGAGACTGGTTGGAAGAGGATGGAGACTGGTTGGATGAGGATGGAGACTGGCTGGATGAGGATGTGGGAGACTGGTTGGATGAGGATGTGGGAGACTGGTTGGATGAGGATGGAGACTGGTTGGATGAGGATGTGGGAGACTGGTTGGATGAGGATGTGGGAGACTGGTTGGATGAGGATGGAGTCTGGTTGGATGAGGATGGAGACTGGTTGGATGAGGATGGAGACTGGTTGGATGAGGATGGAGACTGGTTGGATGAGGATGGAGACTGGTTGGATGAGGATGTGGTAGACTGGTTGGATTAGGATGGAGACTGGTTGGATGTGGATGTGGGAGACTGGTTGGATGAGGATGGAGACTGGTTGGATGAGGATGTGGGAGACTGGTTGGATGAGGATGGAGACTGGTTGGATGAAGATGTGGGAGACTGGTTGGATGAGGATGGAGACTGGTTGGATTAGGATGGGGACTGGTTGGATGAGGATGGAGACTGGTTGGATGAGGATGGAGACTGGTTGGATGAGGATGGAGACTGGTTGGATGAGGATGGGGACTGGTTGGATGTGGATGGAGACTGGTTGGATGAGGATGGAGACTGGTTGGATTAGGATGGGGACTGGTTGGATGAGGATGTGGGAGACTGGTTGGATGAGGATGGAAACTGGTTGGATTAGGATGGGGACTGGTTGGATGAGGATGGAGACTGGTTGGATGAGGATGGAGACTGGTTGGATGAGGATGGAGACTGGTTGGATGAGGATGGAGACTGGTTGGATTAGGATGGGGACTGGTTGGATGAGGATGGAGACTGGTTGGATGAGGATGTGGGAGACTGGTTGGATGAGGATGGAGACTGGTTGGATTAGGATGGGGACTGGTTGGATGAGGATGGAGACTGGTTGGATGAGGATGTGGGAGACTGGTTGGATGAGGATGGAGACTGGTTGGAATAGGATGGGGACTGGTTGGATGAGGATGGAGACTGGTTGGATGAGGATGTGGGAGACTGGTTGGATGAGGATGGAGACTGGTTGGATTAGGATGGGGACTGGTTGGATGTGGATGGAGACTGGTTGGATGAGGATGGAGACTGGTTGGATGAGGATGGAGACTGGTTGGATGAGGATGGAGACTGGTTGGATTAGGATGGGGACTGGTTGGATGAGGATGGAGACTGGTTGGATGAGGATGTGGGAGACTGGTTGGATGAGGATGGAGACTGGTTGGATGAGGATGTGGGAGACTGGTTGGATGAGGATGGAGACTGGTTGGATGAGGATGTGGGAGACTGGTTGGATGAGGATGGGGACTGGTTGGATGAGGATGTGGGAGACTGGTTGGATGAGGATGGAGCCTGGTTGGATTAGGATGGGGACTGGTTGGATGAGGATGGAGACTGGTTGGATGAGGATGTGGGAGACTGGTTGGATGAGGATGGAGACTGGTTGGATGAGGATGGAGACTGGTTGGATGAGGATGGGGACTGGTTGGATGAGGATGGAGACTGGTTGGATGAGGATGTGGGAGACTGGTTGGATGAGGATGTGGGAGACTGGTTGGATGAGGATGGAGACTGGTTGGATGAGGATGTGGGAGACTGGTTGGATGAGGATGGAGACTGGTTGGATTAGGATGGGGACTGGTTGGATGAGGATGGAGACTGGTTGGATGAGGATGTGGGAGACTGGTTGGATGAGGATGTGGGAGACTGGTTGGATGAGGATGGAGACTGGTTGGATGAGGATGTGGGAGACTGGTTGGATGAGGATGGAGACTGGTTGGATTAGGATGGGGACTGGTTGGATGAGGATGGAGACTGGTTGGATGAGGATGTGGGAGACTGGTTGGATGAGGATGGAGACTGGTTGGATTAGGATGGGGACTGGTTGGATGTGGATGGAGACTGGTTGGATGAGGATGGAGACTGGTTGGATTAGGATGGGGACTGGTTGGATGAGGATGGAGACTGGTTGGATGAGGATGGACACTGGTTGGATGAGGATGGGGACTGGTTGGATGAAGATGTGGGAGACTGGTTGGATGAGGATGGAGACTGGTTGGATTAGGATGGGGACTGGTTGGATGAGGATGGAGACTGGTTGGATGAGGATGGAGACTGGTTGGATGAGGATGGAGACTGGTTGGATGAGGATGGGGACTGGTTGGATGTGGATGGAGACTGGTTGGATGAGGATGGAGACTGGTTGGATTAGGATGGAGACTGGTTGGATTAGGATGGGGACTGGTTGGATGAGGATGTGGGAGACTGGTTGGATGAGGATGGAGACTGGTTGGATTAGGATGGGGACTGGTTGGATGAGGATGGAGACTGGTTGGATGAGGATGGAGACTGGTTGGATGAGGATGGGGACTGGTTGGATGAGGATGTGGGAGACTGGTTGGATGAGGATGGAGACTGGTTGGATTAGGATGGGGACTGGTTGGATGAGGATGGAGACTGGTTGGATGAGGATGTGGGAGACTGGTTGGATGAGGATGGAGACTGGTTGGATTAGGATGGGGACTGGTTGGATGTGGATGGAGACTGGTTGGATGAGGATGTGGGAGACTGGTTGGATGAGGATGTGGGAGACTGGTTGGATGAGGATGGAGACTGGTTGGATGAGGATGTGGGAGACTGGTTGGATGAGGATGGGGACTGGTTGGATGAGGATGTGGGAGACTGGTTGGATGAGGATGGAGCCTGGTTGGATTAGGATGGGGACTGGTTGGATGAGGATGGAGACTGGTTGGATGAGGATGTGGGAGACTGGTTGGATGAGGATGGAGACTGGTTGGATGAGGATGGAGACTGGTTGGATTAGGATGGGGACTGGTTGGATGAGGATGGAGACTGGTTGGATGAGGATGTGGGAGACTGGTTGGATGAGGATGTGGGAGACTGGTTGGATGAGGATGGAGACTGGTTGGATGAGGATGTGGGAGACTGGTTGGATGAGGATGGAGACTGGTTGGATTAGGATGGGGACTGGTTGGATGAGGATGGAGACTGGTTGGATGAGGATGTGGGAGACTGGTTGGATGAGGATGTGGGAGACTGGTTGGATGAGGATGGAGACTGGTTGGATGAGGATGTGGGAGACTGGTTGGATGAGGATGGGGACTGGTTGGATGAGGATGTGGGAGACTGGTTGGATGAGGATGGAGCCTGGTTGGATTAGGATGGGGACTGGTTGGATGAGGATGGAGACTGGTTGGATGAGGATGTGGGAGACTGGTTGGATGAGGATGGAGACTGGTTGGATGAGGATGGAGACTGGTTGGATGAGGATGTGGGAGACTGGTTGGATGAGGATGGAGACTGGTTGGATGAGGATGTGGGAGACTGGTTGGATGAGGATGGAGACTGGTTGGATGAGGATGTGGGAGACTGGTTGGATGAGGATGTGGGAGACTGGTTGGATGAGGATGGAGCCTGGTTGGATTAGGATGGGGACTGGTTGGATGAGGATGGAGACTGGTTGGATGAGGATGTGGGAGACTGGTTGGATGAGGATGGAGACTGGTTGGATGAGGATGGAGACTGGTTGGATTAGGATGGGGACTGGTTGGATGAGGATGGAGACTGGTTGGATGAGGATGTGGGAGACTGGTTGGATGAGGATGTGGGAGACTGGTTGGATGAGGATGGAGACTGGTTGGATGAGGATGTGGGAGACTGGTTGGATGAGGATGGAGACTGGTTGGATTAGGATGGGGACTGGTTGGATGAGGATGGAGACTGGTTGGATGAGGATGTGGGAGACTGGTTGGATGAGGATGTGGGAGACTGGTTGGATGAGGATGGAGACTGGTTGGATGAGGATGTGGGAGACTGGTTGGATGAGGATGGAGACTGGTTGGATTAGGATGGGGACTGGTTGGATGAGGATGGAGACTGGTTGGATGAGGATGTGGGAGACTGGTTGGATGAGGATGGAGACTGGTTGGATTAGGATGGGGACTGGTTGGATGAGGATGGAGACTGGTTGGATGAGGATGTGGGAGACTGGTTGGATGAGGATGGAGACTGGTTGGATTAGGATGGGGACTGGTTGGATGTGGATGGAGACTGGTTGGATGAGGATGGAGACTGGTTGGATGAGGATGGAGACTGGTTGGATTAGGATGGGGACTGGTTGGATGAGGATGTGGGAGACTGGTTGGATGAGGATGGAGACTGGTTGGATGAGGATGTGGGAGACTGGTTGGATGAGGATGGAGACTGGTTGGATTAGGATGGGGACTGGTCGGATGTGGATGGAGACTGGTTGGATGAGGATGGAGACTGGTTGGATTAGGATGGGGACTGGTTGGATGAGGATGTGGGAGACTGGTTGGATGAGGATGGAGACTGGTTGGATTAGGATGGGGACTGGTCGGATAAGGATGGAGACTGGTTGGATGAGGATGGAGACTGGTTGGATTAGGATGGGGACTGGTTGGATGAGGATGGAGACTGGTTGGATGAGGATGTGGGAGACTGGTTGGATGAGGATGGAGACTGGTTGGATGAGGATGGAGACTGGTTGGATGAGGATGGGGATCGGGTGTTCACGCCTCTGGTTGCGTGAGCACCTTCAGTGGTCAGGTCCGTAGTGCAACAGACACATGTGCCATCAGGGCTGGACTGCGACAACTGGTCCACCAGGAACTGATGGGAAGATGACCATGCTTATGACAGAAAAACAACTTTGTCAAGACAGTGTTCGTACGTTGTCTTCTTTATGTACCCATCCTCCCAGTTCTGGTATTCTATCCAGTATTTAGTGGGAATCAAACTAACGATTTCTTCCCCCCACCAACAGACAGAAGCCTGTCTTCTGTCTGTCTGTCCTGCTCTTCTGTCTCCCGTCTCACCTACTTGTAGATCAGTCTGGTGTAAGGTAGAAGGACAAACACAATCTGTTGACGTTTTCAGGAGTTCCCAGAAAACAAGGAGACAAAAAGTTGCATCTGAGCCACTACAATAATTTATACCCAAAGTGATTCATATCTGACCCAGGCAGAGTTCATCACTTCCTACCCTGAGTTAAGCTCCGCCTTACCTGCACCGCCCGCCGTGGGTGTCTCCTTCTCGTGCCCGTACTTCCCATCTTCCAGCTGCCGGCCACCTCCGCCACCTGCAGCTGCCTCGGAGGAAACTCCACCATGCTCACCAGCAAACATTTGTGCTGTTTTAACACATCTGCCAGCATCTGCATGAAGCTTTTGTTTCTCATTTTTTCGGCTTCTCCTTTCCGTTTTTTTTTTTTTGCAAAGTCACACAGTTAAAACACCTGCATACTGCCACACAAACACGGTTCTGCAGGTGGAATCTTAGACTTAGACTTAGACAGACTTTATTCATCCACAAGGGAAATTCTGCTGTCACAGTAGCTCAGAACAGCAATAGAGGAAGAAATAGAACAGCAATAGTAGGTAAGAAAAAAAAAAAAAAAAAAAAAAAAAATCACTGATGAAATATCGTACAGGGGATGTTTATTTAGCTGGGGGGGTGGGTTCCTCTCATTTTCTGGACATTATGAGTGTTTCTGCAGGAGGAATTCCAAACCTTGTGCCTATCGTGTCCGTCCACAGCAGCCAGGGAGGGTTTTCTGCTGCTGGTTCTCTGATCGGGAACACATCTGGAACCAGGATTCATCTTCCGTTTTTATTCTTACGAGTTTCACAATGAAGACATTGTCATGTCGGAAGGAGCATTGTGCCATCGCAGGAGTTTTAAACGTGTTATTGTGCAACAAATTATTATGCAAGAAAACAATGAATTTCCTTTTCAGCACCAGAGCAGGTGAAGAAGTGGTTTTCTTTACAGAAGAGCTTCAGAAAAACCTGATGACACATAATTAACCAGGAGATGACTCTTTCAGACTCAAACTTTTTATTCACTTGGACTGCTCTCTGAGGCCTTCGGTGAACAGCTTGTAGACACTTCATATCTGGGAATGAAATCAAAGAGATGTTGGAGATATTTCCACCCTGCAGGTTTTCCTCATCAGAAATGACTGTTTGTCAAGAACTGGCTGTCCCAGCAAGCTCACAGCACACGGCATGATGCAAAAGCTGTGTTTCATCTTCGTATCTGCACACAACTCTGAAGCTCTTCCAGTCAAAAGTCAGAACTATACGGTGTACGGTCCAGCACACGCTCAGACTGCTAAGTCTGACCTGCAGTGTCAGGGTAAGTACTTCACTGTCCAAACAGAACCCAGGTTTGTCAGGAACCAGTTGATCAGACATCAACAGATAAGATGGTTTTTAACTGTCTTGTCCTGCAGATTTCTTTTCTTTTATTTGTTCTCCAATGAAACGCTGATCCTGATCTGAAGACCATATCAGTGCAGATAAAGACGAGGGATTTCATCGGGCCTGATAGACGTGATCTCATAAAACAGACAAAACACAGTTTTTTCCTGTTTTCTTTCATCCTCCATGTCCTGAAATCATCCAAGCGTCAGCTGAGCAATGGAAAATTAGACTGAAGGAAAAAGTCCTAAAGGCCCTCAGTGGAGGGTGTCAGAAAAACATGGAGACACTTTTCAGTATTCTGTCTAATGACTGCAAGGTATCCGGGTCCTGATCTGCATCCCTCCACCGGCATGAGGAGCTTTCTCCAAAGCTCATCAGACATGGTCTCCATCCCATCTGCTCTCTGAGACCTCCTCTGCTGATGGCTGATTTAAAGTGGTGGCCACAACGGGGGCATGGGGCACCCCAGTCCCGGCTGCAGGCTGTCAGACCTGGTTGGCCCAGAGTAGGAGCCGTCTGAAACTACACTCCACCAAAGCTGCCTGGTGGAGAACCTTTACATGTTCGGGTAAAGATGTTGGTTTGGGAACCTCCAGGTTTCATCCATACTTTCTGCAACTCATGTGGTTCTGGGGTTCCTTCAGACCAAGGTCTTCACCATGAACACTATGGAAGACAAGTGCGTGTGAAGCAAGTCCTCCTCTCTAAGGAGTGCTGTCTGGTCTGCTTGAAACTTTGGTTTGTCTGGAGCGGCATTAACTCGTCTGCACCTTGGGCCAGACTAAACTCCGCCTACTTCTTGTAAAAACTGGATCATGTTGGAACAAAGTAAAACCACAAACCAGACAGGAGGAGTTTCTTGGCTCTCTGTCGTTAACTGTTGACACCAAGACGTTTTCCGTCCTGGTCAGTCGCAGCGTTTTCTTCTTCTATCTTCCGTAGAAGTCATTGTTTATCCAGACAGAAATTGTTGGTGCCTCCTAGCTGGAGGATCGTTGGAGGTTTTCTAGGTGGATTTTATATCCTGATGCGATGTCAGAGTCTCCCTCCTAACCCTCCTGCCTCACCAACGCACCCTTAGACAAGAGGCAGGAAATGGATGGATGGATTATGTCATGACAAATAAAAGTTTAAACTTCCTGGAAGTATCTATTTGCAGAGGTTAAAATCTATTTTTAATCCAATAGTTTCTGCTTTCCTAATTTTCTGTGAGTTTTGGAGGTTTGAAACCTAAAAGGATGAGGAAATGGGACCTTTTCTGAAGGAGAGGTGTGAAAACTAACATTCAGGTGACATGAATCCAGTATGAACCTCAGTAATTCCTCTTTGTTCTGGTGTTAACATGTGGGATCAATCGCCGCTCCACTGGAACGTAAGGAATGCCCACAGAGAGACAATCCAGGACACTCTTTTCTTCTCCTCTCATTGTCACTGTGAATGCATGCTTGTTTAATTCTTTGTCCTCCCAATCGCTTATGGAAATTGGCTCATTTTGCCGACACAATGCTGAGCGGTGCTGAGTGAAAGGGTGCACAGCGCCAGCACTGTTTCATCTTTTTGTCCAGCCTGAGAGGGCCGCAGGAGTAACAGTGAAAGAAATGATTTTTAAGTGCATCTCCTCTGCCCTTCCACCCATCTCCTCGCTGCTGCATGCCTGCCGTTCCTTTCTTCCACCCGTTTCACCAATAAATCAGCAGATAACAGCCATGACCAGAGTCTTTGTTTTGCCTGGGTAAACAGTTTAAAATGAATCTTAGCTGGCCAGGCCCTGGGAATACATTTAATATTATGCATGTACAGCGGGGCTATCTGAAGAATGGTGGATCGGGATGATGCCAAAGGAGCAATCAAGTCTTCTCACTGAGTCTGCAGGCCAGACAAAAGCCTGCACACAATCCCTCAGGGTGTTAGCTATGCATGCTTTCCAGTTGCCGTGGTTCGGACGGGTCGGCTTGGGGAGCTGGAGGTGGAGGGGGCAAACACATCAGATGATTAAAAACTCTGCTCACGCCAAATATGATCCGACTCCACAGAGAGTTAAATGTGGGAGCTGGAGCTCCTTCAGACATCTTATTAACTGATTGTTTCTGTGATAACCTGAAGAAGGCGTTTCTTCAGATCTTCACACTGATGCGCGTCGAGATTTACTCATGAGGCCGGTGAACAACCCTGCACCCTAAACCAGCATCCATCGGAAATGTTTACTCTTAATATATGATGCACGATGGATTTACTCCTGCAGACCCCAGACAGTCTCATTTATATCAAGTCCTGAGCAACGGTGCAGATACAAGCTCAAAAACCTCATTTCTGCAGTAAATTCAGATTCTTTTAACTGCATTTAGGACATTTTAACAACTTTACGGAGGTAAATTCTCAGGAATGAAGATAAGTTTTATGGTGGAAATCACCTTCACAGCTGATTTAGATTCCACTAATCCAGCGGTTTTATGTAGATCATATGACAACGTGTTTTATTTGCATTAAAACGGGGCGACGATAAACTCAGGCTGTAAAAGTTGTGAACCGGTTCTGTGTAGATAAAGCTGGAATGAATTGAGCTCATTGTCATGTTAAGCTTCTGGTTGGGATGTTTATTTCTGGAATCCAGACAATTACTAAGTTCTGACACTATCTATGTGTTATCGGTCCTCTGTCACGGTTTAATTGAACTGTTGGTAACTATAGCAACAGCTTTTAATCTGGTGTCGGTCCCGGTTGGACACCATGTCGCCAGATTTATTTTCCAGACATTTTGCAAGTTGCAGCGTTTTCACAGCTTATATGATGGTCCAGCCTTCCAGAACAGCAGTTGGGGGGGGGGGCGTGTTGGTGCAGATTAACCCTGTGCAGAAACCCTGGTTGGTGTTTCAATCTCAGCTGGTCCCTCTGGTTCAGTCTGGTTGGTGTTTCCCTCTCAGCTTGTCCCTCTGGTTCAGTCTGGTTGGTGTTTCCCTCTCAGCTGGTCCCTCTGGTTCAGTCTGGTTGGTGTTTCCCTCTCAGCTGGTCCCTCTGGTTCAGTCTGGTTGGTGTTTCCCTCTCAGCTTGTCCCTCTGGTTCAGTCTGGTTGGTGTTTCCCTCTCAGCTGGTCCCTCTGGTTCAGTCTGGTTGGTGTTTCCCTCTCAGCTTGTCCCTCTGGTTCAGTCTGGTTGGTGTTTCCCTCTCAGCTGGTCCCTCTGGTTCAGTCTGGTTGGTGTTTCCCTCTCAGCTGGTCCCTCTGGTTCAGTCTGGTTGGTGTTTCCCTCTCAGCTGGTCCCTCTGGTTCAGTCTGGTTGGTGTTTCCCTCTCAGCTGGTCCCTCTGGTTCAGTCTGGTTGGTGTTTCCCTCTCAGCTGGTCCCTCTGGTTCAGTCTGGTTGGTGTTTCCCTCTCAGCTGGTCCCTCTGGTTCAGTCTGGTTGGTGTTTCCCTCTCAGCTGGTCCCTCTGGTTCAGTCTGGTTGGTGTTTCAATCTCAGCTGGTCCCTCTGAGGGAGTTGCCACAGAGAATCATCGCACAGGTGACTCTGTTCATACTTTACATCCTTACTAACGCAACCCTCTGCATTTATCTGGTGTGGACCCACACAGAGCAGTCATTTCTCCCTTGATTCATCTCTTCTAGGTCAATATTAAAAGATATGTAATATTTTCTACAATTAGTTTAGAAATGTAAAGGTGTAGAATGATAAAAAAGACGGAAAAGTATGTTTTAATAATGTTTCTAGACTATTTTTGGGATAAACTGATAAAAGTCTTACATGTCACTTTTTCTAAAACAGTGTTTTTCTGGACCACCACAGCCTACCTGAGTCCTGCTGCTGACCATGTCCATCTCTTTCTGACCACAGTGTAGAATTTTCTGATGGAAACTTCCAGAAGGATGATGCACCATGTCACAAAGCTCACATCATCTCCACCATGACGATGAGTTCACTGTCCTCCAACGACCTCCACAGCCACCAGATCTACATCCTGCAGAGCAGCTTTGGGATATTCTCATGGTGATGAGGTGGAACGGGAGGTTCTCATGGTGATGTGATGGAACGGGAGATTCTCATGGTGATGAGGTGGAACGCGAGATTCTCATGGTGATGAGGTGGAACGGGAGATTCTCATGGTGATGAGGTGGAACGCGAGATTCTCATGGTGATGTGGTGGAACGGGAGATTCTCATGGTGATGAGGTGGAACGGGAGATTCTCATGGTGATGAGGTGGAACGGGAGATTCTCATGGTGATGTGGTGGAACGGGAGATTCTCATGGTGATGTGGTGGAACGGGAGATTCTCATGGTGATGTGGTGGAACGGGAGATTCTCATGGTGATGTGGTGGAACGGGAGATTCTCATGGTGATGTGGTGGAACGGGAGATTCTCATGGTGATGAGGTGGAACGCGAGATTCTCATGGTGATGTGGTGGAACGGGAGATTCTCATGGTGATGAGGTGGAACGGGAGATTCTCATGGTGATGAGGTGGAACGGGAGATTCTCATGGTGATGTGGTGGAACGGGAGATTCTCATGGTGATGTGGTGGAACGGGAGATTCTCATGGTGATGTGGTGGAACGGGAGATTCTCATGGTGATGTGGTGGAACGGGAGATTCTCATGGTGATGTGGTGGAACGGGAGATTCTCATGGTGATGTGGTGGAACGGGAGATTCTCATGGTGATGAGGTAAAACAGGAGATTCTCATGGTGATGAGGTGGAACGGGACATTCTCATGGTGATGAGGTGGAACGGGAGATTCTCATGGTGATGAGGTGGAACAGGAGATTCTCATGGTGATGAGGTGGAACGGGAGATTCTCATGGTGATGAGGTGGAACGGGAGATTCTCATGGTGATGAGGTGGAACGGGAGATTCTCATGGTGATGAGGTGGAACGGGAGATTCTCATGGTGATGTGGTGGAATGGGAGATTCTCATCCTGATGAGGTGGAACGGGAGATTCTCATGGTGATGAGGTGGAACGGGAGATTCTCATCATGATGAGGTGGAACGGGAGATTCTCATGGTGATGAGGTGGAACGGGAGATTCTCATCATGATGAGGTGGAATGGGAGATTCTCATGGTGATGAGGTGGAACGGGAGATTCTCATGGTGATGAGGTGGAATGGGACATTCTCATGGTGATGAGGTGGAACGGGAGATTCTCATGGTGATGAGGTGGAATGGGAGATTCTCATGGTGATGAGGTGGAACGGGAGATTCTCATGGTGATGAGGTGGAACGGGAGATTCTCATGGTGATGTGGTGGAACGGGAGATTCTCATGGTGATGTGGTGGAACGGGAGATTCTCATGGTGATGTGGTGGAACGGGAGATTCTCATGGTGATGTGGTGGAACGGGAGATTCTCATGGTGATGTGGTGGAACGGGAGATTCTCATGGTGATGAAGTGGAACGGGAGATTCTCATCATGATGAGGTGGAACGGGACATTCTCATGGTGATGAGGTGGAACGGGAGATTCTCATGGTGATGAGGTGGAACAGGAGATTCTCATGGTGATGAGGTGGAACGGGAGATTCTCATGGTGATGAGGTGGAACGGGAGATTCTCATGGTGATGAGGTGGAATGGGAGATTCTCATGGTGATGAGGTGGAACGGGAGATTCTCATGGTGATGTGGTGGAATGGGAGATTCTCATCCTGATGAGGTGGAACGGGAGATTCTCATGGTGATGTGGTGGAACGGGAGATTCTCATGGTGATGTGGTGGAACGGGAGATTCTCATGGTGATGAGGTGGAACGGGAGATTCTCATCATGATGAGGTGGAACGGGAGATTCTCATGGTGATGAGGTGGAACGGGAGATTCTCATCATGATGAGGTGGAATGGGAGATTCTCATGGTGATGAGGTGGAACGGGAGATTATCATGGTGATGAGGTGGAATGGGAGATTCTCATGGTGATGAGGTGGAACGGGAGATTCTCATGGTGATGAGTTGGAACGGGAGATTCTCATGGTGATGAGGTGGAACGGGAGATTCTCATGGTGATGAGGTGGAACGGGAGATTCTCATGGTGATGTGGTGGAATGGGAGATTCTCATCCTGATGAGGTGGAACGGGAGATTCTCATGGTGATGTGGTGGAACTGGAGATTCTCATGGTGATGTGGTGGAACGGGAGATTCTCATGGTGATGAGGTGGAACGGGAGATTCTCATGGTGATGAAGTGGAACGGGAGATTCTCATCGTGATGAGGTGGAACGGGAGATTCTCATGGTGATGAGGTGGAACGGGAGATTCTCATGGTGATGAGGTGGAACGGGAGATTCTCATGGTGATGAGGTGGAACGGGAGATTATCATGGTGATGAGGTGGAACGGGAGATTCTCATGGTGATGAGGTGGAACGGGAGATTCTCACGGTGATGTGGTGGAATGGGAGATTCTCATCCTGATGAGGTGGAACGGGAGATTCTCATGGTGATGTGGTGGAATGGGAGATTCTCATGGTGATGAGGTGGAATGGGAGGTTCTCATGGTGATGAGGTGGAATGGGAGATTCTCATGGTGATGAGGTGGAACGGGAGATTCTCATGGTGATGAGGTGGAATGGGAGGTTCTCAAGGTGATGAGGTGGAACGGGAGATTCTCATCCTGATGAGGTGGAACGGGAAATTCTCATGGTGATGAGGTGGAACGGGAGATTCTCATGGTGATGAGGTGGAACGGGAGGTTCTCATGGTGATGAGGTGGAACGGGAGATTCTCATCATTATGTGGTGGAACGGGAGGTTCTCATGGTGATGAGGTTTAACGGGATATTCTCATGGTGATCAGGTGGAACGGGAGATTCTCATGGTGATGTGGTGGAACGGGAGATTCTCATGGTGATGTGGTGGAACGGGAGATTCTCATGGTGATGAGGTGGAATGGGAGATTCTCATGGTGATGAAGTGGAACGGGAGATTCTCAACATGATGAGGTGGAACGGAACATTCTCATGGTGATGAGGTGGAACGGGAGATTCTCATGGTGATGAGGTGGAACGGGAGATTCTCATGGTGATGAGGTGGAACGGGAGATTCTCACGGTGATGTGGTGGAACGGGAGATTCTCATCCTGATGAGGTGGAACGGGAGATTCACATGGTGATGTGGTGGAACGGGAGATTCTCATGGTGATGAGGTGGAATGGGAGGTTCTCATGGTGATGAGGTGGAATGGGAGATTCTCATGGTGATGAGGTGGAACGGGAGAATCTCATGGTGATGAGGTGGAATGGGAGGTTCTCATAGTGATGAGGTGGAACGGGAGATTCTCATCCTGATGAGGTGGAACGGGAGATTCTCATGGTGATGAGGTGGAACGGGAGATTCTCATGGTGATGAGGTGGAACGGGAGGTTCTCATGGTGATGAGGTGGAACGGGAGATTCTCATCATTATGTGGTGGAACGGGAGGTTCTCATGGTGATGAGGTTTAACGGGATATTCTCATGGTGATGAGGTGGAACGGGAGGTTCTCATGGTGATGAGGTGGAACGGGAGATTCTCATCATTATGTGGTGGAACGGGCGATTCTCATGGTGATGAGATTTAACGGGAGATTCTCATGGTGATGAGGTTTAACGGGAGATTCTCACGGCGATGAGGTGGAAAGGGAGATTCTCATGGTGATGAGGTGGAAAGGGAGATTCTCATGGTGATGAGGTGGAACAGGAGATTCTCATCATGATGAGTTGGAAACGGAGATTCTCATGGTGATGAGGTGGAACGGGAGATTCTCATGGTGATGTGGTGGAAAGGGAGATTCTCATGGTGATGAGGTTTAACGGGAGATTCTCATGGTGATGAGGTGGAACGGGAGATTCTCATGGTGATGAGGTTTAACGGGAGATTCTCATGGTGATGAGGTGGAAAGGGAGATTCTCATGGCGATGCGGTGGAAAGGGACAATCTCATCATGATGAGGTGGAAACGGAGATTCTCATGGTGATGAGGTGGAACGGGAGATTCTCATGGTGATGAGGTTTAACGGGAGATTCTCATGGTGATGAGGTGGAACGGGAGATTCTCATGGTGATGAGGTGGAACGGGTGATTCTCATCATGATGAGGTGGAATGGGAGATTCTCATGGTGATGAGGTTTAACTGGAGATTCTCATGGTGATGAGGTGGAACGGGAGATTCTCATCATGATGAGGTGGAAACTGAGATTCTCATGGTGATGAGGTGGAACGGGAGATTCTCATGGTGATGAGGTTTAACGGGAGATTCTCATGGTGATGAGGTGGAACGGGAGATTCTCATCAAAATGTGGTGGAACGGGAGATTCTCATGGTGATGAGGTTTAACGGGAGATTCTCATGGTGATGTGGTGGAACGGGAGATTTTCATGGTGATGAGGTGGAACGGGAGATTCTCATAATGATGAGGTAGAAACGGAGATTCTCATGGTGATGAGGTGGAAAGGGACATTCTCATGGTGAAGTGGTGGAACCGGAGATTCTCATGGTGATGTGGTGGAACGGGAGATTCTCATGGTGATGAGGTGGAAAGGGAGATTCTCATGGTGATGAGGTGGAACGGGAGATTCTCATGGTGATGAGGTTTAACGGGAGATTCTCATGGTGATGTGGTGGAACGGGAGATTCTCATGGTGATATGGTGGAACGGGAGATTCTCATGGCGATGAGGTGGAAATG
The DNA here is from genome assembly GCF_933228915.1 of Telmatherina bonti. Lineage (NCBI taxonomy): Eukaryota > Metazoa > Chordata > Actinopteri > Atheriniformes > Telmatherinidae > Telmatherina > Telmatherina bonti. The sequence continues at coordinate 1,519,909 of NC_136633.1, forward strand.
GACATTCTCATCATGATGAGGTGGAAACGGAGATTCTCATGGTGATGAGGTGGAACAGGAGATTCTCATGGTGATGAGGTGGAAAGGGCAATTCTCATGGTGATGAGGTGGAACGGGAAATTCTCATGGTGATGAGGTGGAACCGGAGATTCTCATCATGATGAGGTGGAACGGGAGATTCTCATGGTGATGAGGTTTAACGGGAGATTCTCATGGTGATGTGGTGGAACGGGAGATTTTCATGGTGATGAGGTGGAACTGGAGATTCTCATCATGATGAGGTGGAAACGGAGATTCTCATGGTGATGAGGTGGAAAGGAAGATTCTCATTGTGATGAGGTGGAACGTGAGATTTTCATGGTGATGAGGTGGAACGGGAGATTCTCATCATGATGAGGTGGAAACGGAGATTCTCATGGTGATGTGGTGGAACAGGAGATTCTCATGGTGATGAGGTGGAAAGGAAGATTCTCATGGTGATGAGGTGGAAAGGGAGATTCTCATGGTGATGAGGTGGAACGGGAGATTCTCATGGTGATGAGGTGGAAAGGTAGATTCTCATGGTGATGAGGTGGAACGGGAGATTCTCATGGTGATGTGGTGGAAAGGGAGATTCTCATGGTGATGAGGTGGAACGGGAGATTCTAATCATGATGAGGTGGAAACGGAGATTCTCATGGTGATGAGGTGGAACGGGAGATTCTCATGGTGATGAGGTGGAACCGGAGCTTCTCATGGTGATGAGGTTTAACGGGAGATTCTCATGGTGATGTAGTGGAACGGGACATTCTCATCATGATGACGTGGAACGGGAGATTCTCATGGTGATGTGGTGAAAAGGAGATTCTCATGGTGATATGGTGGAACGGGAGATTCTCATGGTGATGAGGTGGAACGGGAGATTCTCATGGTGATGAGGTGGAAAGGGAGATTCTCATGGTGATGAGGTGGAACGGGAGATTCTCATGGTGATGAGGTAAAACGGGAGATTCTCATGTTGATGAGGTGGAACGGGAGAGTCTCATGGTGATGAGGTAAAACGGGAGATTCTCATGGTGATGAGGTGGAAAGGGAGATTCTCATGGTGATGAGGTGGAACGGGAGATTCTCATGGTGATGAGGTGGAACGGGAGATTCTCATCATGATGAGGTGGAACGGGAGATTCTCATGGTGATGAGGTTTAACGGGAGATTCTCATGGTGATGTGGTGGAACGGGAGATTTTCATGGTGATGAGGTGGAAAGGAAGATTCTCATTGTGATGAGGTGGAACGGGAGATTTTCATGGTGATGAGGTGGAACGGGAGATTCTCATCATGATGAGGTGGAAACGGAGATTCTCATGGTGATGTGGTGGAAACGGAGATTCTCATGGTGATGAGGTGGAAAGGAAGATTCTCATGGTGATGAGGTGGAAAGGGAGATTCTCATGGTGATGAGGTGGAACGGGAGATTCTCATGGTGATGAGGTGGAACGGGAGATTCTCATCATGATGAGGTGGAACGGGAGATTCTCATGGTGATGAGGTTTAACGGGAGATTCTCATGGTGATGTGGTGGAACGGGAGATTTTCATGGTGATGAGGTGGAAAGGAAGATTCTCATTGTGATGAGGTGGAACGGGAGATTTTCATGGTGATGAGGTGGAACGGGAGATTCTCATCATGATGAGGTGGAAACGGAGATTCTCATGGTGATGTGGTGGAACGGGAGATTCTCATGGTGATGAGGTGGAAAGGGAGATTGTCATGGTGATGAGGTGGAACCGGAGATTCTCATCATGATGAGGTGGAAACGGAGATTCTCATGGTGATGAGGTGGAACGGGAGATTCTCATGGTGATGAGGTGGAAACGGAGATTCTCATGGTGATGAGGTGGAACGGGAGATTCTCATGGTGATGAGGTGGAACCGGAGCTTCTCACGGTGATAAGGTTTAACGGGAGATTCTCATGGTGATGTGGTGGAACCGGAGATTCTCATCATGATGATGTGGAACGGGAGATTCTCATGGTGATGTGGTGGAATGGGAGATTCTCATGGTGATGAGGGGGAACAGGAGATTCTCATGGTGATGAGGTGGAATGGGAGATTCTCATGGTGATGAGGTGGAAAGGGAGATTCTCATGGTGATGAGGTGGAACGGGAGATTCTCATGGGGATGTTGGGTAACAGGAGATTCTCATGGTGATGAGGTGGAATGGGAGATTCTCATGGTGATGAGGTGGAATGGGAGATTCTCATGGTGATGAGGTGGAACGGGAGATTCACATGGGGATGTTGGGTAACAGGAGATTCTCGTGGTGATGAGGTGGAATGGGAGATTCTCATGGTGATGAGGTGGAATGGGAGATTCTCATGGTGATGAGGTGGAACGGGAGATTCTCATGGTGATGAGGTGGAACGGGAGGTTCTCATGGTGATGAGGTGGAACTGGAGATTCTCATGGTGATGAGGTGGAATGGGAGATTCTTATGGTGATGTGGTGGAACGGGAGATTCTCATGGTGATGAGGTGGAACGGGAGATTCTCATGGTGATGAGGTGGAATGGGAGATTCTTATGGTGATGAGGTGGAACGGGAGATTCTCATCATTATGTGGTGGAACGGGAGATTCTCATGGTGATGAGGTTTAACGGGAGATTCTCATGGTGATGTGGTGGAACGGGAGATTCTCATGGTGATGAGGTGGAACGGGAGGTTCTCATGGTGATGAGGTGGAACTGGAGATTCTCATGGTGATGAGGTGGAATGGGAGATTCTTATGGTGATGTGGTGGAACGGGAGATTCTCATGGTGATGAGGTGGAACGGGAGATTCTCATGGTGATGAGGTGGAATGGGAGATTCTTATGGTGATGAGGTGGAACGGGAGATTCTCATCATTATGTGGTGGAACGGGAGATTCTCATGGTGATGAGGTTTAACGGGAGATTCTCATGGTGATGTGGTGGAACGGGAGATTATCATGGTCATGAGGTGGAACGGGAGATTCTCATCATTATGTGGTGGAATGGGAGATTATCATGGTCATGAGGTGGAACGGGAGATTCTCATGGTGATGAGGTGGAACCGGAGCTTCTCATCATGATGACGTGGAACGGGAGATTCTCATGGTGATGTGGTGAAAAGGAGATTCTCATGGTGATGAGGTGGAACGGGAGATTCTCATGGTGATGTGGGGGAACGGGAGATTCTCATGGTGATGAGGTGGAATGGGAGATTCTCATGGTGATGAGGTGGAAAGGGAGATTCTCATGGTGATGCGGTGGAACGGGAGATTCTCATGGTGATGAGGTGGAACGGGAGATTCTCATCATTATGTGGTGGAACGGGAGATTCTCATGGTGATGAGGTTTAACGGGAGATTCTCATGGTGATGTGGTGGAACGGGAGATTATCATGGTCATGAGGTGGAACGGGAGATTCTCATCATTATGTGGTGGAAAGGGAGCTTCTCATGGTGATGTGGTGGAACCGGAGATTCTCATGGTGATGAAGTTTAACGGGAGATTCTCATGGTGATGTGGTGGAAAGGGAGATTCTCATGGTGATGTGGTGGAACGGGAGATTCTCATGGTGATTTTGTGGAACCGGAGATTCTCCTGGTGATGAGGTGGAACGGGAGATTCTCATGGTCATGAGGTGGAACGGGAGATTCTCATGGTGATGAGGTGGAACGGGAGATTCTCATGGTGATGTGGTGGAACCCGAGATTCTCATGGTGATGAGGTGGAACGGTAGATTCTCATGGTGATGTGGTTGAACCCGAGATTCTCATGGTGATGAGGTGGAACGGGAGATTCTCATGGTGATGTAGTGGAACGGTAGATTCTCATGGTGATGTGGTGGAACCGGAGATTCTCATGGTGATGAGGTGGAATGGGAGATTCTCAAGGTGATGTGGTGGAACCCGAGATTCTCATGGTGATGAGGTGGAACGGGAGATTCTCATGGTGATTAGGTGGAACGGGAGAGTCTCATGGTGATGAGGTAAAACGGGAGATTCTCCAGGTGATGAGGTGGAAAGGGAGATTCTCATGGTGATGTGGTGGAACGGGAGATTCTCATGGTGATGAGGTAAAACAGGAGATTCTCATGGTGATGTGGTGGAACGGGAGATTCTCATGGTGATGAGGTGGAACGGGAGAGTCTCATGGTGATGTGGTGGAACGGGAGATTCTCATGGTGATGAGGTGGAACGGGAGAGTCTCATGGTGATGAGGTAAAACAGGAGATTCTCATGGTGATGAGGTGGAACGGGAGATTCTCATGGTGATGAGGTGGAACGGGAGATTCTCATGGTGATGAGGTAAAACAGGAGATTCTCATGGTGATGAGGTGGAACGGGAGATTCTCATGGTGATGTGGTGGAACGGGAGATTCTCATGGTGATGAGGTAAAACAGGAGATTCTCATGGTGATGAGGTGGAACGGGAGATTCTCATGGTGATGAGGTGGAACGGGAGATTCTCATGGTGATGAGGTGGAACGGGAGATTCTCATGGTGATGAGGTGGAACAGGAGATTCTCATGGTGATGTGGTGGAACGGGAGATTATCATGGTCATGAGGTGGAACGGGAGATTCTCATCATTATGTGGTGGAAAGGGAGATTCTCATGGTGATGAGGTGGAAAGGGAGATTCTCATGGTGATGTGGTGGAACCGGAGATTCTCATGGTGATGAAGTTTAACGGGAGATTCTCATGGTGATGTGGTGGAAAGGGAGATTCTCATGGTGATGTGGTGGAACGGGAGATTCTCATGGTGATTTTGTGGAACCGGAGATTCTCCTGGTGATGAGGTGGAACGGGAGATTCTCATGGTCATGAGGTGGAACGGGAGATTCTCATGGTGATGAGGTGGAACGGGAGATTCTCATGGTGATGTGGTGGAACCCGAGATTCTCATGGTGATGAGGTGGAACGGGAGATTCTCATGGTGATGTAGTGGAACGGTAGATTCTCATGGTGATGTGGTGGAACCGGAGATTCTCATGGTGATGAGTTGGAACGGGAGATTCTCATGGTGATTAGGTGGAACGGGAGAGTCTCATGGTGATGAGGTAAAACGGGAGATTCTCCAGGTGATGAGGTGGAAAGGGAGATTCTCATGGTGATGTGGTGGAACGGGAGATTCTCATGGTGATGAGGTAAAACAGGAGATTCTCATGGTGATGTGGTGGAACGGGAGATTCTCATGGTGATGAGGTGGAACGGGAGAGTCTCATGGTGATGTGGTGGAACGGGAGATTCTCATGGTGATGAGGTGGAACGGGAGAGTCTCATGGTGATGAGGTAAAACAGGAGATTCTCATGGTGATGAGGTGGAACGGGAGATTCTCATGGTGATGAGGTGGAACGGGAGATTCTCATGGTGATGAGGTAAAACAGGAGATTCTCATGGTGATGAGGTGGAACGGGAGATTCTCATGGTGATGTGGTGGAACGGGAGATTCTCATGGTGATGAGGTAAAACAGGAGATTCTCATGGTGATGAGGTGGAACGGGAGATTCTCATGGTGATGTGGTGGAACGGGAGATTCTCATGGTGATGAGGTAAAACAGGAGATTCTCATGGTGATGAGGTGGAACGGGAGATTCTCATGGTGATGAGGTGGAACGGGAGATTCTCATGGTGATGAGGTAAAACGGGAGATTCTCATGGTGATGAGGTGGAACGGGAGATTCTCATGGTGATGTGGTGGAACGGGAGATTCTCATGGTGATGAGGTAAAACAGGAGATTCTCATGGTGATGTGGTGGAACGGGAGATTCTCATGGTGATGAGGTAAAACAGGAGATTCTCATGGTGATGAGGTGGAACGGGAGATTCTCATGGTGATGAGGTGGAACGGGAGATTCTCATGGTGATGAGGTGGAACGGGAGATTCTCATGGTGATGAGGTGGAACGGGAGATTCTCATGGGGATGAGGTGGAACGGGGGATTCTCATGGTGATGAGGTGGAACGGGAGATTCTCATGGTGATGAGGTGGAACAGGAGATTCTCATGGTGATGAGGTGGAACGGGAGATGACCATATACCAGTAGGCAGTCCAGATGAAGAGGATGAACCGGCTCCAGAAGGCGTTCTAGAATTTATATCTTGCAGTGTATGTGGTTACATCTGTGGTTCTTGCATCTCTCATCTCTGACATTAATTTGATTGTATTTTTAATTGGATTGATGCAGGCGGGGTTAATTTTTTCATCTTTCTGTCTTGTATTTGGTCTCATGGGACCCAGTTTTACCGAGACATGTCCAAACGACTGAGCTGCTCCTCATGTAACACAGAAAAGATTTGAAGATGCTGACCTCTGTGTCGATTCTCAACTTTCATTCAGTATTCTTGACTTCTCCATGATACAAAAAAACAATTTTTTAGTTTTGGCGTTAGTTTGATCCACCTGTCTGACAACTTTTTTGCTAATACGTTCTAACTGGTGTCCTTTCCCTCAGCTCCATCGTCTATTAACAAGCTGTCGTTATCTTTAAAGCTCTCAGAGCTTTTGCTAAGCTGGAGTTGGAAAACCAAGAGAAAACCTTCATCTGCTGTGTTATTGCTTGTGCTAGCTGTTTTAGCATCGGGGGATTCTCCCTCGGCGAGGGTCACGTTTTCACACAACTGCTTCATTTAATCAATTATCTGCATGCTGATAGACCCCAGATCATTATGGCTTCCAGATCATTTCTATATGACGTTTATGTGTACAGGTATATGTGTTTATATGTAATAGACACGCCTGCAGGTCACAAGGATGGACTGTAAATGCTTCAATAACATGAAGCATTTACAGTCCATCACCAGAGGTTCGATGCCGTGCAAATGTAAGCAAAAACAGTTTATTGCAAAGTCATGGTTTGGAGTTTTGTTTTGACTTTAGTTCATGTTTCCTGTTTTATTTTGTAGTCTTTCCTTTTTGCTTCCGATGTTGTCTTCCTTCGTTCTCCAGGTTTTATTCAGCTCTTTGTGTTTATGGTTTCAGTTTGCCTGAAACATCTCTTTCCTGCATCCTGCCTGCTTTCTAGTCTGGATTTGGGTCCTCAGCACCATTCTCTGCCATGGTGAACTGGTCTTATACCAGTATTTACTGGTATAAGACCAGTAAATGGCAGTGGCGGACCTGGCCACTTTAAAGCTGGTTCATCTTCTACAGTTCTCCTCCACAGAGCTGGTGACTTGGCTGGAAGGGTGCGCCTCATTGCCTGATGATTACCCTGAGAGGCTGCCGTTCTGGGAGTCCAGACTGGCTGTTCCGACGCCTCCTGAGAACGTCATGTTTCATGGGTCTGCATGGACCGCCCCGAGGAGGCGGAGCTCCAGTGTTGCCATAGCGCTGCAGCCTGCATCGCTGCCACATGGCTGCAGTCCAAGTCGGGACGCTCCTGGCGTGCCTCCTACATTTCTAATGTGGGATGTTGGTCAGAAAGGGACCTCAGGGAGGCAGCCTGACAACGTTTGCTCCAAAACGCAACTTTTTTCATGATGATTAAAAGAATAGACACACACATATGATGTGTGTGAGCCCTCCATGTGTTCGCCATTATCTACCGAGGTGTGTGTGTGTGTGTGTGTGTGTGTGTGTGTGTGTGTGTGTGTGTGTGTGTGTGTGTGTGTGTGTGTAAGGCTTCTAAAAGTCTAATGAAAACCAAAAGTTCCATGACCTCCTCAGCTATGAATCCCTTCAGGTGAAGAATAGAAGAACTCCGGTGCGTGTCTCGTGGTGATGTTCCAGCTTATCAGCAAACTGGTTTATCTTCTGCAGAAAGCAGCTTCGTCTACGTCTCTTGTCCTTCAGTTAACGTCCCTCCATCTGTAAAGCAGGGCGCTGTAAGTGTGGCGTTCCAACACCATAGATGTTTTGACTCCACTAAACTCAACAACAAGAGCATTTCTCACAAACCACGTGTAACCGATCTGAAGACCTTGAAGCCAGAAAGAAGCTGCGCAGGTCGGGTAACCTTGGCCAGCAGCCGTTATTTCCCGTGAGAAGAATCTAGACTGCATTCAAGCAGAATTTCCTCTCTTTTTTTGCCTCGTTTTTGTCTTTCATCAAATGATTTGTATCTGTGCCTCTGTGCTTGACTCTGCATCTGCGGCATGCCTCCCGCTCTGAGGGTGGAGCAACCCAAATATCATATTGATCTTTAGTGAAACGTCTCCATCTTGGAATGATTGCTGAGAAGAAACAGGCTGGAGTCTGCATAGAGTCAACTAAAGACCCGTGGCAAGGCTGCAGCTCCTTCAGCCACTCGCTTTAAAGCTTTTTACGGCTTTCGTGGGCTTCCAGTGTGACATCATGTGCCGTTGAACCTGCTGCTGCCCTCGGGGTGAGATGTGAGCATAAAGGTCAAGGCTAATGCCAGGTCACACAACTGGGACCTGAAAATCACCAACCTGCTGCTCTGTGGTGTCCAGCCTGGCTGCTTCTAACAAGGAGGAACAGCAGGAGACGCCACCGACTAAGTGGCAAAAGATAAAACATTACCTTCCATCTTAAAAGAAACGAAGCAGATTTGAACTTTTAAATAAAAACTTTTTTGGGAGTTTCTTCAGGCATGGAGCTCCTCCATGTCTGCTTCTGACAGGGAACTGATAAAGGACCAGATCCAGACCTGGTCTAGTAGGTTCATTCTGGGTCAAAAGGTCATTTATATGGTACACACTGCTCAAAAAATAAAGGGAACACTAAACCAACACGATGTAACTCCAAGTCAGCCAGACTTCTGTGAAATGGAACTGTCCACGTAGGAAGCAACACTGACTGACAATCAGTTCCACCTGCTGTTGTGTAAATGGAACAGACAACAGGTGGAAATTATAGGCAACTGGCAAGACACACCCAATAAAGGAGTGGTTCTGCAGGTGGAGACCACAGACCACTTCTCAGTTCCGATGCTTTCTGGATGATGTTTTGGTCTGAATGCTGGCGGTGCTTTCACTCTAGTGGTAGCATGAGACGGAGTCTACAACCCACACAAGTGGCTCAGGTAGTGCAGCTCATCCAGGATGGTACATCAATGCCAGCTGTGGCAAGAAGGTTTGCTGTGTCTGTCAGCGTCGTGTCCAGAGCATGGAGGCGCTACCAGGAGACAGGCCAGTACATCAGGAGACGTGGAGGAGGCCGTGGGAGGACAACAACCCAGCAGCAGGACCGCTACCTCCTTCTTTGTGCAAGGAGGAACAGGAGGAGCACTGCCAGAGCCCTGCAGAATGAGCTCCAGCAGGACACAAATGTGCATGTGTCTGCTCCAACAGTCAGAAACAGACTCCATGAGGGTGGTATGAGGGCCCGACGTCCACAGGTGGGGGTTGTGCTTCCAGCCCAACACCGTGCAGGATGTTTGGCGTTTGCCAGAGGACACCAAGATTGGTAAATTCTCCACTGGCGCCCTGAGCTCTTCACAGATGGAAGCAGGTTCACACTGAGCACATGGGACAGACGTGACAGAGTCTGGAGACGCCGTGGAGAACGTTCTGCTGCCTGCAACATCCTCCAGCAGGACCGGTTTGGCAGTGGGTCAGTAATGGTGTGGGGGGGCATTTCTTTGGAGAGCCGCACAGCCCTCCATGTGCTCGCCAGAGGTAGCCTGACTGCCATTAGGTACCGAGATGAGATCCTCAGACCCCTTGTGGGACCATATGCTGGTGCGGTTGGCCCTGGGTTCCTCCTAATGCAAGACAATGCTAGACCTCATGTGTCTGGAGTGTGTCAGCAGTTCCTGCAACACCAAGGCATTGATGTTATGGACCGGCCCGCCCGTTCCCCAGACCTGGATCCAGCTGAGCACATCTGGGACATCATGTCTCGCTCCATCCACCAACGCCAAGTTGCACCACAGACTGTCCAGGAGTTGGCGGATGCTTTAGTCCAGGTCTGGGAGGAGATCCCTCAGGAGAACATCCACCGCCTCATCAGGAGCATGCCCAGGTGTTGTAGGGAGGTCATACAGGCACGCGGAGGCCACACACACTACTGAGCCTCATTCTGACTTGTTTAAAGGACATTACATCAAAGTTGGATCAGCAGGTAGTGTGTTTATCCACTTTCATTTGGAGTAGAACTCCAAATCCAGACCTCCATGGGTTGATATGTTTGATTTTCATTGATAATTTCTGTGTGATTTTGGTGTCAGAACATTCAGCTATGGAACGAATGAAGTATTTAATAAAAATATTTCACTCTTTCAGATCTACAATGTGTATTTTGTTTACCAGTGTATACACACACACTCACAAGCACACTATACAAATATATCTAATCAACCAATATACATGCAGTCATATTTCTTAGTTGTGTCTCCTCCTTGTTTTATGTGTAATGTTCTTTCTTCATGGTTTATTTTCTTATTCTGACCTCCTGGACCTGCTGGATCTCCTGGCCAGTCTGCTGGATCTGGCTGGTCTGCTGGACCATGCTGGTCTGCTGGATCTGGCCGGTCTGCTGGATCTGGTTGGTCTGCTGGACCATGCTGGTCTGATGGATCTGGCTGGTCTGCTGGACCATGCTGGTCTGCTGGACCATGCTGGTCTGCTGAAACCGGCGGGGCTGATGGACCTGGCGGGTCTGCTGGACCTGGTGGGGCTGATGGATCTGGCTGGTCTGCTGGATCTGGCGGGTCTGCTGGATCATGCTGGTCTGCTGGATCTGGCCGGTCTGCTGGACCTGGCGGGGCTGATGGATCTGGCGGGTCTGCTGGACCATGCTGGTCTGCTGGATCTGGCCGGTCTGCTGGATCTGGCTGGTCTGCTGGATCTGGCGGGGCTGATGGACCTGGCGGGGCTGATGGACCTGGCGGGGCTGATGGATCTGGCGGGGCTGATGGACCTGGCGGGGCTGATGGACCTGGCGGGGCTGATGGACCTGGCGGGGCTCCCGTCGGGAGTATATACAGGCCGGTGCAGGTCAGGTCAGGTAATCCCACTTTGTCTCCATTCAGCCAGGCGATAAAGGCCACAGTGTAAAAGGAGAAAGGCTATCAGATAGTGGTGGGCAGCCACCGTGGCAGAAGTCGAGCACGGTGAAAAGGCTCTGGGCTCCAGCGTGAGAGAAAGCTGACGGGGAGAGATGGTTTGCAAAAAGAATCCAGATTACGGCGTCGGCTGAAGATATGCTCGTCTTTCCTTCCCCGTTGGGCCGTCCATGCAGCAGCTAGTCAGTCCTCAATAGCTTTTGTTTCAGACGAGATGGGCCGTCTGAGGCTCCTGTCCCATCTGCTCCTAGATAAATATTTCACCTGCCACCACTGGCTTTAAAACAGCTAAAGAAGTCGATGAAGAAAGAAGAGCTGCTTTTCTTTCTTCTCCAGACTTACACGCTGCATGCTCTGAAAGCTCACCGTGCTCATGGTGATCTATTGTAAAGCCAACTTAAAACAGCTCCCCCCACAAAGCTGCCTCTTTCCCCTAATGAGTGATGACATAAAAGAATGGAGGCATCACTTTATTTCTGCCATGGATCAAACACTTTGATATTTCAAAGCGCATACATCAATAATCCCTCGCTCTCAACGGCCACAACCGCCCAGAAAAGTCCTCAGAAAAATAAAGTGCTCTCCCTCTGACTCAGGAGGGTGATCTGCGAACGCTGCAGAGACTGCGGCTTTCAAGTCCACCCAGCTGAAAAGGTGCATCAAAGACAGACATGTTGGGAGCAAATCAGGAGGTTTGAAGAGCCGTTTGACGTGTTGCTGAGGAGCCTGAGAAACTCAGTCACCAAGGTCTTCCAGCGTTCCAAGGCGATCAAACGCAGCGTGTAAACCAGAGCCGCTTCAGAGAATCAGTCGTTGTGCGCTGCAGGTTTGCTGTAAACCTGTAGATATACTGCTGATCTGCAGTAAGCCTCCAGTGAACCTGCTGGGACCTCCGGCAGACCTCCGGCGGACCTGCTGGGACCTCCAGCGGACCTCCGGCAGACCTCCAGCGGACCTGCTGGGACCTCTGGCAGACCTCCGGCAGACCTCCAGCGGACCTGCGGGGACCTCCAGCGGACCTCCGGCAGACCTCCAGCGGACCTGCGGGGACCTCCAGCGGACCTCCGGCAGACCTCCAGCGGACCTGCTGGGACCTCTGGCAGACCTCCGGCAGACCTCCAGCGGACCTGCGGGGACCTCCAGCGGACCTCCGGCAGACCTCCAGCGGACCTGCGGGGACCTCCAGCGGACCTCCGGCAGACCTCCAGCGGACCTGCGGGGACCTCCAGCGGACCTCCGGCAGACCTCCAGCGGACCTGCTGGGACCTCTGGCAGACCTCCGGCGGACCTGCTGGGACCTCCAGCAGACCTTCGGCGGACCTGCGGGGACCTCCAGCAGACCTCCGGCGGACCTGCTGGGACCTCCAGCAGACCTTCGGCGGACCTGCGGGGACCTCCAGCAGACCTCCGGCGGACCTGCTGGGACCTCCGGGAGACCTCCGGCGGACCTCCGGCGGACCTGCGGGGACCTCCAGCAGACCTCCGGCGGACCTCCGGCGGACCTGCGGGGACCTCCAGCGGACCTCCGGCGGACCTCCGGCGGACCTGCGGGGACCTCCAGCAGACCTCCGGCGGACCTCCGGCGGACCTGCGGGGACCTCCAGCAGACCTTCGGCGGACCTGCTGGGACCTCCGGGAGACCTCCGGCGGACCTGCGGGGACCTCCAGCAGACCTTCGGCGGACCTGCTGGGACCTCCAGCAGACCTTCGGCGGACCTGCTGGGACCTCCAGCAGACCTTCGGCGGACCTGCTGGGACCTCCAGCAGACCTTCGGCAGACCTCCAGCGGACCTGCGGGGACCTCCAGCAGACCTTCGGCGGACCTCCAGCGGACCTTCGGCAGACCTCCAGCGGACCTGCGGGGACCTCCAGCAGACCTTCGGCGGACCTGCGGGGACCTCCAGCAGACCTTCGGCAGACCTCCAGCGGACCTGCGGGGACCTCCAGCAGACCTTCGGCAGACCTCCGGCGGACCTGCGGGGACCTCCAGCAGACCTCTGGCAGACCTCCGGCGGACCTGCGGGGACCTCCAGCGGACCTCCGGCGGACCTGCTGGGACCTCCAGCAGACCTTCGGCGGACCTGCGGGGACCTCCAGCGGACCTCCGGCGGACCTGCTGGGACCTCCAGCAGACCTTCGGCAGACCTCCAGCGGACCTGCGGGGACCTCCAGCGGACCTCCAGCGGACCTCCGGCGGACCTGCGGGGACCTCCAGCAGACCTTCGGCGGACCTGCTGGGACCTCCGGCAGACCTCCGGCGGACCTGCGGGGACCTCCAGCGGACCTCTGGCAGACCTCCGGCGGACCTGCGGGGACCTCCAGCGGACCTCTGGCAGACCTCCGGCGGACCTGCTGGGACCTCCAGCAGACCTTCGGCGGACCTGCGGGGACCTCCAGCAGACCTTCGGCGGACCTGCGGGGACCTCCAGCAGACCTTCGGCGGACCTCCAGCGGACCTGCGGGGACCTCCAGCGGACCTGCGGGGACCTCCAGCGGACCTGCGGGGACCTCCAGCGGACCTCCGGCAGACCTCCGGCGGACCTGCTGGGACCTCCAGCGGACCTCCGGCGGATCTGCTGGGACCTCCGGCAGACCTCCGGCGGACCTGCGGGGACCTCCAGCAGACCTTCGGCGGACCTGCTGGGACCTCCGGCAGACCTCCGGCGGACCTGCGGGGACCTCCAGCAGACCTTCGGCGGATCTGCGGGGACCTCCAGCAGACCTTCGGCGGACCTCCAGCGGACCTGCGGGGACCTCCAGCAGACCTTCGGCAGACCTCCGGCGGACCTGCGGGGACCTCCAGCAGACCTTCGGCAGACCTCCGGCGGACCTGCGGGGACCTCCAGCAGACCTTCGGCAGACCTCCGGCGGACCTGCGGGGACCTCCAGCAGACCTTCGGCAGACCTCCGGCGGACCTGCGGGGACCTCCAGCAGACCTTCGGCGGACCTGCGGGGACCTCCAGCAGACCTTCGGCAGACCTCCAGCGGACCTGCGGGGACCTCCAGCAGACCTTCGGCAGACCTCCGGCGGACCTGCGGGGACCTCCAGCAGACCTTCGGCAGACCTCCAGCGGACCTGCGGGGACCTCCAGCAGACCTTCGGCAGACCTCCGGCGGACCTGCGGGGACCTCCAGCAGACCTTCGGCGGACCTCCAGCGGACCTGCGGGGACCTCCAGCAGACCTTCGGCAGACCTCCAGCGGACCTCCGGCGGACCTGCTGGGACCTCCAGCAGACCTTCGGCGGACCTGCGGGGACCTCCAGCGGACCTCCGGCGGACCTGCTGGGACCTCCAGCAGACCTTCGGCGGACCTGCTGGGACCTCCAGCAGACCTTCGGCAGACCTCCAGCGGACCTGCGGGGACCTCCAGCGGACCTCCAGCGGACCTCCGGCGGACCTGCGGGGACCTCCAGCAGACCTTCGGCGGACCTGCTGGGACCTCCGGCAGACCTCCGGCGGACCTGCGGGGACCTCCAGCAGACCTTCGGCGGACCTGCGGGGACCTCCAGCAGACCTCCGGCGGACCTGCTGGGACCTCCAGCAGACCTTCGGCGGACCTGCGGGGACCTCCAGCAGACCTTCGGCGGACCTGCGGGGACCTCCAGCAGACCTTCGGCGGACCTGCTGGGACCTCCGGCAGACCTCCGGCGGACCTGCGGGGACCTCCGGCGGACCTGCGGGGACCTCCAGCAGACCTTCGGCGGACCTGCGGGGACCTCCGGCAGACCTTCGGCGGACCTGCTGGGACCTCCAGCGGACCTCCGGCGGACCTGCGGGGACCTCCAGCAGACCTTCGGCGGACCTGCTGGGACCTCCGGCGGACCTCCGGCGGACCTCCGGCAGACCTCCAGCGGACCTCCGGCAGACCTCCAGCGGACCTGCGGGGACCTCCAGCAGACCTTCGGCGGACCTGCTGGGACCTCCGGCAGACCTCCAGCGGACCTCCGGCAGACCTCCAGCGGACCTGCGGGGACCTCCAGCGGACCTCCGGCAGACCTCCAGCGGACCTGCTGGGACCTCCGGCGGACCTCCGGCGGACCTCCGGCAGACCTCCAGCGGACCTGCTGGGACCTCCGGCGGACCTCCGGCGGACCTGCTGGGACCTCCGGCGGACCTCCGGCGGACCTGCTGGGACCTCCGGCAGACCTCCAGCGGACCTGCGGCAGACCTCCGGCGGACCTGCTGGGACCTCCAGCGGACCTCCGGCGGACCTGCGGGGACCTCCAGCAGACCTTCGGCGGATCTGCTGGGACCTCCGGCAGACCTCCGGCGGACCTGCGGGGACCTCCAGCGGACCTTCGGCGGATCTGCTGGGACCTCCGGCAGACCTCCGGCGGACCTGCGGGGACCTCCAGCGGACCTCCGGCGGACCTCCGGCGGACCTGCGGGGACCTCCAGCAGACCTTCGGCGGATCTGCGGGGACCTCCAGCAGACCTTCGGCGGACCTGCGGGGACCTCCAGCAGACCTTCGGCGGACCTGCTGGGACCTCCAGCGGACCTCCGGCGGACCTGCGGGGACCTCCAGCAGACCTTCGGCGGACCTGCTGGGACCTCCGGCGGACCTCCGGCGGACCTGCTGGGACCTCCAGCGGACCTCCGGCGGACCTGCGGGGACCTCCAGCGGACCTCCGGCGGACCTGCGGGGACCTCCAGCGGACCTCCGGCGGACCTGCGGGGACCTCCAGCAGACCTTCGGCGGACCTGCTGGGACCTCCGGCAGAAGTACAGCCAACCTGAGGCAGACCAACCTGCAGCAACTTGCTTTGAGTGTTCTGGATTCTGACTTTAGCTTGATCCCTGCTGTTCCAGATGGCCGCTGCGGCGAGTTGAGCTTTTGGCAATATTTCAACCAAACCTTGTTTTCCTGGGAATTTTCGGATGTTCCGAACAGTTTGTGGACGAGGCTGGTAGAAAATCTGGTTTACCAAACTCTGAGTTTATTTTTACGTTTGGAAAATTCCCAAAGCAGATTTTAGAGGATCAACATCAGAGAGTGAAATTAAAAGAACCACAAAAACCCAGGAAAGCTTTTTATCATATTTGCATTGTTGAAATGAACGCTATCAGCATAAACTGGATTACAGAACCAGTTCCTGGACCTGCTGATGATGCCGGCTGGACCACAGCTCCTCGTGTCAAAGTGCTGCATGTTTTTCTGTTAGTCAGGCATCACTGCAGGAGAGATGGAGGCTGGTGACTCTGCTGGACTGAACATGAATAAATGAAACCAAAATACAACACTTTTTAATCATGCTTTCCTCCAGGAAGATCCCAAACAGAGTTTGTGTAGAAATAAATACTTCAGCAGGCTTTTACCTAAAACCTGCTGCTAAGTCTCTGCTCTGAATACTTCTATCAAACATCTGGAAGTTGCTGCAACAACCAGGTTTCTGCAGTAAACCTGCAGTAAGCCTGCAGCTAACCTGCAGCTAACCTGCAGTAAACCTGCAGCTAACCTGCAGTAAACCTGCAGCTAACCTGCAGCTAATCTGAAGTAAGCCTGCAGCTAACCTGCAGCAAACCTGCAGCTAACCTGCAGTAAACCTGCAGCTAACCTGCAGCTAACCTGCAGTAAGCCTGCAGCTAACCTGCAGCAAACCTGCAGCTAACCTGCAGCTAATCTGAAGTAAGCCTGCAGCTAACCTGCAGCTAACCTGCAACTAACCTGCAGTAAGCCTGCAGCTAACCTGCAGTAAACCTGCAGCTAATCTGAAGTAAGCCTGCAGCTAACCTGCAGCAAACCTGCAGCTAACCTGCAGTAAACCTGCAGCAAACCTGCAGCTAACCTGAAGTAAGCCTGCAGCTAACCTGCAGCTAACCTGCAGTAAACCTGCAGCTAACCTGCAGCTAACCTGAAGTAAGCCTGCAGCTAATCTGAAGTAAGCCTGCAGCTAACCTGCAGCAAACCTGCAGCTAACCTGCAGTAAACCTGCAGCAAACCTGCAGCTAACCTGAAGTAAGCCTGCAGCTAACCTGCAGCAAACCTGCAGCTAACCTGAAGTAAGCCTGCAGCTAACCTGCAGCAAACCTGCAGCTAACCTGCAGTAAACCTGCAGCTAACCTGAAGCTAACCTGAAGTAAGCCTGCAGCTAACCTGCAGCAAACCTGCAGCAAA
Organism: Telmatherina bonti; assembly: GCF_933228915.1. Lineage (NCBI taxonomy): Eukaryota > Metazoa > Chordata > Actinopteri > Atheriniformes > Telmatherinidae > Telmatherina > Telmatherina bonti. Next base: position 1,537,001 of record NC_136633.1, read on the forward strand.
GCTGTGGCTAACCTGCAGCTAACCTGAAGCTAACCTGAAGTAAGCCTGCAGTAAACCTGCAGCTAACCTGAAGCTAACCTGAAGTAAGCCTGCAGTAAACCTGCAGCTAACCTGAAGCTAACCTGAAGTAAGCCTGCAGCTAACCTGCAGCTAACCTGCAGCAAACCATGCAGTTAACCTGCAGCTAACCTGCAGTAAACCTGCAGCAAATCTGCAGCTAACCTGCAACTAACCTGCAGTAAGCCTGCAGTAAACCTGCAGCTAACCTGCAGCTAACCTGAAGTAAGCCTGCAGCTAACCTGCAGCAAACCTGCTGCAAAGCTGTGGCTAACCTGCAGCAAACCTGCAACTAACCTGCAGTAAGCCTGCAGCTAACCTGCAGTAAGCCTGCAGCTAACCTGCAGCTAACCTGAAGTAAGCCTGCAGCTAACCTGCAGCAAAGCTGCAGCAATGCTGTGGCTAACCTGCAGCAAACCTGCAGCTAACCTGCAGCAAACCTGCAGCAATGCTGTGGCTAACCTGCAGCAAACCTGCAGTAAACCTGCACATCTGGACACAGGAAATGATCAATTCAGACAATTTTACAGTCAATTTGTGCAGAATGCAGAAAGCAGATGGAGGACTCTCCCAGCTGGCAGCATGTTGTCATCTCTGGGCAGCGCCTTGTGAGATGTTTTCAAACCAAACTCAGCTGAACAGCAGATGGCTGGAGTTTCCTCACCTTTATCTCAGCAGCAAAGCAGAGTTTTCTGTGATCATGGCTGCAGTTTGGACGGCTGGCTTCTACCGGGGTGACTTTACGGAATCCTTAGGGAATGAGACATACACACTGTGAAAACTGCTAGCTTAAGGCAGTGTCTAGCAGTTAGCTGGTTGTGCTAAAGTCCTGGTGGAGAATACCTGGTGGTCGAGCCCACTTTGTCACCAGGAACTTTACAGACATGAAGATCCTCATGATATGTTAGCAGAACCTCGGCTGGAGACGTTTCAGGACATTTCGGGGACAGAACCCCGCTTATCCGGGGTCGCGACACGACCCCGGATAAGCGGCAGAAGATGGATGGATGGATGGAACATTAATAAAAGGAACTGCAGGAATCCAGTCTGGAAGTAACAAGACCAGTTTCTCTGCGTCTCTCTGAGACAGGATGTCCCTAATGTTTGTGATGTTACGCAGCTGGAAGAAGCTTCTAGAAACTTCTGAGCTGATGTTTTATAGAAATATGTAAACATTTTGTTTATCTCAGGCCCATATTTCCATCTGACCTTGAACAGAATAAATGATTGTTTAGAAACTTCCCCGATTTGTAGCCATGTTCAAACTTCTCCAAGCAAAGATATGTGTTTGTTTGTTTGTTTATCAGTTACAGTCAGCATCCTGTGGATAATAATTCTGAGTTTTAACTCTGAGCTTCTTGAAGCTTTCTTCTTTTTCTCTCATTTCTCTCCTTATCCCTGCTTTTCCTGCTTCTGACAGAACACACACTGGAGTTGCTGATTTCCACATATATACACTTTTCTTGTTTCAAATAATCAATAAACTCAGAACATCTGAGGAAAGCAGTTCTACATCTCCAGTTTCTAGTTGTTCTTATGTCTCAGAGGGAGGATTCAGCTTATGTTTCCTAAAAGAAAGTCACATTTATGAATTATGGTCGAGTTCATGGACTCTGTTTTATTATTTTTAACAATCCAAATGTTGAATCTGTTTCAAGTGATCCATGAACATGGGAATAAATACAAGTCACAAAAACAGGTAGTTAAACTACAAACAGAACTCAGAAGCTCAGAAACGTTGTGAACTGAACTCCTGCTCAGCAGGAAGGAACTTCCTTTCCCATTATCAGCATAACCATAAAAATTAGCCCGCGTTCCCGTTGAAAAATGGCCTCGCATTGCAATCATAAAGAACCAAAAACATTCACTAAAAGTAAAGATGATAATCTGACTTTAAAAGTACTTACACTGTTACATACTGAAACATGATTAGTGTATTTTAGTGGGTCTAAAACTGAATCTGACACCTGATCAAGACAAACCAGGAAAGTTTCCCAACAAACTCCAGACATCCAAAAGTAGAATGAAGCTTTTTTAGTCAAAATGACCACGTGCTTGGACAAGTCTGACCGTGTTCTTTAGTCACTGATGTATTAAAACACAATTTGAGCATTAGAACGTATCAGTTTTGTTGGTTTTGTGTCATGAAAGGAAGAGCCGTGTGTCGTGCTCGAGGACCTGAAAACGAGTCTATAATATGAAGATCTACGTTGGAGCCAATGGGGTGGACATCATGGAAGCAGGCCTTGTTGGTGATCTGGGAAAAGCATCCATTCTTCTCCTTGGTGAGACATCTCTCCATCTTCAACTCCAACATCCCAAACTTTTGAAGGACTTGATCATAGACTGAATATAACAGGTGGGCGGAGCCTCCGTGATGTCATCCGGAGCCTCCGTGATGTCATCCGGAGCTTCCGTGATGTCATCCGGATCCACCTGTTGGCTTCCTAATTGCCTCTGCTGTCTCATTCAGTTCACCTGGTTTCCTTTTCTCTCACTGCCTACTTAAGCTCCCTCCAATCCCTCCTTTTCTGCCAGATAATAATCAGACCTATGTCTAGTTGTGTTCCAGCGTTCTACGGATTGGTCCTCAGTTGCCGACCTTCTGCTTCATGCCCCCAGATTACCCTCCTTGCCTTGCCCTCGACAGACACCGCTACTTTTCGGATCTTCTGGTTACCTCCCAGCTGGAGCCTGGTTTCTTCTGCAGACCAGTCACCCGGATTGATCTTCTGCTCATACTCCTTCGCCAGTAAACTGGTCATTTGTCCAGAACTCCTTGTGTGTGGCTGTAATTACGGATCCTCACGGTAACTCATTACACTGGATGCTGGTGATCTTCTGCATTATAACATTATTCTCTACTGGAAACCAGTGCATGGACCCAGGAAGCTTCCAGAAACCAGTGTGAACCCAGTTCATGCAGGTTAAAGCTCCATCATATGTGAAGAGGATCCAGAAACACGCCGTCTTCTCTGGACCAAAGCTCATTTAAAATGTTCTGAGTGGAAACCTGGATGAAGATGTGGAATAGTTTGTGGACAGCATGGACGGCGTGTCCTGCAGACTAAAGAGGAGAGGGAGCATCCAGCTTGTTATCAGCCTGCATCTCTGATGGGATGGGGTTGCATTAGTGCCGATGGCGTGGGCAGCTTCCACATCTGGGAAGCTCCATCAATGCTGAAACATCTGCTCCCATCCAGACAACGTCTCTTTCAGGGAAGACTTCAGACGAGTCCAGATTCTTATCTTTACTAATGTGAACTATAAACTCATAAATATGTCAGCGGCTGAATTCAGCCTTACATATGTTGCATGTCTGAACCCGGAACTTGCTGAAGAATGACCGATCCTCTTTAAAACCACCTGTTATCATCTTAGCCACAACATTTGGGATTTTTCAGTCATAATGATCTCCTTCCACACACACACTAACAACTATCATATCAGACAGGGCAAAACAGGAAAAGTCTCTGGTGAAAACTAACACTGGAAACTAAAAGGTGCTATCTGATTATTTTGTGTTGCTCTCCAAACCTGGGCCAGACGAAGCGCCCAGTCAGAAAGGAAGCTTCAAGCAGAACATTTTTCTGTCTTTAAAAACATCTCAGAAGCAGACACTTCAGCATGAAGATGAGTCCTCCAAAGTAAACAAAGTAAAGGTGTCTGTGGCCCTGAAACATCCCCTTCTGGACTCTCCTGCTCTGGCGCCACAGCATTCAGGACACTGTTTGTCTGAAACCTTCAAATCCTCCCAAAAATGTAAACAGCCAGCTTCTCTTAGAGGTCAGGAATGGAGACGCTGTGAAGTTCAGCATTTCGTTTACTGATGGATGAAAAGATGAAGAATTCCAAAAGCCACATGTTTGTCCTCACAGGTCTAATTACCTAATCACATTTTAAACTGTGCTGTCACCTGCAACGCAAGCTGAGGCTTCGAGCAGATTAAATGGGACCATTTTCTCTGTATTTCAGCTGTATAAACATCTGGACATGAGCTAAAGAGGACTGTGTCTGCACAGCTCGTCTGGGGCACCAACACATCTTTTCTGGAGAACTCAAGCTGTTAAACGTCCCTGTAAGCAGGCTTGGGAACATGTTTGCAGACATTATTGATCAGCTCTGTGTTCTGAAAGTCCTCTTGACGATGAGCTACATGACCCCCAGCACACGCAGCAGGGGAGAAGTTCCACTCTTCCGCTGTCTTCATCTGTCACTGGATACACTGCTGCTGCAGCCTGAACGGCAGGAATCAGCCTGAACAGCACGAATCAGCCTGAACAGCTGGAATCAGCCTGAACAGCTGAAATCAGCCTGAACAGCTGGAATCAGCCTGAACAGAATGAATCAGTCTGAACAGCTGGAATCAGTCTGAACAGCTGGATTCAGCCTGAACAGCTGGAATCAGCCTGAACAGCATGAATCAGCCAGAACAGCTGGAATCAGCCTGAACAGCATTAATCAGCCAGAACAGCTGGAATCAGCCCGAACAGCTGGAATCAGCCTGAACAGCAGGATTCAGCCTGAACAGCTGGAATCAGCCTGAACAGCATGAATCAGCCTGAACAGCATGAATCAGCCTGAACAGCTGGAATCAGACTGAACAGCTGGAATCAGCCCGAACAGCTGGAATCAGCCTGAACAGCATTAATCAGACTGAACAGCTGGAATCAGCCTGAACAGCATGAATCAGCCTGACCAGCTGGATTCAGCCTGAACAGCTGGAATCAGCCTGAACAGCATTAATCAGCCTGAACAGCTGGAATCAGTCTGAACAGCTGGAATCAGCCTGAACAGCATGAATCAGTCTGAACAGCTGGAATCAGCCTGAACAGCTGGAATCAGCCTGAACAGCTGGAATCAGCCTGAACAGCATGAATCAGCCTGAACAGCTAGAATCAGCCTGAACAGCAGGATTCAGCCTGAACAGCTGGAATCAGCCTGAACAGCATGAATCAGCCTGAACAGCATGAATCAGTCTGAACAGCTGGAATCAGCCTGAAAAGCTGGAATCAGCCTGAACGGCTGTAATCCGCCTGAACAGCTAGAATCAGCCTGAACAGCAGGATTCAGCCTGAACAGCTGGAATCAGCCTGAACAGCATGAATCAGCCTGAACAGCATGAATCAGTCTGAACAGCTGGAATCAGCCTGAACAGCTGGAATCAGCCTGAACAGCATGAATCAGCCTGAACAGCATGAATCAGTCTGAACAGCTGGAATCAGCCTGAACAGCTAGAATCAGCCTGAACAGCAGGATTCAGCCTGAACAGCTGGAATCAGCCTGAACAGCATGAATCAGCCTGAACAGCATGAATCAGTCTGAAAAGCTGGAATCAGCCTGAAAAGCTGGAATCAGCCTGAACAGCTGGAATCAGCCTGAACAGCTGGATTCAGCCTGAACAGCTGGAATCAGCCTGAACAGCATGAATCAGCCTGAACAGCATGAATCAGTCTGAACAGCATGAATCAGCCTGAACAGCTGGAATCAGCCTGAACGGCTGGATTAAGCCTGAAAAGCTGGAATCAGCCTGAACAGCTGGATTAAGCCTGAAAAGCTGGAATCAGCCTGAACAGCATGAATCATCCTGAACAGCTGGAATCAGCCTGAACAGCATGAATCAGCCTGAATAGCTGGAATCAGCCTGAACAGCATGAATCAGCCTGAACAGCTGGATTCAGCCTGAACAGCATGAATCAGCCTGAACAGCTGGAATCAGCCTGAACAGCTGGATTCACCCTGAACAGCATGAATCAGTCTGAACAGCATGAATTGGCCTGAACAGCTGGAATCAGCCTGAACAGCATGAATCAGTCTGAACAGCATGAATCAGCCAGAACAGCTGGAATCAGCCTGAACAGCTGGAATCACCCTGAACAGCATGAATCAGCCTGAACAGCATGAATCAGTCTGAACAGCTGGATTCAGCCTGAACAGCTGGAATCAGCCTGAACAGCTGGAATCAGCCTGAACAGCTGGAATCAGCCTGAACAGCTGGATTCAGCCAGAACAGCATGAATCAGCCTGAGCAGCATGAATCAGTCTGAACAGCTGGATTCAGCCTGAACAGCTGGAATCAGTCTGAACAGCTGGATTCAGCCTGAACAGCTGGATTCAGTCTGAACACCTGGAATCAGTATGAAGGGCTGGAATCAGCCTGAACAGCTGGAATCAGCCTGAACAGCATGAATCAGCCTGAACAGCATGAATCAGCCTGAACAGCTGGATTCACCCTGAACAGCATGAATCAGCCTGAACAGCTAAAATAAGCCTGAACAGCATGAATCAGCCTGAACAGCTGGAATCAGTCTGAACAGCATGAATCAGCCTGAACAGCTGGAATCAGCCTGAACAGCTGGATTCACCCTGAACAGCATGAATCAGCCTGAACAGCTGGAATCAGCCTGAACAGCATTAATTGGCCTGAACAGCTGGAATCAGCCTGAATAGCATGAATCAGCCTGAACAGCTGGAATCAGCCTGAAAAGCTGGATTCACCCTGAACAGCATGAATCAGCCTGAACAGCATGAATCAGCCTGAACAGCTGGAATCAGCCTGAACAGCTGGAATCAGCCTGAAAAGCTGGAATCAGCCTGAACAGCATGAATCAGCCTGAACAGCTGGAATCAGCCTGAACGGCTGGATTAAGCCTGAAAAGCTGGAATCAGCCTGAACAGCTGGATTCAGCCTGAACAGCATGAATCAGCCTGAACAGCATGAATCAGCCTGAACAGCATGAATCAGCCTGAACAGCATGAATCAGCCTGAACAGCATGAATCAGTCTGAACAGCTACAATCAGCCTGAACAGCTAGAATCAGCCTGAACAGCATGAATTAGTCTGAACAGCATGAATCAGCCTGAACAGCTGGAATCAGCCTGAACAGCAGGATTCAGACTGAACAGCTGGAATCAGCCTGAACAGCTGGAATCAGCCTGAACAGCAGGATTCAGCCTGAACACCTGGAATCAGCCTGAACAGCTGGAATCAGTCTGAACAGCTAGAATCAGCCTGAACAGCATGAATTAGTCTGAACAGCATGAATCAGCCTGAACAGCTGGAATCAGCCTGAACAGCTGGAATCAGTCTGAATGGCTGTAATCAGCCTGAACAGCATGAATCAGTCTGAACAGCTGGAATCAGCCTGAACAGCATGAATCAGTCTGAACAGCAGGATTCAGCCTGAACAGCTGGATTCAGCCTGAACAGCTGGAATCAGCCTGAACAGCATGAATCAGCCTGAACAACATGAATCAGACTGAACAGCTGGAATCAGCCTGAACACCTGGAATGAGCCTGAACAGGTGGAATCAGCCTGAACAGCTGGATTAAGCCTGAAAAGCTGGAATCAGCCTGAACAGCATGAATCAGTCTGAACAGCTGGAATCAGCCTGAACAGCATGAATCAGTCTGAACAGCAGGATTCAGCCTGAACAGCTGGATTCAGCCTGAACAGCTGGAATCAGCCTGAACAACATGAATCAGCCTGAACAACATGAATCAGACTGAACAGCTGGAATCAGCCTGAACACCTGGAATGAGCCTGAACAGGTGGAATCAGCCTGAACAGCTGGATTAAGCCTGAAAAGCTGGAATCAGCCTGAACAGCAGGAATCAGCCTGAACAGCAGCATTCAGCCTGAACACCTGGAATGAGCCTGAAAAGCTGGAATCAGCCTGAACAGCAGGAATCAGCCTGAACAGCAGCATTCAGCCTGAACACCTGGAATGAGCCTGAAAAGCTGGAATCAGCCTGAACAGCAGGAATCATTCTGAACAGCTGGAATCAGCCTGAACAGCAGGAATCAGCCTGAACAGCATGAATAAGCCTGAACATCTGGAATCAGCCTGAACAGCATGAATCAGCCTGAACAGCATGAATCAGCCTGAACAGCATGAATCAGTCTGAACAGCTGGAATCAGCCTGAACAGCATGAATCAGTCTGAACAGCTGGAATCAGCCTGAACAGCTGGAATCAGTCTGAACAGCTGGAATAAGCCTGAACAGCATGAATCAGTCTGAACAGCTGGAATCAGCCTGAACAGCATGAATCAGTCTGAACAGCAGGATTCAGCCTGAACAGCATGAATCAGCCTGAACAGCTGGAATCAGCCTGAACAGCTGGATTCAGCCTGAACAGCATGAATCAGCCTGAACAGCATGAATCAGTCTGAACAGCTGGAATAAGCCTGAACAGCATGAATCAGTCTGAACAGCAGGATTCAGCCTGAACAGCATGAATCAGCCTGAACAGCATGAATCAGCCTGAACAGCATGAATCCGTCTGAACAGCTGGAATAAGCCTGAACAGCATGAATCAGCCTGAACAGCTGGAATCAGCCTGAACAGCTGGAATCAGTCTGAACAGCTGGAATCAGTCTGAACAGCAGGATTCAGCCTGAACAGCATGAATCAGCCTGAACAGCATGAATCAGCCTGAACAGCATGAATCCGTCTGAACAGCTGGAATCAGCCTTAACAGCAGGATTCAGCCTGAACAGCATGATTCAGCCTGAACAGCATGAATCAGCCTGAACAGCAGGATTCAGCCTGAACAGCATGAATCAGCCTGAACAGCTGGAATCAGCCTGAACAGCTGGAATCAGCCTGAACAGTTGGAATCAGTCTGAACAGCAGGATTCAGCCTGAACAGCATGAATCAGCCTGAACAGCCGGAATCAGTCTGAACAGCTGGATTCAGCCTGAACAGCTGGATTCAGTCTGAACAGCTGGATTCAGCCTGAACAGCATGAATCAGCTTGAACAGCTGGATTCAGCCTGAACAGCTGGATTCAGCCTGAACAGCTGGAATCAGCCTGAACAGCATGAATCAGCTTGAACAGCTGGATTCAGCCTGAACAGCTGGATTCAGCCTGAACAGCTGGATTCAGCCTGAACAGCTGGAATCAGCCTGAACAGCTGGAATCAGCCTGAACAGCTGGATTCAGCCTGAACAGCTGGAATCAGCCTGAACAGCCGGAATCAGCCTGAACAGCTGGAATCAGCCTGAACAGCCGGAATCAGTCTGAACAGCTGGATTCAGCCTGAACAGCTGGATTCAGCCTGAACAGCTGGATTCAGCCTGAACAGCTGGAATCAGCCTGAACAGCTGGATTCAGCCTGAACAGCATGAATCAGCCTGAACAGCTGGATTCAGCCTGAACAGCTGGATTCAGCCTGAACAGCTGGAATCAGCCTGAACAGCTGGAATCAGCCTGAACAGCTGGATTCAGCCTGAACAGCTGGAATCAGCCTGAACAGCCGGAATCAGTCTGAACAGCTGGATTCAGCCTGAACAGCTGGATTCAGCCTGAACAGCTGGATTCAGCCTGAACAGCTGGAATCAGCCTGAACAGCTGGATTCAGCCTGAACAGCATGAATCAGCCTGAACAGCTGGATTCAGCCTGAACAGCTGGATTCAGCCTGAACAGCTGGATTCAGCCTGAACAGCTGGAATCAACCTGAACAGCTGGATTCAGCCTGAACAGCTGGATTCAGCCTGAACAGCTGGATTCAGCCTGAACAGCTGGAATCAGCCTGAACAGCTGGATTCAGCCTGAACAGCTGGATTCAGCCTGAACAGCTGGAATCAGCCTGAACAGCATGAATCAGCTTGAACAGCTGGATTCAGCCTGAACAGCTGGATTCAGCCTGAACAGCTGGAATCAGCCTGAACAGCTGGATTCAGCCTGAACAGCTGGATTCAGCCTGAACAGCTGGAATCAGCCTGAACAGCATGAATCAGCTTGAACAGCTGGATTCAGCCTGAACAGCTGGATTCAGCCTGAACAGCTGGATTCAGCCTGAACAGCATGAATCAGCTTGAACAGCTGGATTCAGCCTGAACAGCATGAATCAGCCTGAACAGCATGAATCAGCCTGAACAGCTGGAATCAGCCTGAACAGCATGAATCAGCTTGAACAGCTGGATTCAGCCTGAACAGCTGGATTCAGCCTGAACAGCTGGATTCAGCCTGAACAGCTGGAATCAGTCTGAAGGGCTGAAGGGGGACCAGGTCTTAGTGTGGTCCAGTCAGAGTCCAGACCTCATCCTGACTGCAGGAACCAGATGGGCTGGTGGAGGACCAGGTCCCAGTGCTGTCCAGTCAGAGGTCAGATCTCCTGACAGATGATTGGCTAACCACCTTAAGCACAATAACTGAACATATCTGTTTCCATAATCTGACATCAGTGTATTTCATTCGGTCAAATTTTATTTGTATATTGAATGTCAAATTTTTACCCTTTATATGTTCCATGTACATGTTACATGAGAGTGAAACCTTTTTATTTCTTCCTTCTTAACTCAATATTTAATAACATCTTTTAATTTCATCCGCGACCCAAACCCAGAGGAGCGGAAGAAGATGGATGGATGGACGGACAAATGGATGGATGGATGAACGATGGATGGACGGACGGATGGTTGTTTTTAGGTGGAATGAGTCATTTTGTTGAATATGAATACCAACAAAACTAGATTATAGAGCCTCACAGTCACTAAATACTGGTGAAACATTGGACTTTTCTCAAGAAGAGAGAATTAGATGTGGCTTAATGTCTGGGTGCCGGTGACTGGGAACAGTGCAAGGCAGCAAAGTCAGCCTCAGAGCTGAAACTTGGTGGCAGGGAACCACCTGGACTCGAACCTGATATTTGACTCAACACGGGAAACGTTCTGACTTTGTGGCCAGGTTAGTCTACCACAGCCATTCGACGCAGTGCTGCTTCATGAGAGTTCATGATAGAACTGTCAGAATGCAAACACTGAACAAAACCATCAGCCATCTTCACAAAGCAGTTTGAGTCTGGACCGTTTTTAGTACCCAATAAAAAGCTGCCATCCCACCACAGGATGAGCTTTTATCCTGTCAAGTCTGTGCCTCATTCATACACATTCATGCTTAAGCTCAAGCTTTTGGCATTGAAATCCCCGTGAGATGCTGAACTGGTAAAAGAAGATGATAAACTTTGAGGTTTCTCTGTCACTGCCGAGGGCAGGTTGAGTAACAGAAGAAAGAAAACACAGCAGCCTCGGTTTAAATTCCAAATCCTCAAGCGTAGAAAGCATCAACAGCATTCAAACACTCCGGGATTAGCTATCTGACTTCATCACCTCCCAGGTTTCGTTTTTAAAAGCTTTCATTTCACACTTCTGTTTTCTCTGCAGTGTCTGTGAAAGCCGGGAGGCTCCCCTACGCCGAGACCACCTCCACTAACTCCAACACTGCATTCGTCACGCAGACTCACGTTTCAAGCCAGTCTTCATGGCGGTTTAATGATATCTGAGGAAAAACAAGGTGGCGTCGGGATCTGTTGGATCTGCAGTTCGCCGTTTAGGGCTGTTGGAGTGGTGCTGAGGTAAGCCAAAATCAACATGAAGGTGCCTTTCCCACAGCCAGATGCTAAAACGTCCCAGTACCACGCCGGACTGGTTAAACTGGCCGTGCTGTGTGACCAGGTCACCAGTTGCCTCTGTCGTTTGAAACAATTTTCATACCAAAGCCCACAGCAAACAGTGGTCAAGGCTTTTTTTGGGAGGCTAGCCAGTCCATGGAAACCCATCTTGGGGCTAACCAGACCATGGAAGTCCAGCTCGGGGCAAACCAGTCCATGGAAGTCCAGCTAGGGGCAAACCAGACCATGGAAGTCCAGCTAGGGGCTAACCAGACCATGGAAGTCCAGCTAGGGGCAAACCAGACCATGGAAGTCCAGCTCGGGGCAAACCAGTCCATGGAAGTCCAGCTAGGGGCAAACCAGACCATGGAAGTCCAGCTAGGGGCTAACCAGACCATGGAAGTCCAGCTAGGGGCAAACCAGACCATGGAAGTCCAGCTAGGGGCTAACCAGACCATGGAAGTCCATCTAGGGGCAAACCAGACCATGGAAGTCCAGCTAGGGGCAAACCAGACCATGGAAGTCCAGCTCGGGGCTAACCAGTCCATGTAAGGCCAGCTCGGGGCTAACCAGTCCATGGAAGGCCAGCTAGGGGCTAACCAGTCCATGGAAGTCCAGCTAGGGGCAAACCAGACCATGGAAGTCCAGCTAGGGGCTAACCAGACCATGGAAGTCCAGCTAGGGGCAAACCAGACCATGGAAGTCCAGCTAGGGGCAAACCAGACCATGGAAGTCCAGCTCGGGGCTAACCAGTCCATGTAAGGCCAGCTCGGGGCTAACCAGTCCATGGAAGGCCAGCTAGGGGCAAACCAGACCATGGAAGTCCAGCTCGGGGCAAACCAGACCATGGAAGGCCAGCTAGGGGCAAACCAGACCATGGAAGTCCAGCTCGGGGCTAACCAGTCCATGTAAGGCCAGCTCGGGGCAAACCAGACCATGGAAGGCCAGCTCGGGGCTAACCAGACCATGGAAGGCCAGCTCGGGGCTAACCAGTCCATGGAAGGCCAGCTCGGGGCTAACCAGACCATGGAAGGCCAGCTCGGGGCTAACCAGACCATGGAAGTCCAGCTCGGGGCTAACCAGTCCATGGAAGGCCAGCTCGGGGCTAACCAGACCATGGAAGTCCAGCTCGGGGCTAACCAGACCATGGAAGGCCAGCTCGGGGCTAACCAGACCATGGAAGTCCAGCTCGGGGCTAACCAGTCCATGGAAGGCCAGCTCGGGGCTAACCAGACCATGGAAGGCCAGCTCGGGGCTAACCAGACCATGGAAGTCCAGCTCGGGGCTAACCAGACCATGGAAGGCCAGCTCGGGGCTAACCAGACCATGGAAGGCCAGCTCGGGGCTAACCAGACCATGGAAGTCCAGCTCGGGGCTAACCAGTCCATGGAAGGCCAGCTCGGGGCTAACCAGACCATGGAAGGCCAGCTCGGGGCTAACCAGTCCATGGAAGGCCAGCTCGGGGCTAACCAGACAAACTCTACCACAACCAAACGCAGGTGAATCTTTAGAAACGGCTTGTGGTCAAATGTGGAGGGAAAACAACATCAAAGCACTAACGGATGTTTGGTCAGGGGAAAATATATCAGAGCCGCGGACATTCTGAACGAGTTTTCTTCTTCACGCCTGTCCTCTCTTCTGCTAAATACTAGTGCAGCGCCACCTCTGGTGGGAATGGGGAGATATTATTCTAATGATTTGATTGGTCTGACCAAAGTGTGAATACGATCTCGGTGCGCATGGATACACCTCCCTACGACTGAGTCGAGTCCCCAATCGGACGAAGTGTAGCGGACGTTCCTGATGGGGATGTTCTGGTTGATCGTGTCAGATGCAGCACTGAGATCCAGTAGTACCAGGACTGAAATGTTTCTGTGATTTGAAGGTCTGAACCAGAGCAGTCTCACTGCTGCGGTGTGGCTGAAACCCTAACTGGTCCACATCAGAACAGGTACTTAGTGTCAGGGTGGAACTGCTGAAAAAGCTTTTTTTGTAATCTCACTAAAAGTGGGAACGCTGGATTTCAGCCTGAAGCTGCTCATGGGTGACGAGTCCAAATATTTATTAGCAGTGGCTTGATGGCGGCTGTTTTGGCAAAGGATTATTTTGTCACTTTGTCTGAATTTGTGATGGAAGATTGGATTGTTTGAGGTGCTTAGACGTTTACATCTGCTTTCTTCATGTGCCCTCTGTACATGTTTACACTTAAAGATCTGCTGGAATTACAGCAGATCTTGCTTGAAGTCTTGATTTCCGAGCATGTTTTAACAGAGAAACTGATTCTTTTGTCGAGTTTTGACAGTTCCAGTCAGATTCAGGAAAGTTACTCAGTGTTGATGCTGAGGATGAAAAATGTTTATCTGCCATCTTCTGGATCACTGGAAAGCAATTGCTGTGGAATTCCTGCAGTGAATGCCTTTTTAACAAATCCTCACCTGCAGCGCAGCCTCTCCACGAGAAAACAGGAGTGTGAGAACACATGCCAATCCTGGGGACGGTGTGTGCCGCTATCAACACCTCAGGGCTCAGAGATGGGAACTGGACAAGAAAGGCAGGAACACAGGGAGGGGTGGATGGAAGATGGAGGGGGGGGTAACCAGGAGGGTTGAAAAAAAAGGGCAGTGCCACATGCGTCACATGGGGAGTGTTCATGTTTGACAGCTGAATGGGGGGGGGGAGGTTTGCCTCCAGCAGGGACAGTCAAAGACCAGATACCCAGGATGAAGTCATGTTGGCTGGAGATGTGCGGTTGATGAAGATGGACCGTTTCAGACAAAGATGTTTTCGCTGTTTTCGGTTTGGATCTAACTTACGTGGTCAGCAGCCAAGATCTCTGATATAAAACAACTTCCTTCACAGAAAACCCAAAGCAGATGTCTGCCGTCTTTATTCCTGACAGATCTGGTTATCAGGACTTCAGGAGAAAGCAGCATCTTCTTTCGTGGCATTATTAGTCACAACATCACTAAGAAAACTGATCCAAAGAGAAACTTTATGGTGCTGTCACAGTGTACGGACACCAGCCATGAGCCGCCAGTGTCCCTGGTAGGAAACTTGCTACTATGGAGGCCAAACAGCATCGTGTGTACATGAAGCAGGAGGTGGAATGCTAAGGTCTGATCACAGTCCCAAAGGTTCACATAGCCTCTGTATTTTAAACTGAACCATTGTCTTTGTCTGGTCATCACCCAGTTTGGGCTGAAATGACTCAAACAGCAGCGTAACAGAAAATACAAGGTGTGCACGATGCTACCAGAAGCTGAAAGACTGAAAATATCCAACAAAAGTTGAGCGCCAACCAGCCGCCCAACCTCCTGGTCCAGAGCCAATAACACAGCAGAATGGCAGGCCTCGGGCGCTACCAGATATGACTGAATATCAGCAGGTAAAGTCCTGGGAATGAGAAAGGGATTGGAATACTACCAATAATCCAGAAAGGATAGGAATGTGACTGCTTTTGTTATGATAAGTATTTTGGAAGCCATTACAGGTTAATCCCTAAAGTCACACATCTGGTTTATTTTTATCCACTAATGCAGAACTCCTGGAAAACACCTGGAATAGTGTGGAAGGTGTTGACTTGGATTATGCAGGGCTTATACTTAAGATGTGGACTTTACATTTGTTTTGTGGGATACAGTTTGAAGTCTTTATCTCAAGCGATGCAAAGCAAGCAGAGACTTTCCAGAAGAGTATTTCCAGAATCTCAGAGTTATTGTATGAAGATGAATTCATATTTACTTTCACTTTATCCAAAGTCAGCTAAACCAAAGAATTACTCCAAACAGGCTTTTCATATGTTCTATGAAACAATCTGAAACCCTGAGAAGCTCCAGAGAAGCAGGACTTTCTCCCGCTGGCAGATGTGCTTTTCACTCTGCATCTTCCTCACTTTGTTAAGTTTCTTGGTATTTTATGACAGCCCACAAAAGGATCTGGCTCTTCACCTGCTGCCCAAATCCCACTGAAGAAAGTCCTGGTCTGACTGGAAAGCAGGCAGGGTCTGCAGGTTTGGACCAAAGGAGCAGTCTGGATCAACTGGTTGGGTTCTCTTCCAGGCCAAAGAATAAGCCTGACTTTTGACTTCTTTCTTCTTGGTCATTTCAGGGAGTATCGCCCCCTAGTGAGCCGTTGATGTAACTGTGAGCCATTGTCCTGATGGCAAAGACCGAGTCACCCAGACACACCCAGTCTGTGCACCTCGCAGATTTTCAGAAGAATTAGGAAACAAGGAAATGCACCCGTTAAGAGAAAAAACAGCAATATTTTAGTTTTCTTAGGTCACAAACATTTTCAGATTGACTTCCAGAATAAAAACCTTCTGATTGCCTCATGTTGCAGCAGATTCTGTCCATCCCCCCTCCCTCAGGTGGAAGGCAGGATCCACCAGGACACGTCCACCAAGGGACCAGAAAGAACCAGACCACCCCAGAAAGAACCAGACCACAGAAAGAACCAGACCACCCCAGAAAGGGCCAGACCACAGAAAGAACCAGACCACAGAAAGAACTAGACCACAGAAAGAACTAGACCACCATAGAAAGAACCAGACCACAGAAAGAACTAGACCACAGAAAGAACTAGACCACCACAGAAAGAACCAGACCATAGAAAGAACCAGACCAAAGATAGAACCAGACCACCCCAGAAAGAACCAGACCAGCAAAGAAAGAACCAGACCACCCCAGAAAGAACCAGACCACAGAAAGAACTAGACCAAAGATAGAACTAGACCACCCCAGATAGGGCCAGACCACAGAAAGAACTAGACCACCACAGAAAGAACCAGACCACAGAAAGAACCAGACCACAGAAAGAACTAGACCACCACAGAAAGAACCAGACCACAGAAAGAACCAGACCACAGAAAGAACCAGACCAAAGACAGAACTAGACCACCCCAGAAAGGGCCAGACCACAGAAAGAACCAGACCATAGAAAGAACCAGACCACAGAAAGAACCAGACCACAGAAAGAACTAGACCACCACAGAAAGAACCAGACCACCACAGAAAGAACCAGAACACCACGGACAGAACTAGACCACAGAAAGAACTAGACCACCGCAGAAAGAACCAGACCACCACGGACAGAACTAGACCATAGAAAGAACCAGACCAAAGATAGAACCAGACCACCCCAGAAAGGGCCAGACCACAGAAAGAACTAGACCACCACAGAAAGAACTAGACCACAGAAAGAACCAGACCACAGAAAGAACCAGACCACAGAAAGAACCAGACCACCACAGAAAGAACCAGACCACCACGGACAGAACCAGACCACAGAAAGAACTAGACCACTGCAGAAAGAACCAGACCACCACAGACAGAACTAGACCATAGAAAGAACCAGACCAAAGATAGAACTAGACCACCCCAGAAAGGGCCAGACCACAGAAAGAACTAGACCACCACAGAAAGAACCAGACCACAGAAAGAACTAGACCACCCCAGAAAGAACCAGACCACAGAAAGAACTAGACCACCACAGAAAGAACCAGACCACAGAAAGAACTAGACCACCCCAGAAAGGGCCAGACCACAGAAAGAACTAGACCACCACAGAAAGAACCAGACCACAGAAAGAACTAGACCACCACAGAAAGAACCAGACCACAGATAGAACCAGACCACCACAGAAAGAACCAGACCACAGAAAGAACTAGACCACCCCAGAAAGGGCCAGACCACAGAAAGAACTAGACCACCACAGAAAGAACCAGACCACAGAAAGAACCAGACCACCACAGAAAGAACCAGACCACAGAAAGAACCAGACCAAAGATAGAACCAGACCACCCCAGAAAGGGCCAGACCACAGAAAGAACTAGACCACCACAGAAAGAACTAGACCACAGAAAGAACCAGACCACAGAAAGAACCAGACCACAGAAAGAACCAGACCACCACAGAAAGAACCAGACCACCACGGACAGAACCAGACCACAGAAAGAACTAGACCACTGCAGAAAGAACCAGACCACCACAGACAGAACTAGACCATAGAAAGAACCAGACCAAAGATAGAACTAGACCACCCCAGAAAGGGCCAGACCACAGAAAGAACTAGACCACCACAGAAAGAACCAGACCACAGAAAGAACTAGACCACCCCAGAAAGAACCAGACCACAGAAAGAACTAGACCACCACAGAAAGAACCAGACCACAGAAAGAACCAGACCACCACAGAAAGAACCAGACCACAGAAAGAACCAGACCACAGAAAGAACCAGACCAAAGATAGAACCAGACCACCCCAGAAAGGGCCAGACCACAGAAAGAACTAGACCACCACAGAAAGAACCAGACCACAGAAAGAACTAGACCACCACAGAAAGAACCAGACCACAGATAGAACCAGACCACCACAGAAAGAACCAGACCACAGAAAGAACTAGACCACCCCAGAAAGGGCCAGACCACAGAAAGAACTAGACCACCACAGAAAGAACCAGACCACAGAAAGAACCAGACCACCACAGAAAGAACCAGACCACAGAAAGAACCAGACCAAAGATAGAACCAGACCACCCCAGAAAGGGCCAGACCACAGAAAGAACTAGACCACCACAGAAAGAACCAGACCACAGAAAGAACTAGACCACCACAGAAAGAACCAGACCACAGATGGAACCAGACCACCACAGAAAGAACCAGACCACAGAAAGAACCAGACCACCCCAGAAAGGGCCAGACCACAGAAAGAACTAGACCACCACAGAAAGAACCAGACCACAGAAAGAACTAGGCCACCACAGAAAGAACCAGACCACAGATAGAACCAGACCACCACAGAAAGAACCAGACCACAGAAAGAACTAGACCACCCCAGAAAGGGCCAGACCACAGAAAGAACTAGACCACCACAGAAAGAACCAGACCACAGAAAGAACCAGACCACCACAGAAAGAACCAGACCACAGAAAGAACCAGACCAAAGATAGAACCAGACCACCCCAGAAAGGGCCAGACCACAGAAAGAACTAGACCACCACAGAAAGAACCAGACCACAGAAAGAACCAGACCACCACAGAAAGAACCAGACCACAGAAAGAACCAGACCAAAGATAGAACCAGACCACCACAGAAAGAACCAGACCACAGAAAGAACTAGACCACCACAGAAAGAACCAGACCACAGATGGAACCAGACCACCACAGAAAGAACCAGACCACAGAAAGAACCAGACCACCCCAGAAAGAACCAGACCACAGAAAGAACTAGACCACCACAGAAAGAACCAGACCACAGAAAGAACCAGACCACCACAGAAAGAACCAGACCACAGAAAGAACCAGACCAAAGATAGAACCAGACCACCCCAGAAAGGGCCAGACCACAGAAAGAACTAGACCACCACAGAAAGAACCAGACCACAGAAAGAACTAGACCACCACAGAAAGAACCAGACCACAGAAAGAACCAGACCACAGAAAGAACTAGACCACCACAGAAAGAACCAGACCACAGAAAGAACCAGACAACAGAAAGAACCAGACCACAGAAAGAACCAGACAACAGAAAGAACCAGACCACCATAGAAAGAACCAGACCACCATAGAAAGAACCAGACCACCACAGAAAGAACCAGACCACCATAGAAAGAACCAGACCACGGAAAGAACCAGACCACCACAGAAAGAACCAGACCACCATAGAAAGAACCAGACCACGGAAAGAAGCAGACCACAGAAAGAACCAAACCAGCACAGAAAGAACCAAACCACCCTAGAAAGACCCAGACCACAGAAAGGGCCAGACCACAGAGAGAACCAGACCACCACAGAAAGAACCAGACCACAAAAAGACCCAGACCACAGAAAGAACCAAACCAGCACAGAAAGAACCAAACCACCCTAGAAAGACCCAGACCACAGAAAGAACCAGACCACCAAAGAAAGAACCAGACCACCGAGAGAACCAGACCACCACAGAAAGAACCAGACCACAAAAAGAACCAGTACACAGAAAGAACTAGACCACCACAGAAAGAACTAGACCACCACAGAAAGAACCAGTACACAGAAAGAACTAGACCACCACAGAAAGAACCAGACCACAGAAAGAACCAGACCAGCACAGAAAGAACCAGACCACCACAGAAAGACCCAGACCACAAAAAGAACCAGTACACAGAAAGAACTAGACCACCACAGAAAGAACTAGACCACCACAGAAAGAACCAGTACACAGAAAGAACTAGACCACCACAGAAAGAACCAGACCACAGAAAGAACCAGACCACCAAAGAAAGAACCAGACCACCGAGAGAACCAGACCACCACAGAAAGAACCAGACCACAAAAAGAACCAGTACACAGAAAGAACTAGACCACCACAGAAAGAACTAGACCACCACAGAAAGAACCAGTACACAGAAAGAACTAGACCACCACAGAAAGAACCAGACCACAGAAAGAACCAGACCACCACAGAAAGAACCAGACCACAGAAAGAACCAGACCAGCACAGAAAGAACCAAACCACCACAGAAAGACCCAGACCACAGAAAGAACCAGACCAGCACAGAAAGAACCAAACCACCACAGAAAGACCCAGACCACAGATAGAACCAGACCAGCACAGAAAGAACCAAACCACCACAGAAAGAACCAGACCACAGAAAGAACCAGTACACAGAAAGAACCAAACCACCACAGAAAGAACCAGACCACAGAAAGAACCAGACCAGCACAGAAAGAACCAAACCACCACAGAAAGACCCAGACCACAGAAAGAACCAGACAAACCACAGAAAGAACCAGACAAACCACAGAAAGAACCAGACAAACCACAGAAAGAACCAGACCACCACAGTTCACTTCTTGTTCTAATACACTGCGTTGTATTCACTCTCCCATCTAAAGAATGGAATCCAGGTGTTCTGATCATTTCAACGACCACCGGAGTGTAAAATCCAGCTCCTCGGCATGCAGACAAACATGTGAAAGAATGGGTCGCTATCAGGAGCTCTGTGAATTCCAGCGTGGCGACGTGATAGGAAGCTACCTGGCAAGCAGCCCAGTGGTGAAATTTCCTCGCTACTAAATCCTCCACAGTCAGCTGTCAAAGCCGAAGCAGCAGCTCAGACACCATGTAGTCGCCGGATAACATGACAGAGCACGTCGACGCTGAGGTGGCCAGGGTCTCCACATGGTGCCCAGCTTGCTGCTTGGGTCTCCACGGCTGAGCTGCGAGTCCAGCGCCACGTGGGGCGCAGCGGTCTGAAAGCCACCTCCTCTTGTTGATCATCATCTATCAAATGGAATAATAGTTAAAAATCCCCATAAACACCCTTCTAGACCTGGTGGAGGGTTTTCCTGTTATAACTTCAAAGAAGGGGGGCATGTCATATCGAACCCTATGGATGAAGAATGGCTTCACATGCTTGGAAAGGCAGATGAGCCAGAACCTTGGGCAGTAGAGTGTACGACACACAGCTCAGGAAGCAGTCGGATGAACTCTTCCACCAGGCCAGAAGTTCCCACAGCTTCATACAGAACACACTGAGGGAAACGGTCCGCACGGCTCCGCTTCTGAACCTGACGGATCCGCTCACCTCCTGCCTCATGCTGACTGACTCGGACGCAGATTGATATGATGTGGGCGGAGCCTGTGGCAAGGTCCTCAGGCCTGCCCCCCACCCCCACTCACTCAATCAGGGGCATGAGTGGGTGGGAAGTGGGGGGAGGACAAGCGCCATGCTGCGATGAGGAGAATGGAAGACCCTGAAGGGCGCTGTCACCCTCACAACTCCTTAATCCTCCCCTCCCCGCCTCCTTCCACCAACAAACACCCCCCCGACTCTCAGAGGGGGCAGGGAGGGGTCTCCTGAGGCGAAGGCTTCATCCTCCACTGACAGATAATTCAGTAATTCAGTAAACATAATTTATGAAAATCTCTCTGACTGAAATAATTCCCCCATGCAGGACATGCATCCTGCTGTGTGGGTCGGGAAGGTCTGGTGGGCGTGGACACACAACGAAACATGGAGGCACCATGAAACAGCAGAAACATGAGGTGGAAAACCAGGGGTGGGGTTCCGGAGAGGACTTTCATCTGCAGCATTCAGCGGGTTTATTGGGCCAGATCTTTACAGTCCCATGACCCGTGCTGTAAGTCCTGTCCCACTAGGAAGATATATCATACAGGAGGAACGACCCGTTTAAAGCATCTCTTTACCGTGAACAGCTTGTTTCATTCCCAGTTATAAATCCATCACATACTGGAGAAGAGATGAGGGGCGGTGTTGTGGTTAACCTCCTGCTTAGAAAGGAATGTCCATCATTTCTCCAAACAAAACATCTTCACAAGACAGACGATGAGACGACCAAACAAAAGCTTAGTTTGTCTGCTGGAGATTCTGATGGCGGCTGCAGAGGTTTGGCTTCCTGGATGTCACTCATCTGTTTCTAATAAATCTCAGAAGCTGACAGACGGACGGACAGACAGACAGACAGGTTCCTGCGTAATCTACAATGTTTGTGTTTAAAACGGACTAAAGTGGACAACCATGAAAAGCAGCAGTGTTGGTGCCTGAACAGCATCTTGCTCTGATGATGAGACCTAACCCAGTATACCGCAGATACTCGGTCGATTTTCTTGCTAATTTGTTGGTTAAAATGCAGAAAGACAGATGTGTTCAATAAGAAACAGAGCTGCTGTCCACTCCAGATGTTTGTACAGGTGGGAGGTCTGGACTGCAGCAGACCAGTGTGGTCCTGCTGGACCGGTTCTCCTGTTCCACCATCAGGATGTGGTCCAGCATGGTCCTACTGGACCAGTTCTCCTGTTCCACCATCAGGATGTGGTCCAGCCTGGTCCTGGTGGACCAGTTCTCCTGTTCCACCATCAGGATGTGGTCCTGCTGGACCAGTTCTCCTGTTCCACCATCAGGATGTGGTCCAGCCTGGTCCTGGTGGACCAGTTCTCCTGTTCCACCATCAGGATGTGGTCCTGCTGGACCAGTTCTCCTGTTCCACCATCAGGATGTGGTCCAGCCTGGTCCTGGTGGACCAGTTCTCCTGTTCCACCATCAGGATGTGGTCCTGCTGGACCAGTTCTCCTGTTCCACCATCAGGATGTGGTCCAGCATGGTCCTACTGGACCAGTTCTCCTGTTCCACCATCAGGATGTGGTCCAGCCTGGTCCTGGTGGACCAGTTCTCCTGTTCCACCATCAGGATGTGGTCCAGCATGGTGGAAGGTCTTCCCTGAAAGAGACGTTGTCTGGATGGGAGCAGATGTTTCAGCATTGATGGAGCTTCCCAGATGTGGAAGCTGCCCACGCCATCGGCACTAATGCAACCCCATCCCATCAGAGATGCAGGCTGATAACAAGCTGGATGCTCCCTCTCCTCTTTAGTCTGCAGGACACGCCGTCCATGCTGTCCACAAACTATTCCACATCTTCATCCAGGTTTCCACTCAGAACATTTTAAATGAGCTTTGGTCCAGAGAAGACGGCGTGTTTCTGGATCCTCTTCACATATGATGGAGCTTTAACCTGCATGAACTGGGTTCACACTGGTTTCTGGAAGCTTCCTGGGTCCATGCACTGGTTTCCAGTAGAGAATCATGTCTGCTGTCAATGCAAATGGATTTGCCCGATGCAATACAAGATTCCTCCCAATCTTCTGATGACAGTGTTCCCTGCAGATAATGGACCAAGACTTTTCAGCCTAGACCAAGACCCTTCAGCCTAGACCAAGACCCTTCATCCTAGACCAAGAACCTTCAGCCTAGACCAAGACCCTTCATCCTAGACCAAGACTCTTCAGCCTGGAGCAAGACTCTTCAGCCTAGACCAAGACCCTTCAGCCTAGACCAAGACCCTTCATCCTAGACCAAGACCCTTCATCCTAGACCAAGACTCTTCAGCCTGGAGCAAGACTCTTCAGCCTGGAGCAAGACTCTTCAGCCTAGACCAAGACCCTTCAGCCTAGACCAAGACCCTTCAGCCTAGACCAAGACCCTTCATCCTAGACCAAGACCCTTCATCCTAGACCAAGACTCTTCAGCCTGGAGCAAGACTCTTCAGCCTAGACCAAGACCCTTCATCCTAGACCAAGACCCTTCAGCCTAGACCAAGACCCTTCATCCTAGACCAAGACCCTTCAGCCTAGACCAAGACCCTTCATCCTAGACCAAGACCCTTCAGCCTGGACCAAGACTCTTCATCCTGGGCCAACACCCTCGGTGGAGAGGAACAGGATCTGTGGGCAGGATTCGTATTGGGGGCGGAGCTTCTAGTAAGTGGCTCTTCATTCCTCTGGCTTGAGGCCCGCCTTTGTCTCGATGGCAGGTGATTCTAATCCCGCTGTCAGAATCAGTCTGGACAAAATTTTTGGAGAAGCCTGCGCTCAGAAGCCTCAAACACTAACACAGCCACACACATATTTGCCCACCCCCCCAGTGACAAACACGTGATATGATCCATACCGCATGGCAGAGTCATGCCTGATTATCCTGTGAAAGAGAGCGAATGAGTCTGTGCTGTGTCACTCCCTCCCATAACCTTATTCCCAGTATAAAGCACACAGCAAACTGAACCACACTCTTATTTTTCACTGCAGTTTAAGGTCCTTCACCTGCATAGAAAGAATGCTTGTGGTTCATACTAGTGGTGTCATCAGCGTTGTGCTGCTGGTCCAGTTTGAAAGTTCCTCCTCATGGTGTTTAGTAATACAATCTGCACTCCAGGCATTAAACTTTGATTTACAGATAATCTGGATGTCTCGAAACAAAGGAACAGTCATCTGTTCTCCTTTCAGTGCATCTTGACCTTCCCCTCAGGCTCGCTTTCTAAAGCCTCTTCATCCAATAAGCATCACAGAATGACTTCTTTGCTGATGACTGATGACAGCTGGACATGTGACTGAGGAAAAAGCCACTTTTACCTCCACTTCCTCCAAAATCTGCACCGATTGAATGTAATCTCGTTGTCCCTGCTAATGACAGTGCTATTGATTTTGCCCTCGGGGGTCAAGCGACGGCCTCTAAACCGGCCCCTTTTGTTCAGTCCAGGAGGTTGAAGAGCTCGGCTCTTAATCTGCTGCTCCGTGGACTGAACCGGTCAGATCCTGGAGGTCAGGAGGAGACTACGAGGACACAGACTCAATGAAAATCCTTGGGAAGTTTTTTCTCACCATTAACCCGGTTTCTGCATGCCGATGGTGGTCTATTTTTGGTGAAGGCGGGGGGAGGTAGAAGGGGGCCGCTGCTTTATTTTGGATTCCTGGTGGCCCGTCTGTTCAGCCCGAGGTCTCTGATAACCCAATTTGAGTTGACTTTGCCCGTTCAGGGAGCGCCATGGCCCGGAGCTACAAAATGTTATAATTCAAGTAACACAATGAAGTCAAACCTACTCGCACCATCACACGCGTACACACACACATGCACATTTACACACATCATCTCACCCTGCTAATTCAGTTCATTTTAAACATGCTTGGCCGAAAGGTTTGGGATTGATGGCAGAGATAATATTTAGTCACCACCTAAATATACAGCAAATTCCTCTTGGAGACGGATCAAGTATCTACGTATCTACTGGGACAGTTTGGGAGGACAAACATTTCTCTCAGAATTTATTGCGATTTATGGATCAAATTTACAGGAGAAGAACTCTCCCAACACATTTAGCTTCATAAAATGACCAAAGACTGCTTTAGTTGAGGAGGCTAAAAGCTTCAAAAACTATGTAAAACTAAACCACTTGAATTAAACATCAGATAGGTTCCCAGTAATTTACTTCTAATAAGATGTAAAATCTTCATTCACCACTCAAAGTATTATTTCCACACATCTCATAGTAAATGCAGTCACATTAAACTTGGTAAACTGTCTGTTTCCACCCCATTTGTCTGAGATGAAGCCACATAAAAACTTTATGAAGCGATATTGCTGTGTAACATCCCACTGTGTGCTGAGTCTGACCCCAATAATTTAAGCATCATGGCAGCTTACTGAACAGATGACCTATATTTGAAGAATGTTTGGGTGTTGGCCAAGTGTACATGCTCCAGCTTCAAGCTAAAAGCAGGAACCCCAATTTATTCTTCCACCTTTGCCCTCTCTGCTCACTTCAGTCTTGATCTGGTCTCACAGTCTTACAGCAGATACATAGCATCATATAGCATAACATTTCATACTTGATGCAACTAAATATGCATTTTGAGGAGAAACATTCAGAAAGAATAAGACAAGAGTTTCATAAATTTAAGTTTATGCCGTCTTCCCATTTGAAAGCATAATAAACAAAAACAGGTTGAGGGGTACTCCTGAGTTTTATTAGGAGCCTTGCCAAATAGAGATGCTTTAGAACATAAGTTTGGATCAGACTTTGTGTTTTCTGCTAATTTGTTCCAGAACCAGTTTTCAGAAGCAGAATCACTAAAAAGTTTTAACTCTCCAGATGCAAACATGACCCAGATTATTTTGGAAGTCTGAAAGGCTTGTATGGCATCAGCTTGTGAGATGGGTGGAGTTGCTTGCTTGTTTCCATGATTTGTTTAATTTTATTTCTTTTTTTTCGTAAAAGATCAAAGCCAAAACCTAAGCATATGGTCTGTGGAAAATAAAACTACCCATATAGGTTTTCCATACTAAACCTACCCACATGGTTTTCTGTACTTAACCGAAGCATATAGTTTTACTATTGTGAATCAAAGCCCATGATTTTCTATGATAACCTAATGACATGGTTTCAGTACTAACCTTTCTAGATGGTTGTCGGATACTAAACCTAACTGAATAGTTTTCTGATCCTGACTCTAACTGCATTGTTTTGGGATACTAACCTAACCACATAGTTTTCATCGACTGAATCTAAATGCATGAGGTTCAGACACTTCATCTTCATCTTCTGCCGCTTATCCGAGGTCGGATCGCGGGGGCAGCAGCCTAAGCAGGGAAACCCAGACTTCCCTCTCTCCAGCCACATTTACCAACTCTGCGGGGGGGATCCCGAGGCGTTCCCAGGCCAGCTGAGAGATATAATCCCTCCAGCGTGTCCTGGGTCTTCCCCGGGGTCTCCTCCCAGAGGGACGTGCCTGGAACACCTCAACAGGGAGGTCCAGGAGGCATCCTGACCAGATGCCCGAGCCACCTCAACTGGTTCCTCTCGATGCGGAGGAGCAGCGGCTCTAGTCTGATCTCCTCCTGGATGACCGAGCTCCTCACCCTATCTCTAAGGGAGAGCCCGGCCACCCTGCGGAGGAAACTCATTTCAGCCGCCTGTATACGAGATCTCGTTCTTTCGGTCACGACCCACAGCTCATGACCATAGGTGAGGGTAGGAACGTAGATCGACTGGTAAATCGAGACCTTCATCTTCTGGCTCAGCTCCTTCTTCACCGCGACAGACCGGCGCAGAGTCCGCATTACTGCAGACGCCGCACCGATCCGTCTGTCCATCTCACGCTCCATCCTTCCCTCACTCGTGAACAAGACCTCAAGATATTTAAACTCCTCCACTTGAGGCAGGACCTGACTCCCGACCCGGAGAGGGCAATCCACCCTATTCCGGCTGAGGACCATGGTCTCAGATTTGGAGGTGCTGATTCTCATCCCAGCCGCTTCACACTCTGCCGCGAATCGCTCAAGCGAGAGCTGGAGATCACGACCAGATGAAGCCAACAGGACCACGTCATCTGCAAAAAGCAGAGACCCAATCCTGAGGCCACCAAGCCGGATCACCTCAACACCTCGGCTGTGCCTAGAAAGTGCATATTCTGTTAATAACTTATATGGACAGGTTCAGACACTAAACTCTAATACATGGTTTCCAGTTACTAAGCCTAACTACATGGTTTCCAAATACTAAGTCTAACCGCACGGTTTCCCAATACTGAGTCTAACCACATGGTTCCCAAATGCTAACCCTAACCCTATGGTTTCCAGTTACTAAGCCTAACCACATGGTTTCCCAATACTGAGTCTAACCACATGGTTCCCAAATACTAAACCTAAACCGATGGTGTCCAGATACTAAGACTAACCACATGGTTTCCAAATACTAAGCCTAACCACATGGTTTCCAAATACTAAGCCTAACCACATGGTTCCCCAATACTGAGTCTAACCACATGGTTCCCAGATACTAACCATAACACTATGGTTTCCAGTTACTAAGCCTAACAACATGGTTTCCCAATACTGAGTCTAACTACATGGTTCCCAGATACTAAACCAAACTACATGGTTTCCAGTTACTAAGCCTAACCACATTGTTTCCAGATGCTAAACCGAACTATATGGTTTCCCAATACTAAGCCTAACCACACGGTTTCCCAATACTAAGCCTAACCACATGGTTTCCCAATACTGAGTCTAACCACATGGTTCCCAAATACTAACCCTAACCCGATGGTTTCCAGATACTAAGCCTAACCACATGGTTCCCAGATACTAAACCAAACTACATGGTTTCCAAATACTGAGTTTAACCACATGGTTCCCAGATACTAACCCTAATCCGATGGTTTCCAGATACTAAGCCTAACCACATGGTTCCCAGATACTAAACCAAACTACATGGTTTCCAAATACTAAGCCTAACCACATGGTTCCCAAATACTAAGCCTAACCAAGTGGTTTCCCAATACTGAGTCTAACCACATGGTTCCCAAATGCTAACCCTAACCCTATGGTTTCCAGTTACTAAGCCTAACCACATGGTTTCCCAATACTGAGTCTAACCACATGGTTCCCAAATACTAACCCTAAACCTATGGTGTCCAGATACTAAACCTAACCACATGGTTCCAAGATACTAAACCAAACTACATGGTTTCCAAATACTAAGCCTAACCACATGGTTTCCAAATACTAAGCCTAACCACATGGTTTCCTAATACTAAGCCTAACCACATGGTTCCCCAATACTGAGTCTAACCACATGGTTCCCAGATACTAAACCAAACTACATGGTTTCCAGTTACTAAGCCTAACCACATGGTTTCCAGATTCTAAACCAAACTACATGGTTTCCCAATACTAAGCCTAACCACATGGTTCCCAGATACTAAACCAAACTACATGGTTTCCAAATACTAAGCCTAACCACATGGTTTCCCAATACTGAGTTTAACCACATGGTTCCCAGATACTAACCATAACACTATGGTTTCCAGTTACTAAGCCTAACCACACGGTTTCCCAATACTAAGCCTAATCACATGGTTTCCCAATACTAAGCCTAACCAAGTGGTTTCCCAATACTGAGTCTAACCACATGGTTCCCAAATACTAAACTTAACCCGATGGTTTCCAGATACTAAACCAAACTACATGGTTTCCAAATACTAAGCTTAACCACATGGTTTCCCAATACTGAGTCTAACCACATGGTTCCCAGATACTAACCATAACACTATGGTTTCCAGTTACTAAGCCTAACCACATGGTTTCCAGATACTAAGCCTAACCACATGGTTTCCAGATACTAAGCCTAACCACATGATTTCCAGATACAAACCCTAACCATGGTTTTTAAATCCTCAACCTAGCCATTTGTTTTTATATTAAACCTAACTACTTGTTTTCTTTTAAACTAAATCTAACCCGTTGGCTTTTAGATACTAACCCTTGCCACCTGGTTTTTACATCTTATCACAGTTTTTAGACACCAAACTCATCCGCAAAATGTTTAGATCCTAAAGCTGACATCATGACATTTGGATAAACAGCTTTTGAAACCTAAACTTTAACTAGTAGCTCTTAAAACTTTAACAGCGTATATAAAGCTTTCGAAGACCCAAAACAAATGATATTTTATGTATTTATGCTTAATGCTGCCTAAATTAGTCAAAAAGATTGTTGTAAATCAAAAGAAAACAAGCTTCACACAGTACTGCAAATATGACTCTTTTCAGTCACTTTGGTACATAGTCATTCAAAGTCAGTTTAAAAAAATACAGATTCTATTAGCAGTTAATCTGTTTTCCTTTTTTTTTTTTTTTAAATGTCAAAAACGTTCTATGAGCTGATTTTGTAAAAAAAAAAAAAAAAAAGGGGTGGTATGAATCCTGACCACTATATCTACCTCATCTCTATCAGATTAATGGAATCCCATCAGAATCTTTAGAGAAACTGCTCTGTCGTGATTTGGTTAAGCTGTTTCCACTGTGCTTAATAAAAAGCGATGATCCTACTATTAGGCATATTATTACTGATTTCCATGCAAGGAACAGTCAATATTGACTCAAATGTGATTTTTGGGATTTATGTGTTTGTACTGTATGTGGAGGGTGGGTTTGAGTGATTTAAATGGATTCGTGACAAGGCTTGCTGGGAATTCAGGAACAGATCTACTAAAGTCCCAATTTGTGAGTAGTAATCTGTGTGAGCAATCTAGAACTGAACCAGAGTTTGCACGTGACTAAGTGTGATTGCATGAATAGGCGGCAAGTGCAAACATGTTTGAGACTCCTTATGTTAAAGAGGGTTTTGAGTGTTTCATGGTCACACAAAGAAATGTTATATGGTAACAAATTTATGAAAAAGTGAATGCTGTCGGTAAAACAATGTAAACAGTGGATGAAGTAAAAAAAAAAAAAAAAGACTGTAAAAATAAATTAGAAGCAGAAATAAGAAATAGCCTACTGGCATATAATAAAACATCTGCAAATAAAACATGCAGAAGTAGCTTCTCATGGTGAATGAATGGACCAGACAAAAAATATTTTTTTTCTTGTTCTTGTAGCCTTGAGAGCATGAACGTGGTTCTCATTTCTCATGTAGGATAGAACAAGGTTATGTTTGATGCACGTCATGTGTGTTGCAGCAGGGAAATTCTGAACACTTGCAGGACTAAGGCCCTGAGAACTGGAGTTGCCCACCCCTGGTGGTGTAGCGTGTATGCTCTGTCACATTAAAAAAAAAAAAAAAAAAAAAAAGAAAACATAAATGACACAGACTCTTGTTTCTAATGTAAGTCAAATCTATTTTTTACTAAGAATAACATTAACAAACCCACCTACAAGCCAGCTGTCTAAAACAAACCAACTTGCAACATGGAGAGCAGGAAACTCAGAAAGTTCAAAATAAAAATATCATGCACTGACCTGAGGTGTTTTACCACAATGTTGATTAATCTTTGGCATCACAGACATACTACACGCTAAGCCAATGTGTGTGCTTGTGATTTCCACTCCTATGCTCAGTGTCTGCAGGGAGCACATGTTGTATATGGATGCAATCTATTGCTCCTATTACTCTAAATAATCCAGCTACTGTGTGTGTGTGTGTGTGTGTGTGTGTGCTAACCTAAAGACCATCCAGTGACACATGGCATCTAAGACTTGGGAAGCACATGTAAAGAACAGGATTGGGGATGCCAGCTGTGACACACATCTGTCATTTGCAGGTATGTGTGACTTTGATACGTCACATACTGGTACTGAAATATTGGTACTGAAATACTGGTACTAAAATACTGGTACTGAAACATATATTTTCCTCCCAACACATGCTAAATATGTATTCATAGCGACAGACAGCTAACTGGATGGAGACACACTACTTTGCCATTTTGAAAGGTGCAATATTCAGTGCACACTGTTAGAAAATCGGTTTGCACATTTTCTAACGTGTGTAAAAATTCCACATTAACCTTTAGTAGATCCGGCCCTTAATGCAGGACTGAAGGTCTGGGATGTGCTGCTCAGAGCAATAAGCCATTGGTTGATCTGGCATGGCTTGGGGCACCCCAGGGTTTGCGCCATGAAAGGCTTTCTATAAGATGCCCAGTGCGAATTGTTGGAAAAAATTAACCCCCCCCCCCCCCCCGAATTAAAGAGACAAAATAGAAAGAAGAATCCAACATGCATAATGACAGCTGCTGAGCTGAAACAAAGGAAGCAAGATGGCTTTTGGTTGTGCAGCACTTGTTATGGTAATGACCTCCCCCTGCTCGTCTTAGTGGGAGCACCAAACAAACCAGTCCGTTTCCATTTGGCGTTGTTGTCCTTTACGTCCTCGGAGGAGAATCTGGAAGTTGATTCTTTCTCTTCGGCTCTTAAAATCACAAATTCTGACATTTTGAACATATGTATGAACACAAAGCTTCTTTATGTTTTAAATAAATGACACTCAGATATGAGATGAAGACAGAAATAACCTAACGACTTCTAACGCTATTTTCTTTCCTTCGTTTGCTTCTCTGTCATCTGGAAACTTGACTTTGTGAGAAATGAGGTTCCCCAGCTTCTCTTAGAGCTGCTGGTATTTAGTATGCTAATGTATTCGCACCGCTAATTTGGCTCCAGGGCTGGGAAACAAACAAGTGAGCAGTGAAAAGGGTCGGCCTGATGACCAGCAGATTAATCATGGGACACGTGGAATGGGGAGCTGGGTGGCGGCGCTGTCGGAAAGCAGCACGCCGCTTCGCCGGCACGCCTGGAAGACTCCAGGAAGGAGGTCAGTTTAAAGATGCTCCCAAGCCGTCAGAACCGGAACAGAAAGTTCTTCCTGAGACGCAGAGCAAACGGACCTGCAGCTGTTGGACGAGCCAACAGACAAAATGCAGGAAGTTGCTCCGTCTCCCGAGTCCTTCAGTCCAACACATTCACACATCATCAGGTCCAGTCCTGGTACCGACCCGCTTCTCCTCCAGAACCGCCTTCATGCCTGGTGTGATGGACTGAACCACAACCAGGTTTTCCTGTCTAATTCTGGTCCAGATGGAGGTTTTCCTTCCTGGTTCTGGTCCAGATGGAAGTTTTCCTCCTGGTTCTGGTCCTGATGGAGGTTTTCCTTCCTGGTTCTGGTCCTGATGGAGGTTTTCCTTCCTGGTTCTGGTCCTGATGGAGGTTTTCCCTCCTGGTTCTGGTCTTGATGGAGGTTTTCCTTCCTGGTTCTGGTCCTGATGGAGGTTTTCCCTCCTGGTTCTGGTCCTGATGGAGGTTTTCCCTCCTGGTTCTGGTCCTGATAGAGGTTTTCTCTCGTGGTTCTGGTCCTGATGGAGGTTTTCCCTCCTGGTTCTGGTCCTGATGGAGGTTTTCCTTTTGGTTCTGGTCCTGATAGAGGTTTTCTCTCCTGGTTCTGGTCCTGATGGAGGTTTTCCTTCCTGGTTCTGGTCCTGATGGAGGTTTTCCTTCCTGGTTCTGGTCCTGATCATCATTATTTATTGAGTTTATATAAACTTTCATGTTTTAATTTAAACTAATGTGGATGAAATGATGGATTTGTTTTAAGTGGACTGTAATGAACTGGTTTGACAGGGACAAGTGTCAGAATGAGCAAGGATTGTCTGTCCAACCTCGATCAGGACTGGGATCTGGTTGTAAAAGGGCAGAACCTCAACCCTTCATAGTTCAGGACTGGGAATATATTCCTACAAATCCTAAAAGTTCTACAAGTTGACCGGGTTTCATGTCCGATGAAGGAAGGTTTGCCGGTGGAAACCTGGTTTATGGGTGGAAACCAGGTGGAAACCAGGTTTGCAGGTAGAAACCAGGTGGAAACCAGGTAGAAACCAGATAGAAACCAGGTAGAAACCAGGTGGAAACCAGGTTTGCAGGTGGAAACCAGGTAGAAACCAGGTGGAAACCAGGTGGAAACCAGGTTTGCAGGTAGAAACCAGGTAGAAACCAGGTGGAAACCAAGTTTGCAGGTAGAAACCAGGTGGAAACCAGGTAGAAACCAGGTTTGCAGGCAGAAATCAGGTGGGAACCAGGTGGAAACCAGGTGGGAACCTGGTTTGCAGGTGGAAACCAGGTGGAAACCAGGTTTGCAGGTAGAAACCAAGTTTGCAGGTGGAAACCAGGTGGAAACAAGGTTTGCAGGTAGAAACCAGGTGGAAACCAGGTTTGCAGGTAGAAACCAGGTAGAAACCAGGTTTGCAGGTAGAAACCAGGTGGAAACCAGGTTTGCAGGTAGAAACCAGGTGGAAACCAGGTTTGCAGGTAGAAACCAGGTAGAAACCAGGTTTGCAGGTAGAAACCAGGTGGAAACCAGGTTTGCAGGTAGAAACCAGGTGGAAACCAGGTTTGCAGGTGGAAACCAGGTAGAAACCAGGTGGAAACCAAGTTTGAAGGTAGAAACCAGGTGGAAACCAGGTTTGCAGGCAGAAACCAGGTGGAAACCTGGTTTGCAGGTGGAAACCTGGTTTATAGTTGTAAACCAGGTAGAAACCAGGTGGAAACCAAGTTTGCAGGTGGAAACCAGGTTTGCAGGTGGAAACCAGGTGGAAACCAGGTTTGCAGGTAGAAACCAGGTGGAAACCAGGTGGAAACCAGGTTTGCAGGTAGAAACCAGGTAGAAACCAGGTGGAAACCAGGTTTACAGGTGGAAACCAGGTGGAAACTAGGTTTGCAGGTGGAAACCAGGTTTGCAGGTGGAAACCAGGTGGAAACCAGGTTTGCAGGTAGAAACCAGGTGGGAACCAGGTGGAAACCAGGTAGAAACCAGGTGGAAACCAGATTTGCAGGTAGAAACCAGGTGGAAACCAGGTGGAAACCAGGTTTGCAGGTGGAAACCAGGTGGAAACCAGGTTTGCAGGTGGAAACCAGGTGGAAACCAGGTTTGCAGGTAGAAACCAGGTGGAAACCAGGTTTTCAGGTGGAAACCAGGTGGAAACCAGGTTTGCAGGTAGAAACCAGGTGGAAACCAGGTGGAAACCAGGTTTGCAGGTAGAAACCAGGTGGAAACCAGGTGGAAACCAGGTTTGCAGGTAGAAACCAGGTGGAAACCAGGTTTGCAGGTAGAAACCAGGTGGAAACCAGGTTTGCAGGTAGAAACCAGGTGGAAACCAGGTGGAAACCAGGTTTGCAGGTAGAAACCAGGTGGAAACCAGGTTTGCAGGTAGAAACCAGGTGGAAACCAGGTTTGCAGGTAGAAACCAGGTAGAAACCAGGTGGAAACCAGGTGGAAACCAGGTTTGCAGGTAGAAACCAGGTGGAAACCAGGTAGAAACCAGGTGGAAACCAAGTTTGCAGGTAGAAACCAGGTGGAAACCAGGTAGAAACCAGGTGGAAACCAGGTTTGCAGGTGGAAACCAGGTAGAAACCAGGTGGAAACCAGGTGGAAGCCAGGTAGAAACCAGGTGGAAACCAAGTTTGCAGGTGGAAACCAGGTGGAAACCAGGTTTGCAGGTGGAAACCAGGTAGAAACCATGTGGAAACCAGGTTTGCAGGTAGAAACCAGGTGGAAACCAGGTGGAAACCAGGTTTGCAAGTGGAAACCAGGTGGAAACCAGGTGGAAACCAGGTTTGCAGGTGGAAACCAGGTGGAAACCAGGTTTGCAGGTAGAAACCAGGTGGAAACCAGGTAGAAACCAGGCAGAAACCAGGTGGAAACCAGGTTTGCAGGTGGAAACCAGGTGGAAACCAGATAGAAACCAGGTGGAAACCAGGTTTGCTGGTGGAAACCAGGTAGAAACCAGGTGGAAACCAGGTTTGCAGGTGGAAACCAGGTAGAGACCAGGTGGAAACCAGGTGGATGCCAGGTAGAAACCAGGTGGAAACCAGGTCTGCAGGTAGAAACCAGGTGGAAACCAGGTTTGCAGGTGGAAACCAGGTGGAAACCAGGTAGAAACCAGGTGGAAACCAGGTTTGCAGGTGGAAACCAGGTAGAAACCAGGTGGAAACCAGGTTTGCAGGTTGAAACCAGGTAGAAACCAGGTGGAAACCAGGTGGAAGCCAGGTAGAAACCAGGTGGAAACCAGGTTTGCAGGTAGAAACCAGGTAGAAACCAGGTGGAAACCAGGTTTGCAGGTAGAGACCAGGTAGAAACCAGGTTTGCAGGTAGAAACCAGTTGGAAACCAGGTTTGCAGGTAGAAACCAGGTGGAAACCAGGTAGAAACCAGGTAGAAACCAGGTGGAAACCAGGTGGAAACCAGGTTTGCAGGTAGAAACCAGGTGGGAACCAGGTGGAAACCAGGTAGAAACCAGGTGGAAACCAGATTTGCAGGTAGAAACCAGGTGGAAACCAGGTGGAAACCAGGTTTGCAGGTGGAAACCAGGTGGAAACCAGGTTTGCAGGTGGAAACCGGGTGGAAACCAGGTTTGCAGGTAGAAACCAGGTGGAAACCAGGTTTTCAGGTGGAAACCAGGTGGAAACCAGGTTTGCAGGTAGAAACCAGGTGGAAACCAGGTTTGCAGGTAGAAACCAGGTGGAAACCAGGTGGAAACCAGGTTTGCAGGTAGAAACCAGGTGGAAACCAGGTTTGCAGGTAGAAACCAGGTGGAAACCAGGTGGAAACCAGGTTTGCAGGTAGAAACCAGGTGGAAACCAGGTGGAAACCAGGTTTGCAGGTAGAAACCAGGTGGAAACCTGGTTTGCAGGTGGAAACCTGGTTTATAGTTGGAAACCAGGTAGAAACCGGGTGGAAACCAAGTTTGCAGGTGGAAACCAGGTTTGCAGGTGGAAACCAGGTGGGAACCAGGTGGAAACCAGGTTTGCAGGTAGAAACCAGGTAGAAACCAGGTGGAAACCAGGTTTACAGGTGGAAACCAGGTGGAAACTAGGTTTGCAGGTGGAAACCAGGTTTGCAGGTGGAAACCAGGTTTGCAGGTAGAAACCAGGTGGAAACCAGGTTTGCAGGTAGAAACCAGGTAGAAACCAGGTGGAAACCAGGTTTGCAGGTAGAGACCAGGTAGAAACCAGGTTTGCAGGTAGAAACCAGTTGGAAACCAGGTTTGCAGGTAGAAACCAGGTGGAAACCAGGTAGAAACCAGGTAGAAACCAGGTGGAAACCAGGTGGAAACCAGGTAGAAACCAGGTAGAAACCAGGGAAATCAGGTAGAAACCAGGTGGAAACCAAGTTAGCAGGTGGAAACCAGGTTTGCAGGTGGAAACCAGGTGGAAACCAGGTTTGCAGGTAGAAACCAGGTGGAAACCAGGTGGAAACCAGGTTTGCAGGTAGAAACCAGGTAGAAACCAGGTGGAAACCAGGTTTACAGGTGGAAACCAGGTGGAAACCAGGTTTGCAGGTAGAAACCAGGTAGAAACCAGGTGGAAACCAGGTTTGCAGGTAGAAACCAGGTGGAAACCTGGTTTGCAGGTGGAAACCTGGTTTATAGTTGGAAACCAGGTAGAAACCGGGTGGAAACCAAGTTTGCAGGTGGAAACCAGGTTTGCAGGTGGAAACCAGGTGGGAACCAGGTGGAAACCAGGTTTGCAGGTAGAAACCAGGTAGAAACCAGGTGGAAACCAGGTTTACAGGTGGAAACCAGGTGGAAACTAGGTTTGCAGGTGGAAACCAGGTTTGCAGGTGGAAACCAGGTTTGCAGGTAGAAACCAGGTGGGAACCAGGTGGAAACCAGGTGGAAACCAGGTGGAAACCAGGTTTGCAGGTGGAAACCAGGTGGAAACCAGGTTTGCAGGTGGAAACCCGGTGGAAACCAGGTTTGCAGGTAGAAACCAGGTGGAAACCAGGTTTGCAGGTAGAAACCAGGTGGAAACCAGGTGGAAACCAGGTTTGCAGGTAGAAACCAGGTGGAAACCAAGTTTGCAGGTAGAAACCAGGTGGATACCAGGTGGAAACCAGGTTTGCAGGTGGAAACCAGGTGGAAACCAGGTTTGCAGGTGGAAACCAGGTGGAAACCAGGTAGAAACCAGGTGGAAACCAGGTTTGCAGGTAGAAACCAGGTGGAAACCAGGTAGAAACCAGGTGGAAACCAGGTTTGCAGGTAGAAACCAGGTGGAAACCAGGTTTGCAGGTGGAAACCAGGTAGAAACCAGGTGGAAACCAGGTTTGCAGGTAGAAACCAGGTGGAAACCAGGTTTGCAGGTGGAAACCAGGTAGAAACCAGGTGGAAACCAGGTTTGCAGGTAGAAACCAGGTGGAAACCAGGTAGAAACCAGGTGGAAACCAGGTTTGCAGGTAGAAACCAGGTGGAAACCAGGTGGAAATCAGGTTTGCAGGTGGAAACCAGGTAGAAACCAGGTGGAAACCAGGTTTGCAGGTAGAAACCAGGTGGAAACCAGGTGGAAACCAGGTTTGCAGGTAGAAACCAGGTAGAAACCAGGTGGAAACTAGGTTTGCAGGTAGAAACCAGGTGGAAACCAGGTAGAAACCAGGTGGAAACCAGGTTTGCAGGTATAAACCAGGTGGAAACCAGGTGGAAACCAGGTTTGCAGGTAGAAACCAGGTGGAAACCAGGTGGAAACCAGGTTTGCAGGTAGAAACCAGGTGGAAACCAGGTTTGCAGGTGGAAACCAGGTGGAAACCAGGTAGAAACCAGGTGGAAACCAGGTTTGCAGGTGGAAACCAGGTAGAAACCAGGTGGAAACCAGGTTTGCAGGTTGAAACCAGGTAGAAACCAGGTGGAAACCAGGTGGAAGCCAGGTAGAAACCAGGTGGAAACCAGGTTTGCAGGTAGAAACCAGGTAGAAACCAGGTGGAAACCAGGTTTGCAGGTAGAGACCAGGTAGAAACCAGGTTTGCAGGTAGAAACCAGTTGGAAACCAGGTTTGCAGGTAGAAACCAGGTGGAAACCAGGTAGAAACCAGGTGGAAACCAGGTGGAAACCAGGTAGAAACCAGGTAGAAACCAGGGAAATCAGGTAGAAACCAGGTGGAAACCAAGTTAGCAGGTGGAAACCAGGTTTGCAGGAGAAACCAGGTGGAAACCAGGTTTGCAGGTAGAAACCAGGTGGAAACCAGGTGGAAACCAGGTTTGCAGGTAGAAACCAGGTAGAAACCAGGTGGAAACCAGGTTTGCAGGTAGAAACCAGGTGGAAACCTGGTTTGCAGGTGGAAACCTGGTTTATAGTTGGAAACCAGGTAGAAACCGGGTGGAAACCAAGTTTGCAGGTGGAAACCAGGTTTGCAGGTGGAAACCAGGTGGAAACCAGGTGGAAACCAGGTTTGCAGGTAGAAACCAGGTAGAAACCAGGTGGAAACCAGGTTTACAGGTGGAAACCAGGTGGAAACTAGGTTTGCAGGTGGAAACCAGGTTTGTCGGTGGAAACCAGGTTTGCAGGTAGGAACCAGGTGGAAACCAGGTGGAAACCAGGTGGAAACCAGGTGGAAACCAGGTTTGCAGGTAGAAACCAGGTGGAAACCAGGTTTGCAGGTGGAAACCAGGTAGAAACCAGGTGGAAACCAGGTTTGCAGGTAGAAACCAGGTGGAAACCAGGTTTGCAGGTGGAAACCAGGTAGAAACCAGGTGGAAACCAAGTTTGCAGGTAGAAACCAGGTGGAAACCAGGTAGAAACCAGGTGGAAACCAGGTTTGCAGGTAGAAACCAGGTGGAAACCAGGTGGAAACCAGGTTTGCAGGTGGAAACCAGGTAGAAACCAGGTGGAAACCAGGTTTGCAGGTAGAAACCAGGTGGAAACCAGGTGGAAACCAGGTTTGCAGGTGGAAACCAGGTAGAAACCAGGTGGAAACTAGGTTTGCAGGTAGAAACCAGGTGGAAACCAGGTGGAAACCAGGTAGAAACCAGGTGGAAACCAGGTTTGCAGGTAGAAACCAGGTGGAAACCAGGTGGAAACCAGGTTTGCAGGTAGAAACCAGGTGGAAACCAGGTGGAAACCAGGTTTGCAGGTAGAAACCAGGTGGAAACCAGGTTTGCAGGTGGAAACCAGGTGGAAACCAGGTAGAAACCAGGTGGAAACCAGGTTTGCAGGTGGAAACCAGGTAGAAACCAGGTGGAAACCAGGTTTGCAGGTTGAAACCAGGTAGAAACCAGGTGGAAACCAGGTGGAAGCCAGGTAGAAACCAGGTGGAAACCAGGTTTGCAGGTAGAAACCAGGTAGAAACCAGGTGGAAACCAGGTTTGCAGGTAGAGACCAGGTAGAAACCAGGTTTGCAGGTAGAAACCAGTTGGAAACCAGGTTTGCAGGTAGAAACCAGGTGGAAACCAGGTAGAAACCAGGTGGAAACCAGGTGGAAACCAGGTAGAAACCAGGTAGAAACCAGGGAAATCAGGTAGAAACCAGGTGGAAACCAAGTTAGCAGGTGGAAACCAGGTTTGCAGGAGAAACCAGGTGGAAACCAGGTTTGCAGGTAGAAACCAGGTGGAAACCAGGTGGAAACCAGGTTTGCAGGTAGAAACCAGGTAGAAACCAGGTGGAAACCAGGTTTGCAGGTAGAAACCAGGTGGAAACCTGGTTTGCAGGTGGAAACCTGGTTTATAGTTGGAAACCAGGTAGAAACCGGGTGGAAACCAAGTTTGCAGGTGGAAACCAGGTTTGCAGGTGGAAACCAGGTGGAAACCAGGTGGAAACCAGGTTTGCAGGTAGAAACCAGGTAGAAACCAGGTGGAAACCAGGTTTACAGGTGGAAACCAGGTGGAAACTAGGTTTGCAGGTGGAAACCAGGTTTGCCGGTGGAAACCAGGTTTGCAGGTAGGAACCAGGTGGAAACCAGGTGGAAACCAGGTGGAAACCAGGTTTGCAGGTGGAAACCAGGTGGAAACCAGGTTTGCAGGTAGACACCAGGTGGAAACCAGGTGGAAACCAGGTAGAAACCAGGTGGAAACCAGGTTTGCAGGTGGAAACCAGGTAGAAACCAGGTGGAAACCAGGTTTGCAGGTAGAAACCAGGTGGGAACCAGGTGGAAACCAGGTGGAAACCAGGTGGAAACCAGATTTACAGGTAGAAACCAGGTGGAAACCAGGTGGAAACCAGGTTTGCAGGTGGAAACCCGGTGGAAACCAGGTTTGCAGGTAGAAACCAGGTGGAAACCAGGTTTGCAGGTAGAAACCAGGTGGAAACCAGGTGGAAACCAGATTTGCAGGTAGAAACTAGGTGGAAACCAAGTTTG
Organism: Telmatherina bonti; assembly: GCF_933228915.1. Lineage (NCBI taxonomy): Eukaryota > Metazoa > Chordata > Actinopteri > Atheriniformes > Telmatherinidae > Telmatherina > Telmatherina bonti. The sequence goes on from NC_136633.1 coordinate 1,577,179, forward strand.
CAGGTAGAAACCAGGTGGAAACCAGGTGGAAACCAGGTTTGCAGGTAGAAACCAGGTGGAAACCAAGTTTGCAGGTAGAAACCAGGTGGAAACCAGGTGGAAACCAGGTTTGCAGGTGGAAACCAGGTGGAAACCAGGTTTGCAGGTAGAAACCAGGTGGAAACCAGGTGGAAACCAGGTTTGCAGGTAGAAACCAGGTGGAAACCAGGTTTGCAGGTGGAAACCAGGTAGAAACCAGGTGGAAACCAGGTTTGCAGGTAGAAACCAGGTGGAAACCAGGTAGAAACCAGGTGGAAACCAGGTTTGCAGGTAGAAACCAGGTGGAAACCAGGTGGAAACCAGGTTTGCAGGTGGAAACCAGGTAGAAACCAGGTGGAAACCAGGTTTGCAGGTAGAAACCAGGTGGAAACCAGGTGGAAACCAGGTTTGCAGGTAGAAACCAGGTGGAAACCAGGTGGAAACCAGGTAGAAACCAGGTGGAAACCAGGTTTGCAGGTATAAACCAGGTGGAAACCAGGTGGAAACCAGGTTTGCAGGTAGAAACCAGGTGGAAACCAGGTGGAAACCAGGTTTGCAGGTAGAAACCAGGTGGAAACCAGGTTTGCAGGTGGAAACCAGGTGGAAACCAGGTAGAAACCAGGTGGAAACCAGGTTTGCAGGTGGAAACCAGGTAGAAACCAGGTGGAAACCAGGTTTGCAGGTTGAAACCAGGTAGAAACCAGGTGGAAACCAGGTGGAAGCCAGGTAGAAACCAGGTGGAAACCAGGTTTGCAGGTAGAAACCAGGTAGAAACCAGGTGGAAACCAGGTTTGCAGGTAGAGACCAGGTAGAAACCAGGTTTGCAGGTAGAAACCAGTTGGAAACCAGGTTTGCAGGTAGAAACCAGGTGGAAACCCCGTAGAAACCAGGTGGAAACCAGGTAGAAACCAGGTAGAAACCAGGGAAATCAGGTAGAAACCAGGTGGAAACCAAGTTAGCAGGTGGAAACCAGGTTTGCAGGAGAAACCAGGTGGAAACCAGGTTTGCAGGTAGAAACCAGGTGGAAACCAGGTGGAAACCAGGTTTGCAGGTAGAAACCAGGTAGAAACCAGGTGGAAACCAGGTTTGCAGGTAGAAACCAGGTGGAAACCTGGTTTGCAGGTGGAAACCTGGTTTATAGTTGGAAACCAGGTAGAAACCGGGTGGAAACCAAGTTTGCAGGTGGAAACCAGGTGGAAACCAGGTGGAAACCAGGTTTGCAGGTAGAAACCAGGTAGAAACCAGGTGGAAACCAGGTTTACAGGTGGAAACCAGGTGGAAACTAGGTTTGCAGGTGGAAACCAGGTTTGCCGGTGGAAACCAGGTTTGCAGGTAGGAACCAGGTGGAAACCAGGTGGAAACCAGGTGGAAACCAGGTAGAAACCAGGTGGAAACCAGGTTTGCAGGTAGAAACCAGGTGGAAACCAGGTTTGCAGGTGGAAACCAGGTAGAAACCAGGTGGAAACCAGGTTTGCAGGTAGAAACCAGGTGGAAACCAGGTTTGCAGGTGGAAACCAGGTAGAAACCAGGTGGAAACCAGGTTTGCAGGTAGAAACCAGGTGGAAACCAGGTAGAAACCAGGTGGAAACCAGTTTTGCAGGTAGAAACCAGGTGGAAACCAGGTGGAAACCAGGTTTGCAGGTGGAAACCAGGTAGAAACCAGGTGGAAACCAGGTTTGCAGGTAGAAACCAGGTGGAAACCAGGTGGAAACCAGGTTTGCAGGTGGAAACCAGGTAGAAACCAGGTGGAAACTAGGTTTGCAGGTAGAAACCAGGTGGAAACCAGGTGGAAACCAGGTAGAAACCAGGTGGAAACCAGGTTTGCAGGTATAAACCAGGTGGAAACCAGGTGGAAACCAGGTTTGCAGGTAGAAACCAGGTGGAAACCAGGTGGAAACCAGGTTTGCAGGTAGAAACCAGGTGGAAATCAGGTTTGCAGGTGGAAACCAGGTGGAAACCAGGTAGAAACCAGGTGGAAACCAGGTTTGCAGGTGGAAACCAGGTAGAAACCAGGTGGAAACCAGGTTTGCAGGTTGAAACCTGGTTTATAGTTGGAAACCAGGTAGAAACCAGGTGGAAACCAGGTTTGCAGGTAGAAACCAGGTAGAAACCAGGTGGAAACCAGGTTTACAGGTGGAAACCAGGTGGAAACTAGGTTTGCAGGTAGAAACCAGGTGGAAACCAGGTGGAAACCAGGTTTGCAGGTAGAAACCAGGTGGAAATTAGGTTTGCAGGTGGAAACCAGGTGGAAACCAGGTAGAAACCAGGTGGAAACCAGGTTTGCAGGTGGAAACCAGGTAGAAACCAGGTGGAAACCAGGTTTGCAGGTGGAAACCAGGTTTGCAGGTGGAAACCAGGTGGAAACCAGGTGGAAACCAGGTTTGCAGGTAGAAACCAGGTAGAAACCAGGTGGAAACCAGGTTTACAGGTGGAAACCAGGTGGAAACTAGGTTTGCAGGTGGAAACCAGGTTTGCCGGTGGAAACCAGGTTTGCAGGTAGGAACCAGGTGGAAACCAGGTGGAAACCAGGTGGAAACCAGGTTTGCAGGTGGAAACCAGGTGGAAACCAGGTTTGCAGGTAGAAACCAGGTGGAAACCAGGTGGAAACCAGGTTTGCAGGTAGAAACCAGGTGGGAACCAGGTGGAAACCAGGTGGAAACCAGATTTACAGGTAGAAACCAGGTGGAAACCAGGTGGAAACCAGGTTTGCAGGTGGAAACCCGGTGGAAACCAGGTTTGCAGGTAGAAACCAGGTGGAAACCAGGTTTGCAGGTAGAAACCAGGTGGAAACCAGGTGGAAACCAGATTTGCAGGTAGAAACTAGGTGGAAACCAAGTTTGCAGGTAGAAACCAGGTGGAAACCAGGTGGAAACCAGGTTTGCAGGTAGAAACCAGGTGGAAACCAAGTTTGCAGGTAGAAACCAGGTGGAAACCAGGTGGAAACCAGGTTTGCAGGTGGAAACCAGGTGGAAACCAGGTTTGCAGGTAGAAACCAGGTGGAAACCAGGTTTGCAGGTGGAAACCAGGTGGAAACCAGGTTTACAGGTGGAAACCAGGTGGAAACCAGGTTTACAGGTAGAAACCAGGTGGAAACCAGGTTTACAGGTAGAAACCAGGTGGAAACCAGGTGGAAACCAGGTGGAAACCAGGTTTGCAGGTAGAAACCAGGTGGAAACCAGGTTTGCAGGTGGAAACCAGGTGGAAACCAGGTTTGCAGGTGGAAACCAGGTGGAAACCAGGTAGAAACCAAGTGGAAACCAGGTTTGCAGGTAGAAACCAGGTGGAAACCAGGTAGAAACCAGGTGGAAACCAGGTTTGCAGGTAGAAACCAGGTGGAAACCAGGTAGAAACCAGGTTTGCAGGTAGAAACCAGGTAGAAACCAGGTGGAAACCAGGTTTGCAGGTAGAAACCAGGTGGAAACCGGGTTTGCAGGTGGACACCAGGTGGAAACCAGGTTTGCAGGTGGACACCAGGTGGAAACCAGGTGGAAACCTGGTTTGCAGGTGGAAACCAGGTAGAAACCAGGTGGAAACCAGGTGGAAACCAGGTTTGCAGGTGGAAACCAGGTAGAAACCAGGTGAAAACCAGGTTTGCAGGTAGAAACCAGGTGGAAACCAGGTGGAAACCAGGTTTGCAGGTAGAAACCAGGTGGAAACCAGGTGGAAACCAGGTAGAAACCAGGTGGAAACCAGGTTTGCAGGTAGAAACCAGGTGGAAACCAGGTGGAAACCAGGTTTGCAGGTAGAAACCAGGTGGAAACCAGGTGGAAACCAGGTTTGCAGGTAGAAACCAGGTGGAAACCAGGTTTGCAGGTGGAAACCAGGTGGAAACCAGGTTTACAGGTAGAAACCAGGTGGAAACCAGGTAGAAACCAGGTGGAAACCAGGTTTGCAGGTAGAAACCAGGTGGAAACCAGGTTTGCAGGTGGAAACCAGGTGGAAACCAGGTTTGCAGGTGGAAACCAGGTGGAAACCAGGTAGAAACCATGTGGAAACCAGGTAGAAACCAGGTTTGCAGGTAGAAACCAGGTGGAAACCAGGTAGAAACCAGGTTTGCAGGTGGAAACCAGGTTTGCAGGTAGAAACCAGGTTTGCAGGTAGAAACCAGGTGGAAACCAGGTTTGCAGGTAGAAACCAGGTAGAAACCAGGTGGAAACCAGGTTTGCAGGTGGACACCAGGTGGAAACCAGGTTTGCAGGTGGACACCAGGTGGAAACCAGGTGGAAACCAGGTTTGCAGGTAGAAACCAGGTGGAAACCAGGTAGAAAACCAGGTGGAAACCAGGTTTGCAGGTAGAAACCAGGTAGAAACCAGGTTTGCAGGTAGAAACCAGGTGGAAACCAGGTTTGCAGGTGGAAACCAGGTAGAAACCAGGTTTGCAGGTAGAAACCAGGTAGAAACCAGGTGGAAACCAGGTTTGCAGGTAGAAACCAGGTGGAAACCAGGTTTGCAGGTGGACACCAGGTGGAAACCAGGTTTGCAGGTGGACACCAATTGGAAACCAGGTGGAAACCTGGTTTGCAGTTGGAAACCAGGTGGAAACCAGGTAGAAACCAGGTGGAAACCAGGTTTGCAGGTAGAAACCAGGAGGACACCAGGTGGAAACCAGGTGGAAACCTGGTTTGCAGGTGGAAACCAGGTAGAAACCAGGTGGAAACCAGGTGGAAATGGTTGTAGCTGCTCCAAACCATTCTTCTCCTTTAAGGCTGTCGAACCAGTTTTGGTTCTTGGAAGTTGTTTGTTGCCAAACTTTTCCTCTGGCCTTCATGTGCTGAGAGTAGAAAACAAGCTCCACTTTGTTTTTATCAACATTAAAAATCTATTAACTTTTGTTTTTCCTTCAGAATACAGTACCTGTGGTTGTACATTACCATGACAACCAGGGCGTTGCTGGGTGATGCACTAGAACGGCTGTAGAACACCTGCCCTGCTCACTGCTGTGACTTTTAGAGTTTAGATCTGAATTCATAGTTTTTTATCATGTTTGTGTCGGAGAAAGTTCGACAAGACATCACCAGACTGAGCAAATGGTTGTAGCCGCTCCAAAGCTTTTCTCCTCAGCTCAGGACGGGAATATCATCCGTCTGAGGAAACCTGGAAAAGTTTCCATGTGTGCAAGACCTTCTCCATAACTCTGCCTCCAGGAAGCCACGCGCCGTGTCAGAGGAGTTGAAAACGCTGCTGTTGCCCTGCAGAGACGTACTCAGTTGTTCAGTTTGCTAAATATCTCAGCCAAATAGCACAATCCAGGTTTTCCAGGTCATCCAGGTTCTGTCCTGGAACAAGGGGGCAAGAGGAGGCTGGTGTTAGAAAACGGTACAGTTCATATTGGCGCTCTAACAGCCGACTGGGTGTTCTTCCTGGAGAGAGCACCTCGGTGTGCAGAAGTTGTTGCGTGTGAAAAGACAGTGAAACAGGCCGCAACTGCCTGAAGTTTATTACTTTGATGCTGTCATTTACAAAGTCATGTAACTCAGGGATCAGTTTCTGGATGCTAGTACCTCTCTGTGTGTGATTCAGAGTCCATGTCTGCCGCCGTGTCCGTGCAGAGGCTGCTGCAGCATTTCCAGCTCAGGCCTTTCCACAGAAGCTGTTAACATCAGACATGTCCTCCAGTTGTTTTCCCTTCCAGAGTTTTGCAGGACAGTAAATGTCATCAGTATCGATGCATCCCAGAAAAGCAAGGAGTCGAGCATTTCCACTGACATCCGTGGACTCATCCAGTTGCAGGGAAAGTAAGTTGCTCAGTTTCTCCACAACTTATATCTGCGTCCATGCTCTCCAGTCTTGTCCAGCATCTTCTCGGCCAGAACTACGGCAGCTGGAAGGAGCAGGTCTTCGGCTATCGTGACCAGTTTCTTAGGTTTTGCTACGAGCAATAAGACGCCTCCAGGGCTTTGACCGACTTGTGGACGCTTTCTGCGTCACGTCTTGAGACGAACTGAACCCAGAAAGTTTCCTCTTCAACACCCGGTGGCTTGCCAAGGTGAGATGCATGTTTTCTGTGGAGAGGCTGCTGAAGACGAGCCGGCTTCATGCTTCTGTTAGCAAATCACTCCCCTCCTGGGTGGCTAGCAGTTTGTGGACATAAATGCTACCACCAGAGTGAAAGCACCGCCAGCATTCAGACCAAAACATCAGCCAGAAAGCATCAGAACTGAGAAGTGGTCTGTGGTCTCCACCTGCAGAACCACTCCTTTATTGGGTGTGTCTTGCCAGTTGCCTATAATTTCCACCTGTTGTCTGTTCCATTTGCACAACAGCAGGTGGAACTGATTGTCAATCAGTGTTGCTCCCTAAGTGGACAGTTCCATTTCCATTTCAAGTCTGGCTGACTTGGAGTTACATCGTGTTGTTTAGGTGTTCCCTTTAGTTCTTTGAGCTGTTTATTTCCAGCAGCATTCCTAAACATCAGCTGTTAGTTCTTATAGACAGCACATGCCTTCCATTCGGACACGGTAACACAGCACAATGCGGTGCTGAGTTGTGTCCAAGAGGCGGTGACAGTTCTGGAGCTGCTCTCTGCAGTACGGCTCTAGTGATGAATCACATGCAGCTTCCCACATTAATGAAGTAAAACTGATGATTCTGTCATGATGACGAAGATGAAGACAGACCCAAACTGTAGCAGGCTGTAGCAACACTTTCCTAACCTGTTGATCTCTGATAGAAAGCTGGATGTTGTGGAAACCTGGATGTGATGGAGCTGCTTTCACACATGATGGAGGAGAAGCAACACAAGCCGAGGGCTTCCTAAACCTCTAGTGCTCACGCTTTGGAGAGGACGTCGTGCTGGGGAATAAATCACCATCAGGGCAACTCTTCCAATCAGCTTGTAGGAGTGGGCCTCTCTGCAGCCTTCTAATCAGGGCTGAGAGATGGGACAGAAACCAGCTGCTGCTCCTGCATGAAAGGAGTGTTTCATGAGAAAACAGGTGAGACGGCTCTCTGCGTTCTTTGATGGCTGGGACTAAAACAAATATACAAATGGCTTTCCCCCTCGGTGGCTTGTGGGAAAGGCCACCAGGTCTGCAGCGCTGCATCAGCAGCAGCGTTTCCTCCAGATCAATCATTTTAACGCTCCTCTATGCACAGTAGTTGAGATGTTTCAAGATGCTGGAACGTTCCCATATCTCTCAGTAACAAGAACAAGATGTCCTCTGGGGCGAAAGCCAGCAAAAGAAGAGGCAAATGCATGTGGGCACGGAATAAGATTGAGTTAGAAAGGCGAGGGGGAGAATTGGAATGGCAGTGGGCCGGGTTCCTACTGCGCACAGTGAAGGCCAAAGTTTAGAGCCGCTCTGTGCCGGGAATACCAAACGCCTGGGTCCCCGGGCTGCGGACAATGGGCTGATAGGCGTGCTACGGCAGCTTAATTTACAAAGAGGGAAAGCCAGCGATGCCCGTTTCTTTCAGCGCTGAGCAACCGACCCAAACGGCATAAAGACACATTGTGGACGTGGTGGAACACTGAGCCATCCGTGTTTTCACAGCAGCCTTCAGCAAGGAACCGGGAATGTCAGGACAAGGAAGTCGGAGGAGGACTGTGACGGCTGCAAACCTGGTTTCCACCTGGTTTCCACCTGGTTTCTACCTGCAAACCTGGTTTCCACCTGGTTTCTACCTGGTTTCTACCTGCAAACCTGGTTTCCACCTGGTTTCCACCTGCAAACCTGGTTTCCACCTGGTTTCCACCTGGTTTCTACCTGGTTTCTACCTGCAAACCTGGTTTCCACCTGGTTTCCACCTGGTTTCTACCTGCAAACCTGGTTTCCACCTGGTTTCCACCTGCAAACCTGGTTTCCACCTGGTTTCCACCTGGTTTCCACCTGGTTTCTACCTGCAAACCTGGTTTCCACCTGGTTTCCACCTGCAAACCTGGTTTCCACCTGGTTTCCACCTGGTTTCCACCTGGTTTCTACCTGCAAACCTGGTTTCCACCTGGTTTCTACCTGCAAACCTGGTTTCCACCTGGTTTCCACCTGGTTTCTACCTGGTTTCTACCTGCAAACCTGGTTTCCACCTGGTTTCTACCTGGTTTCTACCTGCAAACCTGGTTTCCACCTGGTTTCTACCTGCAAACCTGGTTTCCACCTGGTTTCCACCTGCAAACCAGGTTTCCACCTGGTTTCCACCTGGTTTCTACCTGGTTTCTACCTGCAAACCTGGTTTCCACCTGGTTTCTACCTGGTTTCTACCTGCAAACCTGGTTTCGACCTGGTTTCTACCTGCAAACCTGGTTTCCACCTGGTTTCCACCTGCAAACCAGGTTTCCACCTGGTTTCCACCTGGTTTCTACCTGGTTTCTACCTGCAAACCTGGTTTCCACCTGGTTTCTACCTGTTTTCTACCTGCAAACCTGGTTTCCACCTGGTTTCCACCTGGTTTCTACCTGGTTTCTACCTGCAAACCTGGTTTCCACCTGGTTTCTACCTGGTTTCTACCTGCAAACCTGGTTTCCACCTGGTTTCCACCTGCAAACCTGGTTTCCACCTGGTTTCCACCTGGTTTCTACCTGCAAACCTGGTTTCCACCTGGTTTCCACCTGGTTTCCACCTGGTTTCTACCTGCAAACCTGGTTTCCACCTGGTTTCCACCTGGTTTCCACCTGGTTTCTACCTGGTTTCTACCTGGTTTCCACCTGGTTTCCACCTGGTTTCTACCTGGTTTCTACCTGGTTTTCACCTGGTTTCCACCTGGTTTCCACCTGGTTTCCACCTGGTTTCTACCTGGTTTCCACCTGGTTTCCACCTGGTTTCCACCTGGTTTCTACCTGGTTTCCACCTAGTTTCCACCTGGTTTCTACCTGCAAACCAGGTATATACCCGGTTTCTACCTGGTTTCTACCTGCAAACCTAGTTTCCACCTGGTTTCCACCTGCAAACCAGGTTTCTACCTAGTTTCCACCTGGTTTCTACCTGCAAACCTAGTTTCCACCTGGTTTCTACCTGCAAACCAGGTTTCTACCTGGTTTCTACCTGGTTTCTACCTGCAAACCTGGTTTCCACCTGGTTTCCACCTGGTTTCTACCTGGTTTCTACCTGCAAACCTAGTTTCCACCTGGTTTCTACCTGCAAACCAGGTTTCTACCTGGTTTCTAACAGGTCGGTAACGTGACTGGTTTAACTGGGAACAGGTCGGTAACGTGACTGGTTTAACTGGGAACAGGTCGTAACGTGACTGATTTAACTGGGAACAGGTCGGTAACGTGACTGGTTTAACTGGGAACAGGTCGTAACGTGACTGGTTTAACTGGGAACAGGTCGTAACGTGACTGGTTTAACTGGGAACAGGTCGGTAACGTGACTGGTTTAACTGGGAACAGGTCGGTAATGTGACTGGTTTAACTGGGAACAGGTCGTAACGTGACTGGTTTAACTGGGAACAGGTCGTAACGTGACTGGTTTAACTGGGAACAGGTCGGTAACGTGACTGGTTTAACTGGGAACAGGTCGTAACGTGACTGGTTTAACTGGGAACAGGTCGTAACGTGACTGGTTTAACTGGGAACAGGTCGGTAACGTGACTGGTTTAACTGGGAACAGGTCGGTAACGTGACTGGTTTAACTGGGAACAGGTCGGTAACGTGACTGATTTAACTGGGAACAGGTCGGTAACGTGACCGGTTTAACTGAGAACAGGTCGGTAACGTGACTGGTTTAACTGGGAACAGGTCAGTAGCATGACTGGTTTAACTGGGAACAGGTCGGTAACGTGACTGATTTAACTGGGAACAGGTCAGTAACATGACTGGTTTAACTGGGAACAGGTCGTAACGTGACTGGTTTAACTGGGAACAGGTCGGTAACGTGACTGGTTTAACTGAGAACAGGTCGGTAACGTGAGTGGTTTAACTGGGAACAGGTCAGTAGCATGACTGGTTTAACTGGGAACAGGTCGGTAACGTGACTGATTTAACTGGGAACAGGTCAGTAACATGACTGGTTTAACTGGGAACAGGTCGGTAGCATGACTGGTTTAACTGGGAACAGGTCAGTAACATGACTGGTTTAAATGGGAACAGGTCGGTAACGTGACTGGTTTAACTGGGAACAGGTCAGTAACATGACTGGTTTAACTGAGAACAGGTCGGTAACATGACTGGTTTAACTGGGAACAGGTCGGTAACGTGACTGGTTTAACTGGGAACAGGTCGGTAACGTGACTGGTTTAACTGGGAACAGGTCGGTAACGTGACTGGTTTAACTGGGAACAGGTCGGTAACGTGACTGGTTTAACTGGGAACAGGTCGGTAACGTGACTGATTTAACTGAGAACAGGTCAGTAACATGACCGGTTTAACTGGGAACAGGTCGGTAACGTGACTGATTTAACTGGGAACAGGTCGGTAACGTGACTGGTTTAACTGGGAACAGGTCGGTAACGTGACTGGTTTAACTGAGAACAGGTCTATATCATTGGAAAATCCTGCATCAGAACAGAGAGGGACATTCCTTCCCTACAACTTCAGCTCCTGGTCTCCTTTTTTCCCAGATGCGTCCCAGGTCATGGCTCAGATCTTTGCTGGGTTCCAGATCCTGTTTAGTTACGGCCACCATGCTGAGATCTGCTGACAGCTCTTTGGGATTCACCTTGTTGCTGCAGAAATCATGTTTTCTTTGACTGATTTTTACAAGCTTTTCATCTATGAAACTAAAGAAATGGGAACAAATGAGACATTTTTTAGACAAGCTACTTGATGTTAAAGTGTTTTTAGACATGGCTGGAGGGGTTTCCACAGTCCTGCAATGTTCAGCCTGTCCAGTTGTTTTTTTCCAACAGAAACTGAATTAGATAAACATGGTCTGGGCATCATGTGTATTCCCAGGTTATTCTTACCCTGCTGTTTCTGTACAGGAGCACTTGGTGTGATAAAAGGAAGCCCTTAGTTTCAGTTTCCAACATGTTGCAATATGATGGCCATGTTTAAACCCTGCAGAAAGTAAACACAGGCCAAAAGGAAAGGAGAGTTGGTTGGTGTGATTTCATGTCAGCCTACCTCAGTGCATAGGACAGAGAAGCCAAAAGTGGTATCTGATGGCAGGGGAATGAGAAAGGCCTAAATGTAACAACTGACTGCATGTGTGAAGAAAAGCTGAAGAATGTGAGCCAAACATTCCACAGATCTGTTTGGAGGCATTACTACCTGTGGTTCCAGAAGAATCCTCGCTGTGCTGTCAGTAGAAAAACAACATGTAGCTCGTTCTCAGGTGGTTGCTCCATGTGTGCAGAGCACTCATCAGTCAGGCCCACCCATCATATGACTGACAAGTTATTTCAAACTTGAATAACAAGCAGAGAAAAGACATGACCCTCCAGAATCAGACGGTGTGTTGCAGCTGATCAGAGCATGCTCTGGAAGACCCTCGCTCTGCGGTGCACAGACGTTATTTTCCACATCTGCTCATGTTCAAACTGCAGAAAACAGTTGAAGTTCCTGCTTCAGACTGATGCAAGTCATTATTCCAGCAGCCAACAGGCCGGTAGCTCTGACTGACAGCTTGTTAGCGGCTAAAATAACATCATCAACGTAACAAAGTACCTGCTGTTAAAATGTTTCCACTGAGCAGATGGAGACATTCATGGGACGCCTGGCTTGACAGGGCGCCTCTGTTTCAGGAGGCCTTTGGTCATGAGGACTCGTCTGCTGCACCATCATGGATGCAGGTCTCCACATGTTGGAATGTTGACAATCTCTCAGAGAAAATAAATCTGCTGCAATGAAAACTGGAAGCGAACAGGAGGAACTCCCCGCATACGCACAAACTGATTCCCAATTTATTTAAGGACATGAAGACTCACACGCAGTGGTTTTAAAT